>NC_083361.1:43201963-43525297 GCF_030254825.1 Meriones unguiculatus
GTGTGTTTTTACCATGTATAATTCCTACCATACAAAACCAGAATATTACCAAAAGTCTCAAATGAGTGATGGACAGCTTATCAGAAAGACATATGGAACATTCATATTAGAAACAAGGGCAATAAAAATGAAGCTTGTGTTGATTTAAGCAAATATTGTCATTAGAAACTGCAACTAATCACATATTAACATTCAGTTTTCAAGAATCCAAATATCACCTGGTACTACACAAAGAAAAGGGAATGGCTGTGTAGAGCAAATTAAACCTGTCTTTTTGGTTACACAAATAGAAATCAGGTGATTTTCTTTCAGATGTGAATTCAGTGGTCTTCTATCACTAGGATTTGTGAGCTTAAGTAAGCTACTAGCACTGTAGAGTTTTGTTTATTTTCACTGGTCATTATGTAAATTGGCTTTCAGAGTTTCCTTAAGGATTAAACATGATTACACATGTACGAGATTCAGATCTTAGGAAAATACAAGACAATAGTTCTTTGTTTTAGATGCTGCGAAAATGCTGCTATACTTTGCATTTTATGTCCTTCGTCTGCCTATATGCCCTAGTTTGCTTCTCTGCTGCCAGAATGAAAGATTGAGCAAAAGCGGCTTGAGAAGGGAGGGGTTTATTTTATTTTATAACTTACAGTCTATCATTTAGTGAAGTCAAAGCAGGAACTTAAGCAGGAGCAGAGAAAAACATCACTAAGGAATGCTTGTTTGCTGGCTTGCCTCTCCACTCTCTTAACTAGGCCAGCTATCTTATTATACCCCAGGAATACCTGCCTAGGGGTGGCACCACATACAGTGGAGCTGGTCCTCTCACAATCAGCATCAGCCAAGACATGCTTACAGACATGCAAACACGCCAATATCACATGACACTGCACAAAGATGAGGACAAGACTGTTCAAAGAAAATAAAACCAGTCCTGTTGGTCGTTCACATCCACAGACAGGCCCTCAGTCATCATCGCTAATGTCTCTCTCTCTCTCCACACACATACAAACACACACACACACACACACACACACACACAGACACACAGACACACACACCATTCCTAGTATAGTATTACACTTATGTATTACATAGTTGTCTTTATTGGGAAATCCTAGGTTGATGACTAATAATTAAAGTTGTCTTATAATATCCAAAAAAGCAAAGTATCCCTGTAATGTGGAATTGTTTTGTAGAGGAAATAGGCCCATTGGAAACTAGTGGAAATGCCAGACTAACAAGGGAAGGGAAAAGTAGAGGTGACCAGTGTACCCACACTGTACTGAATAACCTTCTGGTTATTCCCTTTCTCTAGCTCATGGGCTTAAGATATTTGTGTCACTATGAGTGATTATTAGAGAACATTGTATTCTCTGAAGTTAGGCAGCAATAGATCTTCGATTTCTTCTGGAAAGCAGAGCTCAAATTTTGATAAATGTTACCAGAACATTTGATAAATGTTACTAGAACATATGTAAGAATGAAGAGAGGACGAGAGGGTGAGAGACTAAATATCCAGCTCAGAGGTTTTTCAGCTGATACATTAAAACTTTAGAGATGGATGAGCCTGTTAAGCTTTCTTTTTCCTTTGAAAGCTACAGTAAGTGAAACTTACTATATCAGGAAGGTTACGTATTTGCCTAATATTAAACTGATTTCAGAGCTGAAAACTCAAAAGTTGTGTTTTATCATCTCTAAGGTAGGGATTTTTTCCTTAATTATTCATAATAAAATCAGTTCAGAAAAATAAAAAAACATGGTTTGAAATCAAACTGTCACAAGATTGAAAATAAAACACACTTTATATCTAAGTAATATTTTGCAGTTTTTATTTTTAAATTATTTCTTGTAGTGTACAAAAATGATTGTAGGGCTACATAATGTTTATTATTAGCCTTAAGATTATCATGACAATATTACCTAACCGTCTATCACAATTGATAAGATACAGACCCCTGTTAGATTTTATAATTGCCTTTTTTACCTTGGGTTGGGCAGATATTTTTACCTATACTGGCTCAGTAAACTCACAGTCCTCTTCATCTGGTCTGTCTTCCATTCATAATCCCATGGTACTTGCTTGCATTTTTAATCTGGACCTATGCATGAAATTATTGGAGTCCCACATTAACCCATCATGGCATCCTCCTTTCTCCTCTCTTCCAGTCTGTCTGTTTCTCTTGAAAACAAAGCCCAGGAACCTTAGCCATGCCTACCCCATTCTGCCCTGCCTAAGTATAGACTGTTTAATCAACCAATCAGGTATGTTTTAGACAAGTTTACAAAATAAGGATAGGTGTAACCAGATCTTGAGGGCCAGCATTAGAACAACCCTCAACAATTATTATATGTGAAAACTCACTAACATTGAGAGATTAAGTTTTTTCTTGATTATATGAGAGAAACGTTGGCAATCTTGACAAGAAAAGATTAAATTAGATTAACTTTTGGAAGTCCAAAACTTAGAAGCTTTCTTGTCAAAAACAGTTTTAATAAATGATCTTTTATGATAATTCTTAAGTTGTGTTTTTTAAATGTTTGAACTAAACATAAGCAAAGTGCAAACTGTGTATGTGCCAATTTTGCATAAAGTAACAAAAGAAAAATGTAGGAAATTGGTATCACTGTCATAATTAAACATTGAAAACCACAGTTGTGCGCCACTTCCATCTTCATTAGAAGCAGCTGTGACTACATACAAGCGACCTTTAAGAGGCAACCTGATGACAACCTCATGGAAGGAAGGGGTGGTCAGGGACATTAAATCCTCTGCTGAGATTTAAGCCTCTCCCTTCCATGCCCCCCTGCCACCTATATGTAATTCCCCACCATCTGCACATAATCATGATGACATGGGGGCGGTCAGCATATACAGACCCTGGAACATTGACAGAAGGAAGAGCAGTGTCTGTACGGTTATCAGAAAGTTGTCACCCATGCTGGGGTGGGACTTTTCAGTGGTGTAGCTGTTTGAGGTCACACACCTCTGGGAGCACCCCTTCACTTATACTCTATAATGAAGCCCAATAAACTTGTTGTTAGACCACATAAGACTTGGGGTGGAATTATTCATAGGATACTGTCATTGGCTCTTTCTATGACCAGGAGATATACATTCTCTTTTTTAATATTATTTTTTTATTTTTTTAATATTAATCACAGGTTATTTACTTTGTATCCCAGCCATAGGCCCCTCCCGCATTCCCTCCCAATTCCACCCTCCCTCCCTCATCTCCTCCCTGTCCCTTTCCAAGTCCACTGCTATGGGAGGTTCTCCTCCTCTTCCATTTGACCCTAGTTTCTCAGGTATCTTAAGGTCTGGCTGCAATGTCTTCCTCTGTGGCCTAGCAAGGCTGTTCCTCCTTCGGGGGGACAGGGGGAGGTAAAGGAGCCAGTCATTGAGTTCATGTCAGAAAGATATACATTCTCTTGTTTCAGGAAGAGTTTATATTGCCACCACTCTCTGATTCTCTAACCTAAGCACTTTTCTTCAGGCATTGCTCCTCATATTATCCACCACTGTCTTCCACTTAAAAGGAATCACTGCTCTGAAATTGAAGTTTCTGGACTCAGTATTGTCATGTGATGTTTTGTTACAAGTTGGGCACATGATGTTTTGCCCAGGTTGGCTTGTGAGAGGGCACATGATGTTTTGCTCTCTCATGTGAGGGGTATGACTTTGGCCAGCTGAGAACATCTATGGGTGGCTTTGAGGAGAGGACATATATAGAGGCCCAGGCAGAGTGAAGATTGCTCTTTGGATTGACACCAGCATCACTGTGCTGATCTTTGTGCTTCAACACTCAGATTCTCAGAGAGAAATGTTCCAGAGACCTTCTCCTGGCAATCCAACTGAGTCTTTTGGCTTTTGCTTCTTTCTGTAGGCCTTTGGACTGTACTCCTGGTATCCTGCTGACTGAGTCTGGTAATCCCCTAACAACACACCAACACTAATCACCAGGATGCAGATAAAAGAAGACTATAGCCCTTCTCCCTATTTATCTCCTACTTAGTATGAGGGGGGGAGGGTTGGAAGGGAGGTAAAGGTGCTTAAGAACCCTAAATAAAGTAGGTTTGGTGAAAAATCTAAGCCAATGCTGCTTTGAATTTACTGATTAAAATAGAGGAGTGTTTTGTACATGAGCTTCCAGCAAGAACCATCCAGGACAAATGTTCCTGTGGAGACAGGCAGTGCTCACTTCCAGCCAGAAGATTGGTTGAAGGTCCTTCCAAAATTTAGAAGTGTTATATTCCATTATAGAGAGTTTGATTCAAATTTTTGAATCAAAAATTTTGTTTCTTTCAAATTTTAGAATAATTTTATTTTAAAAACGAGTACACTGTGTATTCATAAAAAGTGAATATAAGAGCTAAGGTAATATAAAAATTAATAGATCCAAGAAAGCTTTTTTTTTTTTGCTGAAAAACAATGCACATTAAAAGCACAAATATGGAATAATATATATTTAAAATCCTCTGTGTGTTTGCGTGATGCACCACTAACTAAATCTCATTTCACTAATAACTTCACTTCGTGATGACAACACACAATATCCTTATTTCCTTCCGGAGCCGCATACTGTAATAAATGCTGCGAATTAGCAGTTAAGAAAGGCAGTCATTTGGTTGACTGTCAGAACCTGAGTAAATATTGGTCTGCTGAGGTTTCACTGGGATTTGAAATTTTTAACCTCAGTTTCTCTAAAATTCATAAACATACTCTAGAATTTGAACCACTTAAAATAACTTATTGGAAGTAAGTGTGTGCCTTGTAAACAAAGGTGCATTGTGATGAGGGTGGAGAGTCCCTTCTGCAGTAGAAAGCTGTTTGAAGGTAAATCTTACACACTCTTCTCTTAACCTGAGTAACTCAGTTTAGACTCTAAAATTGAACATCAGCAGCATATTCAACAGGGAAAATTAACTGACCTTCCTTTACTGCTTTATGTAATGATATTAAATCTTCCTTATGTATTATATAAATATACACATATATGTATGCACGTATATAATCAATCTTATTATTAATTTTTACATGTAGTGTACAAGGCAAAAACCTTCAGGTTAGCCCCACTATGCCCTGTGTCTCCTTGCAGCTCCATTTAAAGTAACTATAATCTCCTTAGTTCTTTCCACCTCACTGAATAATGAGTTCATCTCAAACATGTGCTGTTCTTGTCAACCCCAGATTTTGTGTCCAACTTGAAAGATGTGGCAGAGAAAGGAAATGGTCTGAACTGCTTATAAGGGAATTACACTGGCTGATCCTTCTACTAAGAGGTCAGTAAATGGCCAGGGCACAAAAATCCAGGCAATTGAGACGAGCCATTCTATAACATAAAACCAGTAAAACAGAGTCAGGCTTACAGATAAAGCCATCAGCCTCTTGGAAATCAGTTCAGTGCAGGCATGTCTGTATGACAGTGTATATTTTTGAGGCTCTGCAGGCCAGAAGAGTCTCAAAAAATGATCATAGTAATGAGGAGAGAACCAAATAGACCCCTGCTTAAAATTATTTATCCTAATATCTTAAATTATTTTTAAGATGTTAAATTTGAAAGGAGTAACTGTTAATAAAACTATTATTGCCAAACACTTTTACAATGCCTTCTCACCATCAGCAAAACAATGAGGTTAAAGTGCTAATATGCACAGGGCATTTTTTAACTCCATCGCACTAATTCATAAGTAGCCAATATTATTTAATTTACAGAGAAATACAAACAATTGGTGTATTTACTTCCTGTAACTGACTATCAATTGCTCTGTGTCAATTCCATTCATTACTTACCCTTTACACCCAGACATCCCTCATGCTTTCTCATTTTCCCAACTTCTATAAATGCTTTCCTTTTGTCCTCATCATTTTACCTTTTATGAAGGTAAAATGTAAAGTTATGATTTTCTGAAAATCTTAAATTGAAATGCCCATTATAGATTTTCCATTATAGAATGCAAGTTCCTTGAGGACAGAGGGGATATTTGCCCTGTGTTCAACTGACCAGCCAGAGAATAAAGCACTCTGATCTACAGTAGTTACCAGTGAATAAACAAAGGATGGTTTCACCGTTAATCTGTTGATAGATAAGATTTCAGAAAGACTCCAGAGGTCAGCAGGCTGCACTCACATTTGACTCTGCCCCATATTGAGGCTTCCTATAGCATGATCACCAGTCTCTTCTCATCACAGCATCCAATCTGCCAGTATTGAGAATTCTTGTCTGATCAGAACAAACAGCACTCCAGCTGAGAAGGAATTGACAGTAATCTCCACTCAGCAGCCAATCCCACCCACCCCCCAGGTGATCTGACTCATGGCTGGAGATGTCAGGCCTTCTCACATCTACCAGTCTGCTTCATACACTTGCCAGGTCCAAAACGCCAGACTCAACTCATATCCTGGCCTGCAGTATTGCTGAAGACTGCATCCAGGGGCCTAAGTCTACACTGTCTGAATTTAGTTTTCTTGTGTGTCACTGACTTATATCTGAGGTCCCCGCTAATATTTGTAGGTAAATACATAGGGATATGCTTATTCTGTTTACTAAAGCTAATATTTCATTCCACTTTAGCTAGTTATCCAAGAAATAGAAACTTCCTCTTGATCTACATCAGAGACAATTGTAACATTTTCCCTCTTACGCAGGAAGACCCAAGGACATCTCTCTATATAAAAAGTCAAGGTGAGAGATCATCTATTTTCTGTCTACCTCCTCGGCTCTTCCTTACAGTAAGCAACCTTCCAGCCCCAGGCTTTCCCAATTTGGGAAAACGCCTGTTAAAGCTTTTCCTGTTTTCGTTTGTTTGTTTGTTTGTTTGTTTGTTGTTGACAGATTACTCTTATTTGGGCACATACTACTGAGAACACAATAGAGCCAAAATTGCTTTTCTGTAGCAAAATTGTCCACACTGGAGAGCTTGTATCGAATACTTTAACAGGATCAGGATCACACTTTGTCTCATGTCTACCATTCCTGCAAAGGCCAAATCCAGTGAAAGATTGTAATCTGTCTGTGGAGACCAAAAACATACTGAAAAGATAAATTACACACACACTCGGAACAGTGGGCCGAGAAATCTGTCCACTCTAAATGAAAATTTCATAATGTCTATCAAGCAACTTCTTAAAATTATAAAAGCAGTTTTAACTTTTATCTGTTTGTTCCCCAAAGCCCCACTGCCACCACCTGAGTACAGCCTCTGTAGCCATCTAAGTCAAAGGAAAAAATAAACTCATAGCCACTGTGTGTGTTCCTTTATAAAGGGGTAGACCTACTCCATTTGTTTTGGTAAATTTGAAGAAAGTTATAGTTTATACTGTGTACTCTAGAGGTTATCAATCTAAGGGGATAACAGTTCAAAAAAATCTAGATATTTATCTTTCTATTTGAATCTTAGTTTAATCCATTTGAATTGAATCCATTTGAACCATAATTCTTATTTAAAAACTTACCCCTTCTTAATCATAACATGATTTCCAGGAAAACATAGTCTTTTTAAAAAGTGAAAACAAATTTGCATGTGAAGTTGACAGAACATGTGAATGGTGCTAACCCTGGTAGAGACCACATTAGGGATTATAACTACAGAGTATATCTTCAGATCTACAGAGTATATCTTCAGATCTTAGAAGAAACAATTCAGCCAGTAGGCTCAATCATCCCGTGATACTATTGCAGATAGCAGACTTTGGGATCACAATAAACCCAAGTTGATTTTTGGAAAAGAAATCAAAGAGTTCAGATGTATAATAATAGAGAATTAAATAATGGAAAAGGAAATGTATTTATATTTCACTCTATTTGTACATTGAAATATCTAACCCAAATTCTCCCTCCAGTGCCACAAATGACAGACCAGAGCACAGAGAGATGATGAGTTTAAGGTCAGCGGAAAAGAACACAGGAGTCAGCTCTGAAATCAAATTTCCTCATAACTGGAGCTGTTGACACAGATTTAAAGGATAGCTGTTTCTTTGCATTAAATTTAAATGAAGATCATCATTAAATAAGTAGTACAGAAAAAAAAGATTTAAATTTAAGCAGTCTAAGTATAATTCTGGCAATTCATTTCATTTTTCTGGACTTCAGTTTCTATATAATTGGGAAATAGCTGAAGCTTTTTATATTTCAGAGAAAATCATACATAGCATCCTGTCTTCCAAGACTGTGCCATTTGTTGGCTTTCTGAACTATTACATGCCTGTTCAGTTTAGTTTTTGTTTTGTTTTGTTTTTTTATAAACCAGGATCAGAGAAAAACAATCTCACATTTGGTCATTTTCTCTGTGAAGTAGTTATGATTGTGGACCCATTTAATAGTTATGTTTTTTGGACTCAGCTAGATAGATAAATGGATAGCTAGACAGACAGACAGATAGATAGGCAGATTATATATGTGCATGTATAACTGCTATATGATCATCCTATTCAGTCTCTGCTCTAGAAAGGCCCTACACTTTTGTGTAAAGGAAATCACTTCTGGATATGCACACAACACTTTTGACATTTTGGTCTCAGTCATTCTTGATCACTGCCCCATTTTCCCTTTATACATCCACATTAAAAGTTTACTTTCATGTGATTTAAAAAATTTCTTTTCTAATTTGTACATGTTGCAGAGTCTTCTGTTCTTGTATGACGTTTCACTTCCTGTGCTGATATTGTATCTACTTTCCTACAGAGATGATTTTGTTCTTTGTGACTGACAAAACAGCATTGTGCATATAGACTTTGTTTCCTTTAGCCATTCATTTGCTGGGGAACACCAATGCTGACTTCATAGGTTGCAGTTGTGAGGGACGCTGTGATACACACGGGCTTGCAGGTGTCTCCCAAGGAAACTGGCCTTGTTGGGTGGAAAAGAGGGGTTGTGGATGGGCCATATGGATGCTCCATTTTTGATTTTGGAGAAATCTCCGCACTGATTTCTCTCATGTATGGAGTAATTTACATCCCGAAAATTGTATATGAGAGTCTTTATTCCTTGTACCATGGAGAATATACAGTTTTTTGTTTTGTTTTGTTTTTGTTTGTTTTCTATTGCTAGCAATGAAGATTGAGAAGAGAATTTCAGTGTGGATTTGATTTGTATCTCTTAATGGCTAAAGATTACGAACAATTTTGCATTTTATTTGCCATTTCACGTCATCTAAAATTGGCCTGTTCATTTGCTAGCTTACTTGTTCAGTTATTTTTTTTTTCATTTAACTTTTTTGATTCTGCTAAATGTAAATCTCTGCCTTATGAGTATCAGGCAAAGACTGTCTGCCACTCTGTTGTTTGTCTCTCCAGTTGCTTAAGAGTTCCTTTTCTGTATTAAGCTCCTCAATTTCATGTAATCTCATGTGCCGATCATTATTGCAATAATTCAGATTATGCCTTCCTAAACATATATTTCACTTTTGTTCTGTCAAATCGTATGTTTTTTTTTAAACTGGGTTTGGATTAAAGTCATATGTAAAGATCTAGTTTCATTCATCTACATGTATATACCCAGTGCTTTATACTATTTTTAAGCTAAAAAGATTTGAAAAAATAAAAAAATTTTTAATTTATATTTTTTGGTACTTTTGTCAAGTTCCAATGGCTGTAGATTTGTGGCCTTTTCTAAATCTTCTACTCCATCATTTTCACTTTCATGTCAGTGAAATGTTGTATGTTAGTGTGGCTAAAACATGGCTTCCGATACCCCATCATTCCTGTTTGCTCAGGATTTGCATTGACTATTTGAGTCTCTTGAATATTGAGGGCTTGGTTTGTTTTCTTCCTGTTTCTACAGAGAATGTCACCAGGCTCAACTTCTTGGTAAGTTGTGCATTTTGTCAATATTAATTCTGCTGAAAAGATTAGTTTTTAAAGTACAGTTAGAAAGGAGACAGCCATGCTGAAGCTTTGCTGGCATTGCATCACTCATTTAGGCAGAGTATTGAAACCAGAAACCCAAGGAAAGATGTAAAACTCTCTGCTTTCCAGCCTCACTTCTGCCCAAATTCTGTTCAAAATTATAAGGGTGGCTTGAGTTAAGGCAAATAGTCCCATATAAATTAGTCTAGACTTAACTATTCCTAGATTTCCTGTTAATTTGTATTGAATACACATGTACACATGTACAGATACACAATTACTTTTATGGATTAGTCTGGTTAGCAAAATGCATCGTATATGTTATACTTGATAGCAGGGGAAGCCCTCGTAAAGAGCATGAAACCTAAGATAAGAGGACTGTCGACAGCATCATCAATCTATGCAAAGAACTGCTTCTACTTTTGGCACCATCATCTACCTCAAGAGTGCATCCACTTTAGCATTATTCTCATGAAGACACCTTCATATCAGAAAAGACAGGAGTGAGTTATTGAACATGCATAGCATGAAGTGGCACAAACAAAACTGGCTAAAGTTTAACATGAGAAAGCAGATATTTGTACCAAAGCAGCGGAAAAAGCATAGTACTTTCCTGTTCATATATAAAGAGTGATTTTTCTCAGGATTTGTCTTTGTATCTCTCTCTCTCATTTCTCTGTCTTTTTCTGTCTCTGAGTGTATGTGTCTGTCTCTCTCTTTGTCTCTGTCTCTATCAGTCTATGTTTGTGTCTGTCTTTCTCTCGTGCTCACTATCTCATACACACACACACACACACACACACACACACACACATTCTACCAACCTTCCTGGTATTGGAATTATAGGCATGTACTACTTTTTTCCTGTTTAATGTGATACTGGGGATGACTCTCAGGGTTTTGTAGACACTAGACAAGTATTCTGCTAAGAGAGCATACATGGACAGTTTAATAATCCACACCAAGGAATTCTAAAGATGCATGTAGTTCAAGCCTGTCAATTAGTTTTAAGTCTAAACCAGCATTTTCATCAAAGAATAAGAGGCTTAATAAAAAATGTGTTTAATTTTTATATATGATTTGCTCCAACAATATCTTCAGGTGCTTTTACTCCTTAAAGATCAGTGTTTGCACATGTGCTAAAGCTGATGAGATTACTCACCACAGGGGTAGGTGGTCACCAAAGAATTCTCATGATATGCACTTTTTATGGGACAGCAATCAAATGCTGAATGAGCTCTATTTCTTTAAATTTAAAATTCAGTCAAATTTCACCAGATCAAGGGCTCTCAATGGAGTTAATCCAGAAGTGAATAGCCTGGAGCAGATTAGGGGGAAATGGAGTGTCTTCGGCATAAAAATGAACATGATAATGTGATATGATTTTATGTTTTTGTTTCTGTTTTATTTCTATACTTCAAAGTGAATGGAAAACCCTGTGCCTTTAAAGTTTTAAACATAAAATTTATAGGACCTAGTTATAACAAGTGGAGGAAAAGAATACTCTAGGGAGTATATCAGCCTATTATGTTCAAGGTAGGAGCATAATGAGTCAAACTGGCAGTCAGACAAGATACCACAAGGTTTCATGAAGATAGCTAAACCTATGTGTATATTTATGTCTCTCACCATCTTTAGTAAGTATCAATATTAATGATGGATGTCTTGAAATATAAATATAAAGGCTTCTCCACTAATGGAATTGTCAATTTAAATATCAACCTAAGCAACCTCTTGAGATCTTGACAGTTCCTCAGTAACTGGCAAAAACCACTATCCTAGCTGCAGTGGACAGAAAAACTTGGTCATCCCTCAAATGAAGACATAGAGTCTGTCAGGGTTTCATTGCTGTGGAGAAACACCATGAACAAGACAACTTTTTTAAAGAACAACATGTAATTGGGGCTGGCTTACAGCTTCAGAGATTTAGTAAATTATCATCATGGCAGGAAGCATGGCAGCATGCAGGCAAACATGCTGCTGAGGAGCCAAAAGTTCTACCTCCTGATCCACAGAAAGCAGAAGGAAACTGTATGCCTGTGTATAGCTTGAGCATATATAACCTCAAAGCCCGCCTCCACAGTGACACACTTCCTCTGACAAGGCCATACCTCCTAACAGTGCCACTACCTGTGGCCAAGCATTAAAGCACATAATTCTATGGTACCATATTTATTCAAATCACCACAGAGGGTTATGCAAAAGCTTAGGTCAGGGCTTTTATATCTTAAGTTTTAGCTCTGAAGGTCTCATGTTTGGAGACTGATGTAGATTGAATTATAGAAAGAACTATACATTTACAGATTGTTTAAATTTAATTACAGAAAAATAATCATATTTTTATGGGGAGGTAAAGGATACATTTGGTTTCTCAAACCCTGAAAACAGGACTATGAGTTACACATAGAAAATAGCAACCATGATTTAAATACAGAAAATAGGAATTGTGCCCTAAATACAGGAAGTAACAAGTATGCCTAAAACTCAGGAGGTAGGAACTATGCCTCAACAACACAAAGTTTAATGTACAAGCTTATATGCATGGTCAATATTTATTAGATTCTGTTGCCCAAGTAATTACACAGCTCTTTTGAAGAAGAATAAATATTGGTCCTCTTACACTGGAGAAATGGCCAAATGAGCCTGATTTGATGTTACTGCTTTATCATCCCAGGACTAACGACATGGAAAGAGAAAGATCCCTAGCTCAGGCTGCCCAGGTAAGACACCTCAGGAGGCACTTGCTCTTAAGATTGACTGTGTCTCAAATTACATGAATATTATCATATTTTATGTGATAATCATGTTGTGTAATTATTATGTACCTTGGGTATCTGACCTTACATAGGGACAAAGTGAAGTCTTATATTGTACATAGGAAATAAAAAAAGGAATTCAGTAATAAAAACTACAAATTTTATCAGTCTAATGCCATTTTCTTTTCCTGCTGAAAACTGACACAAGTGCAATGGACTGACACTATACAGATTTGATACCTTTCAGTTATGAGCTTAGAGGTCCACGTCAGCCTCTCTCAACTAAACTCCAAGCACTCTCAGGTTAGCTCTGTTCCATGGACTCCAGAAGACAATGTGCTTTATTAGCCTTTCAAGCTCCTAGAAGGGATAGAATTCCCTGTCTCAGTGCTCCTACTTTTTGTCTTGGGACCAGGAATCCAGAATCTTCCACTTTCTCCAGATCATGGACTAAGCCTTTGTTACTCCATCTCCTACTACAACTGATTGCTCCTATTCCCTCTTAGAAGGACACAGTGATGTCATTGGATAAACTTGGGGCCAAATGTCAGGTGGTAACCTCATCAATCTACCAAGTTCAGCTCACTGTGTCAGCCCAGTCATGGGACAAGTTTTAGGATTCTCAAGTGGGCATCCTCTTGTTTCTGTGTGAGTCCAGGTATATGTGAAATACCTTCCTATATTATTCTGTGCCTTCTTTCTTTCAGGTAGATTCTTTCACTGAACCCGAAACTCCCATTTTGCCTGCAGCCAGCAAGCAGCAGAGGTCCTCCTGCCTCTGTCTCCCTCCGTGCTCAGATTACAGGCATGTGCAGGACTATGAACTGATTTTACAAGGGTCTTGGGGTCTGACCTTATGTCTTAATTCTTGTGCAGTAAGCACTCCTAACTGCTGCACCATCCTTCCAACACCATCTTCATTTTTTGGGGAAAAAATAATACTGTAAAAAGTAGTATTCCTATACCAAAACAGTCATTAATTTAATGAGTTAAATATTATTTTATTTCACAAGCACAGTAAAAGTGGAAAACAAAGCAAAGATTATATTGTATTTAGTTTTCAATTTTTCAGTATGGACTTTTAATTTTCTTGCATTTTGTGTTTTTGAGCAAAAAACTAAGGAGAAACAGACATGCATGCACACATACAAACATGCACCTACATGGTTTTATGAGATAATATTGATTGTCAAGTTTATGATATCAAGCATCACCTGGGACAGGCAGACATATCTCTAACATACAGTTAGTTTCTAGGCATGCCTGTGAGGGATTGATTTTCTTTTTTCTTTTTTTTTTTTTTTTAGATTAATTGAGGTGAGAGACATGCCTTAACTATAGGCAGCCCTACTCCATGGGGTGAGGTCCTAGACAGAATAAAACAGAAAAGGCCACCTGAGGATAACCATTCCTCACTCTTGGCTTCTGATTGTGGCTGCTATCTTTCAAACTGCCTCAACTTTCTGTTGCTGTGATTTGCCCACCAAAATGGACCTTAACTGTGAGGCAAAGTAAACTCTATGTCAAGTAGTTTTCATCCGGGTGTGTTATCACAGCAACAGGAAAACAAAGATGACACAAATGGCCACATATACACTCACACACACACACATACAAACACTCAATACAGTCAAAGAAGCACGTACATAAAATATATGTGCCACAATATGTGTGCGCATACCCAGGCATAAGCATACAAAAACACTCATTCTTAAAGAGAGACAAATATACACATAAAACATGCACCAAGACACAAGCACACTCACACACAAAATAAACACATGGAGACATACACATGAACACACAATACCCACCTACACACACAGACACACACACAGACACACACACACACACACGCATGCTATCTCATCAAACACAGGCAAAACACTGAAAATGCTGAAGAGGACAATTTATTATTTTAATAAAAATAATGAAACACTTCTAAGCACAAGCTAATAGAAGAGATTATGTCTAACTTTGGTTTATAAAATCAAAGCTTGGTGATACTGTAAATTTATTGATTTAAATGCTTCAGAGACTCACAGTTAAACAGATTTCCGTGTAATTCTCTTTTAACCCCAAGGATATCAGAGCATGTAGAGGCAGGTCACAATTCAACACATTTCAATTTCTAGACTATGAGCTTTACTAGATTGTCAGTTCTTGAAAGACAGGTTTGAATCATGTCATGATATGCAATTAGTTTTAAGATTTTTTGTTTATTTGTTTTGTTAAACTCAATAGAAGAAAGTCTCGTCAAAATCAATTTTAAGATCTTCACAGTTAGATTTCCACTGTTTTCTCAGCTGTCTCTGTTCCTCTGCCATAGGAAGCTCGCAGTAGAGTTATATTAATAGTTCCACCTGCATCATCACCTGTAGACCTGTCTGAACTTGAATTTGCTATGCTTGAGCACATTGTGTCTTATTAATTTGTTTCAATGAAGAGAAAATTACAATCCTGGCAATTCATCTTTGGTGATGTCTTCCCATCCTTGGAAAATTTTCATGTGAGGTCTCTGGATACAAAAGTATAAATAAACACAGTGCTTAAATGGAATTGTCTCAGACTTATTTGTGTTTTAAGATGAATCAAAATCTCTTGTTCATAAAGAGACAGCAGGCTCCAACCCAGAAATACATTCCATGTCGATGGCAGGAAGTGTGGGGAATGATCAGAGCCTTTGGAAAAACCCTTGGTTTTTGACTCATGGGACAGAGGCTCAAATGTGAAGAAACAATCTAGGAATAGATTTAAAGGAACACTTCATTTTTCCATGTAGCTTTTGTTGCGGCAAGCACAGTGTGCGCAGTGCTATAGTCATCCAGGTAGGAGAGAACAAAAGACAAACTTTGTATTTTTTCAGCAACAAGCATAAAGATACTCAGTAAAGCTAGAACTTGGGAGAGAATATTCAAACGACACAAAAATAATAGCGAGGCTGTCTATAGGAACAAAATTGATAAAATGCGTATATATTGACAAGGAATTTACTACATTTTCATAAGTGTATGGCCTGCGTAGTTCTACAGGGGCTGTACTCCCTGGAGATGCTGAGGACCAGGTAACTGTTCAGGTTGTGAGGCGGGATGCCCCAACAGTACCAATATGATACTGAAGGTCTGGAAGGTTCCTGAGACCTGGACTTCAGTACAAATTGGTACCTGGAGAAGCTGTATTCTGATATGAGTGAAGGAACATAGCAGTGGCCACTGAAGCAGCAACAGACTACAAGAACTCACCAGCAAAACGTGAAGGCTGCGAAGGGAAGAATTATTTTCCCCTTTGGACCTACTTTTATGTGGCTGCCCCTGGAAGGTGTTGACCTCATTTAGAGTGGGTCTTCTTACTCCAAAAAACTTGAACAAGGTAAAGTCTCACAGGTGAGCCCATAAGCTTATCTCTTAGTTGATTCCAGATACTGTGCAGATTTAAGTGTTCATATAACTAGCAATGACCCTTCAAAATACATAAAGCAAAATGGGTAGAAATAAATAGGTAAATAGAAAATCCACACAACCTGGGAACCCTAACAGTCACTAATTAATAACAGGTATGATAAATAGAAATTAAAAAAAGTATCAGTGACACTAAATAACTTCATCACCACGGTGACGATTAACTGTTATTTGTTTATAAAATATTTTACCTACAAATAGTATCAGAGTATTCACACATTTTTTTAAAGTACAAATATGTCATTCAACAAGTTAGACAACAAGGTATAAAACAGAAAAAAACAACAGCAATATGAATTGGATTAAAACATGAAAAGAAATATTCTCTCAACATAAAAGAATTTCAAAAGAATTCAAGAGGGGCTGGGGAGAGGGCTCAGCAGTTAAGAGCTTTGGGTGCTCTTGCTGAGGACTCAGATTCAATTCTCAGCACCCACATGGAAGCTCACAACCATCCACAACTACAGGGGCCCCAGTGCCCTCTTCTAGCCTCTGCAGACAATAGGCACGAACAGTGCATATACATACACATATATTTTTTCACATTTTAAAAATATTTTTAAACATGACAAAACAGAATGGCCAATTAAGTTCTATTTTGTGGTAGAAGTTTAATTTCAAAATGTAAGTTAAGGAAAAAGTAATAGACCTTAACAATAAAAATGAATGTTAAAATTTTATTGATCTTAATAATGAATGATACAGGGTATGTCACTTCATTGAAATCTATTGTCTATCCATGTAAAATGATAAATTACCAGGAGTCATATTAAGAAATAAAATGATACCATCAATAACAATTGCAAAGTGCAGGATACTGATGCAAACACGAATGAATTATGGAAATGTCTGTCTGAAGGAGCTCAGAGGCAGGATTGCAGACATCAGCACAGAGTACAACAGACAGAGATCTATAAAACCTTTTTCAATGAAAACTTGAAATTCATTGGATGTAAGTTGTACCCCAATGGTATAAAATGAAGATAAATCCCAATTTTGTTCCTCTTTGATATTCATACAGGATAACAGCAGGACTCAAACATTTTATAGAAAACCAATTCAATTATAACATACTAAAGTTAAAATAAAAACATAATGGGAGGTTGCATTATTTATGAGGATTTGATGAATTCCTTAATAGTAAAAATTCAACACTGCAATGACAACCAGCTAAGAGTCTCCCAAATACATGCAAAATAGGAAAGTCTCCATAGAGAAATACAGAACAAGACTGGTTGACTTTTGACACAGATAAACAGATATTTCAATGGAAAAGCATAGCTATGAAATTAAGCTTCAGCCTCTGAACATGTCTGCTACACACACACACACATACACACACACCACCTCACCCATGTCTCTCAGACAATTAACTCAAGAAAACATGAACTTAAACATATAACTTGACACATTCAAAATATTTCTTTTTTTAACTTTTATTAATTACACTTTATTCACTTTGTATCCCTTCATAAACCCCTCCCTCCTCCCCTCCTAGTCCCACCTTCCCTCCCCCTTTTTCACACATGCTCCTCCCCAAGTCCACTGATAGGGGAGGTCCCCCTCTCCTTCCTTCTGATCTTAGTCTATCAGCTCTCATAAGGAGTGGCTAAACACTCCAAATTGATAAAAGGAAATTGATGAATTGGATTTTTATCATTATTTGAAAACTTGTAAATTTTGAAATACATTTTCACCAAAAGACACAGACAGCATGTGAGAGACACTTGCAAATCACAGACTGCAATGTGCTCATTCCAGGCCTTATAAAGAACTCTAAGAACTCATTTAGAACAGGAGAGAACCAGCAAACAAGAGCAAATGCTTCACCACAGCAGCTTTGCAGAAGGCGAGTGAGCACAGCGCACACACAAGCTAATCAGAATGCTGTCACACTGAAAGAAATAAGTGGGATGAATAAACAAGCGTTGACTTGGGTGCTGAGGGTCTGCATCTCCTGCGTAGATGGATGCACGGGTGAAAATGGGCCAGCTCCTCTGGAAACAGTCTGGCCTCTTCCTGTGCCACGCTTCTAAGCAATCGAACTCTGAGGATTTTGTTAGTAGTCCTGAAGACTGTGCTCAAGCAGAAGCATACATTCCTGGAAAGTCTCCCCATTTCTACTCACAATCACCACAGAGTGGAAACAAACTAAACTCTTCTACTAGGGTAGAGATGTACTGAGAAAATAGAATACTTGTGCTCTTAGCTACAAAAAGGAATTAACTACTGATAATCACAGTCTATACAGTATACACAGTATAAAAGCCTGACATGTTTTCTTTTGGGACAAGGTTTGGAGCACAAAATTAGAAGAAAATAGAGCAGAGACTGCCTTGTCAGATGTGAAGGGAAGCTGACTAAACAGAGAAGTGATGTGATGTTTTCTAACTTTTGTTGTAATTAGACAGCAGCAAACATTTAGGTAAGTTCAAAGGCCTATTCACTAAAGACAGTGAGTTAGATTTATGAAGAACTTTAAAAACTATGCAATATAAATAATATAAATACTTTACCCCAGCAGACAATAACATGCTACCTGGGCTCATTAATTCACTTATATCTCCATCCAACTCTGGAACAACTGAATACCACAAAAGGAGCTGAGGGTGTGTTGACCACTGATTCAAGACAGCTGTTAGACAATAATAAGAAGGAGAATGCATACACCTGAAGGCTTGGGCGATATGGCTGTCTACATGACACTAAGCCATCAGAAGCAGCAGGAGGCATGTCTGTGTTGAGCTGCTTACATGCATAGCCTCACGGTCTCTCAACACCCCTCTCCCAGTTCTCTTGAGCTCCTGTGCTTAGATAGTTCTAACTCTTCCATTCACTTGTTTCACTTTTGCTTGACACTTGAAAGCCTATTCCATTTTCATCGTACGGACTGAAACTTCTTTCCTATAGTCCAACATTTTGAAGTTTGGGGATCCTGAATTTAGGTTGAAGGAACAGTTTTGACCATTTCTAATAAATATGCATTTGCATTTTGTCTATATCCTCATGATCTGCTGGGGCCTCAGCTGTCTCCTTCATTTGTTTAAGTTTTTCCATCCCAGAAAAATATCTACATAAATTTTCTTTTCAACCAGACTAAATGTGTATCTATCCTGACTCTACTCATTCTTATCAAAACCTCTTCTCACAAACATTTGTTTAATCTTCAATTTGATAGCCATCTTGGGACAACGGTTATATCACTTATGATCTGTGAGTGATTGGAGAAAGAGAAGTTCTGCCAGTATCTCTGCTCATTAACTAGAAAGGGGCACTCAAGACTCCTACAACCATTAACAACAATGACATTTGACTCCTTCACCCAACAAAGAAAAAGCTACTGCTCATATCTTGTACTATAAAGTCAGAGGAAAAAAATCAATTACTGAGGGGTCCAAAATGTACAAGCCTAACCAACTCCATGACAGGCTTCAGTTTCTTGCTAGGCAGAACAGACCTAAGTCTGTATTTCTCAGAAATAAGATACCAGTTACAGGCAAAAACAATCAAACAATCAAACAGAGAATTGGCAACCAATCAAGAACGACCAGGATATCTGGCCCAAGAAGATAAGGTTGCTCAAGGATGTTCAACTACCAACTACCAACCAGCTTTGGCTGGTTTGAGCCAGTTCAGAAAGCCCAACTCCAGACTAAAACCCTAGCCAATCCTCGACGCACCCATACCCTTGCATCTAACCTGTGCCAGTCAGAATAAAGATGAGCTAACTTTCCCTAGAATTCCCTTACCTGGGTTTAAATAGAGCCTCTGCACTCCTCCCTGGGTCGCCATTTTGCATAAATGATGATCCCTTCATGCTGGACATCTTCAGAAATAAACACTCTTTACTGTTTCCATACTATTTGAGCCTGAGGTTTTTCCTTCAGCAAATTTTATACCCTACCATTACAAGCCAATAAAATAAAATATCTCATATTTTAAAATTAAAATCATTCTGACTAAAATAGAGACAAGGTTTTTACTTGTGTTTTACACTAAGAGAAGCTTTTATTTTCTAGTTTAAAGGAGTAGCATTTGTTGTGTGACAAAACTTCTGGGGAAGACATACACACATGCCTATTCACCCCAGATAAAGAGCCCCTAGTAGACCAAAGTGCAGATTCAAAAAGGTCCAATTTGGTGAACCATGAGTTTTATTGGATAGAGCTGAGGAGTTACTTATAGGAACAGAAATGACTCAAAGACAGCTACATCATCAAATCCCACCCCAGCATGAGTGACAACTTGAGAAGGCCTGGTTAAATAAGCCTGACCAACTCCATGACAAGCTTCATTTTCTTACCAAGACAGAGTAGGCCAAGTTACAGAAACTTCAGTTACAGGAAAAACCACAGAGAATGGGCAACCAGTCAGAGCTGGCCAAGACATCTGGCCTGAGGGAGATAAAAATGCTCAACTGCCAATTTAGCAAGCCTGACTAACTCTGAACATGCCACCAACCAATCCCCAACACTCTTACCTACATTCCAACACCAATCAGAATAAAGATGATCTCACTATCTCTGGAATTCCCCTAACTGACTTTAAATTGAGCCTTCTCACCCACCCCAGGTTTGCCATTTTGCCTGAATGGTGAGCCCTGCATGCTGGATTGATGCAGATATAAATGCATACTGCTTGGGTGTGGGGAGTTTTTCTTCAGTGAGTTCCGGACCCTAACAAACTCACAAAGCTGAGAACATGGGGCACACGGCACAGTCTGAATAGAGCACACCATGTTGGAGAGTATCCTTTCCAGTTGCTTTAGTTGTTGTAAACCTCTTCTAGGCCCCTTGACTGGTTTTTACTTCTTTCAGGTCTGCTCTCTCAGTGTTTTTTTTTTTTTTTTTTTTTTTTTTTTTTTTTTTTTTTTTTTTGAGCTTGTCTTGTCTGAGAGGGACTCTCAGATTTTAGTTTACTCTTTTATTTTACTTATTTTATTACTTTATTTTATTTCACTCTTTTCAGTTTATGCTGGCAAGGAGAGGACTAGTGAATCTGGTCAGTTTCAGGGACTCCCTGAAGCTATTTTGAGTTGTTTACATGCCTATTTAAACTGCCATTTGCCTATGGGCTACATCTTCCAGGCAGGATGGAATGTTTCAGTCTTAGAAAACTACTCAACAGCATGATACTCTTGGTCTGTAAGGGAAGAAAAGTAAAATGCAATGGAAAGTGAGTTATATACCCCATGACTTGGATATTTTGGGAAGCCATGAATTGTGGCATTTGTATGACCCAGAACTCTCTTGTAGGGACAGGTTCCTTCTTGTCCCTTCTGTACTTTATCCAGTATAAATTATTTTGTGTGTTTCTAGGGAGAATCAGCATCAGCTCAACAGAGAACATGGTTCTCAGGTCAGACTCATAGAGAACCAGAGAATACTTCTGTCTTAGGATTTCCAATGAGGCAAGGAGACACACACCATGACCGTGGCAACTCTAACAATGGAAAACATTTCAGTGGGGAGGTTTACAGTTCAGAAGTTTGGTCCAGTATCATCACGCTGGGAATCATGGCAGACACGGTACTGGAGAAGGAGCTGCCTCTCCATCTGGATGCACAGGCAGCAGGAAAAGAGGGTAACACTGGGCCCGGCTTGGACTTCTGAAACCTCAAAGCTTTCCTCCAGTGACATATTTACTCCAACAAGGCCACACCTCCTAATAGTGCTACTCCCTATGAGTTTGGAGGGCCATTTTCATTCAAACCACCATATTTTTCTTATACAGGAAATGAAGATTCATGCTATCATCCCTGACTGATCACACCTTCACCATTCACTGTGGCCATTGATTCACCTGGGTCAGGCCTTTCCTGGAGCATTCACAACAGAAAGAAGGAAAAAGCAGACCAGGAAGAGAAATCAATGTTCAGTCTCTGGAGCTGGGGAAAGTTCAACCCCACCATTATTCTACCTTCTGCACAGTAAAGGCAAACAGATGACTTAAAACTCATTATTTACCACAAATGAAACCTGTACACTCAGTGGAGAGCAAAATGTTTTGTTGACTAAATAATGTAATTTGATTAATGGCAATTCTTGTTTGGCCAGCAAGCAGTCTTATGAGAAAATGTGCTCATTATTTGACTTATTTTTCTCCATGTTCAAAGTAAGCAGATTGACTAGACAGAATGAGAGGGTATTAGCAAGGATGGATGTGAAGAAAGTACAACATAAGAATACAGGGAATGTCAAAGAACAAACCACATTGGTCTGTACAATAAATGATTCAATACTTGTAATAGAAATAAAATGGATATTGAAGGGGCTCTGGCAGGCCTTGTCCTTCTCTCCACCCCCTCTGCCTTGCTAAAGAATGCATCAGATTGCATTCTTAAAGCTATCCACTATGGTCTAATCCCTTACTTGGCCAATTCCCCCTCCTGAGTCTAAATACCAAGGTCCAGTTATAAAAGCATTGAAGTCCAGTAATCAAAAGCTGCCTTTGGCTGCCCTAATTGACATGCCCAATTAAAATTAAATAACTCATCCTTACACAGGGTTGTCCCCTTGTACCTTTATAAACTGCCATTTGCCTATGGGCTACACCTGTCTCCTTTCTATCCAGAGATAGTCCTTTGTCCCATTAGTCCCATCTGGGACTAATACCCCTTCACCTCTTCTTTTGTTTACTTCTCCCTTCTTCATCCTCTATCTCCTGTCTTTGTCTCTTAATCCCTGCCTCTGTCCCTCTGGAACAAATAAATCAGCTTTGTGCTGAGAACTTAATCTTGGGGGTCCTGAGCCTATCCAGATCCTTTCAAATATATGAAATTTTGTGTTAAGTTGTTTTGTAAACAGGGAGATGTGGGGCTGGAGAAACGGCTTAGCTGTTAAGAGCACTGGCTGTTCTTGCAGAGGACCCTGGTTTGATTTACCATTGTGTCTCACAATGGTTTATAAATCCAGTTTCAAGGAATCTAACACCAGCTTCTCTTATCCACAAGAAACAGCCATGGAAGTAGTATATAGGAGTGCATACAGGCAAAAACCTCATAAACATTTAAAAAGTGACTTTTAAAACTTAGAAAATATAATTTCCAAAGTTGTTAGCAAACTGAGAATGGAAAATTTTCACAGTGCTTTTTAATTTAAGAGATTCTGTTTGTAAAATCATTTCAACATGTAACACAATACAACTTCAAATATTAAAAGCTAGAATGGTGGTATTCAAATAAGCTTACTTTTGACAATAAAATTTGCCATCTGAGGATTTCAAAGCCAGTATAATAAAAAGAGATGAAATACCAGGATTCATTCTGAAAATAAATATTCTCCCTGTGTGTCTACAAGTTTTCCCAAATTTTCAAAAAATTCAGTATTTCCAAGAAATGCTACATTTTTTTTTTCCTTTCAGATAGAACTAAACATGAGAAATTAGGAAAGAATGAATGATTTTTTTAGGAAAAAGTATAGAGATTTGCCTGATGTGGGTCCACTTGTTTCAAGTGCTTCATTATTTCTATCTGTTTACTCTTTCAACTCACTTAATTCCAAATTATATATCTACTTAATAATTGGAAAGTGCAGAAAACTATTTTAAAATATACATATATCTTGAAGCAGGCAGGTCACTATTAGACCATTTCTAAATGTTACAAATATTCATTTAAATATTCTGCACACTTGTGAAACATAAAATTTTATGAATTAATGAATATACATAAATAAGCTACATATGTATTAATTCTATAATTCTCATTACTACATGTGAGTGAAAATTCATTTATATTTAACTGTCTACATGCATATTCATTACTACATAGTTACTATTATACTTAGTCTATTTTTTGGCAGACAAATAGTCCTTTAATGTTCAGAAGTCCATGCATTAATCATGCATTCTAATTAACATGTTTCTTCAGAATTCCTTGAGACCAGAAAATGCTACACAGAACTAGTGTTAGGACCAATGTACCAATCTTAGGAAACATATGAATGTTAGGAAACATGTGCCTGTAAAGGTTACACCACAGGTTCACAAATCACACCACGAGATCGGTTCCATGTGGGAGGTTTATTAGGGGAAGGGGGGGCTGCAGAGAGAAAGAGAAAGAGAGAGAGAGAGGAGGAGAGAAAGAGAGAGAAGAGAGTAAGAGAGAAGGGGGGCTCTAGGAGTTCTCTTATAGGGTGACCCAGGGTGTGCACAGGTAATTCCATGTGGTCAGCAGGTGGTCTAGGTGTCTTCACAAATGCCTGATAACCAGTTTGTCAGGTCCCTTGGGGCTGGCTGTAGAAATGCCTGCTTACTGATCCCAACATTCCTCCCATTTTCTAGAATTAAAAATAGGGAGCTTGGGCTGCCTTTTATAAGGTAAGTTAAAGTATATAAATTTAGGCTCTTTGGAAGCAGCTCTTAGTTGTCATGCAAGAGGTTGAGAGAGAGAAGAATTATAGCAACAAAATGGTCAGGTTGCAAGGTCAAGAATAAGGGAAGCCTCTGCCCTAGAAAATTTAGGGTAGAGGGTTGTCATAGAGAGAGTTACCAGCCATGTAAGGCAGAGGGTAGGGACTGGGGAACCCTGGGAGAACCTGTAGCCACTTGTCCTGGTCCTGAAGCACACCATTTCAGCCTTTTTAAACAACAAGTGAATAACGGGCGTAGATTCTCTTCTGGCTACTTCCTGCTGACACTGGGGACGCTGTAGTGAGGTCAAAAGGCTGAAATGTTGGCCAAGTCCAGGAAGAATAGGCTGCTTTGATGCTTTCCCAGGTCTGTGAGAACACCCATGGCTGGGAGGGAAGGTACAGGTCCAGCTTGTTGGAAGTCTATGAGGTCAGAGTTGAACACCTGTAGTTGCTTTGACGCTGTTGTGGCTAGAGGAAACATCTGGGTCTGGCAGGACACTGAAACACATATATAGGCGAAAGATAAAGTTGAGCATAGAGAAAATCCTGTAGGTATACATTGAAAGGTTTGGATTGATGAGGCTTGTACATGGGAACTTCTGTCTACCTGGAGGGACCTTTATTTACCCAGTCACTGGCAATATTTAAAGAAGGCTTTGTTTTTAATCTGTCATTGAGGTGAGGTTTGGTTACAGATGCATGTAAACTTAGAGGCCCTAGTGCCAACTGGCACTAGGTGTGGAAACCTGAAATTCTCCAGCCTGTCTGGAGGGATGGCCATCTGGGCATCTCCCATTGGGGGCAAAGAAGTAGAGGAACTGTGTGAGAGAGGGGACCTTCCCATGAGCGAGCAAGCGTGCGTGAGTGAGGAGGGGAGGAACGCGTAGAGGGGGTGTACCGCCCAAGGGAGAGTGTGGCCCTAAAGTGAAAGTCAGCATAGAGGGTCAAACCTAGACAATTAAGGCTATGGCTGAGGGGAGGTCCCTCCGTCTCAAAAGATAGTAGGAAGTTTCCAGAGCTCTGTGGTCAGGCTTCCCCTGCCAAGAGAGGTGTGTATGTTGAGAAAATCGAGTGAACTCACCATTCTAGCCAGTGGTTGCATGCAGTAAACCGCAGTCTGGTAGCCAGGAAAGGAAGTCCCAAAACCAGGGAAAGAGGAGAAGTCCCACCTTTTGTGATAGGCAATAAATATAGTACTTATCTGGAGTCTAGTTGTCCTGAGAGGTAGATTTAGGTGGACTTTCTGCAGCTTACAAGAAGTACTTTTAAGTTTTAAGATGGAGATAAAACTTTAGACATGTTAGTAGCACAATTGTACTGTGCATTAAGAAAAAGGCAGTAGACATACATATGTGTTAACGGCATAAGTACTTTTTAAGGTGAACTCTGAAAAGGCAAAAGCCTTTTATGAAATAAAAGGGAAACTCACTTGATTTTAACTTTAGTACAAGCATGGACATTATGGAGGCTTACAATCTTGAGCTTAGGACCATAATAATGGCATAGTGGTATAGTGGAATGTTTTTGTATTAGAGTTAGATTAATAAATTAGAGTCCTACTTATAAAGGTCAAAACTCTGGACAGTCAATATAACAGTAGCATAACAACAGTAACATAACAGGAAGAAATATTAAGCCTTTTTAACCTATTTAAGATACCTTAAATCACCTTAGAACTTGTAACCTTTATAATTTGCATTTATCAACCTTAAAGCATTTTTGAACCCTCAAATATTTATAAATTGCATTACCAACCTTAAGACACTTTTTAGACTCTCATACATGTATAACTTACATTTACCAACCTTAAGACACTTTTTAAGACTCAAATATGTGTAACTTGTATTTTTACAACCTAAACTCCTTTTATCCTTAGACCCTACATAAGCTATATATATATTATCTGGTGATATATCTTAAACTGATCAATGAGCTAACAGTGGATCTAATTGTCTGCTCTTTAGCTGCAAAGCTACCATTAGCTTAGCATAGTTGTCAAGGTGATCAGAGACCTGAGAAGGATAAGTTATGAGCTAAATAAATATACCAATCCAAATATAAATATACCAATATACCAAATATACTAAATAAATGTGCCAATCAAAATGACAGAGATGACTAGTTAGTCCATCACCTAGGCAGTGTCCCTGGCTCCTGTGGTCTCAGAACATCATGGGCAGAGGTGAGAAGCACAGAAGATGAGACTATTTCTGTGGAGAAAGAAACAAGAGAATGGCCTCACCTCGGCCTCAGCAATGTGAAACATTGACTCTCCAGGTGTCCACAGTTTTGTCCACAGTTTAAGCTGGGCCCTAGCAGTGGGCCAGTTGAGCCAGTATTGCCCAGTGGTTAGCATACCACAATCCAGAGTCGCACTCATCTGTCGTTGTGCCCAAATCTTCTCGGAGACCTTGGGGAGCTACTGCCAGGACTTCGGGACTTTCTGTCACAATAAGCTTACACATGTTAAAATGCCATATTCATCAGATCTCTGACAAGCTTGAGGGTCAGCATATTTGAGTTACTCCGTCTGTCTTGATCATGTGCTCTAAACTGTGTCCTATAGAACAGAATGCTATCTAGAACCAAATTTTAGCTCAGTATCTTAACCAACTATAGTTGTTAGCATAACTTTAAATCTGCTCTTTCTGAACCAAAATCAAAGTAAACCTTTTAATCAGATACAGCTAGCAAATCTTGCTGCTCCTACCACTTGCATTAAAATTGAACAGCAAAGGCTTTGCACTTAGCAATAATCCGAGGACTGAATATAACTGAGACCTAAACAAAGATCACAGTGAACCCTTGAACTGTAAGTTTAAGACCAACAATTTAGCAGAACCATATAAACCAGATTTAAAATTAACCAACTATATCTCAATCCTTTTATAGTAGAGATGTAGCATATTGACTCAGTTTTAACATAGATAAATACCTCTAAAATTAATAGATCTTAATTTAAAATATTGATAAACAATTTGTATGTAACAATGAACCTCTAAGCAGAACAGTAAAAAGAAATTTAATAGTCTTATATTTTAAACCAACTCAGTTTGAACAGATATTTGTGACTTTGAAATTCCATTACCACGTAAATCTATTTTGAAGCAGGATAGTAAAACGTAACCTTGAATTTTCATAAAAATCCACACCAACCTGAAATGAGGCCTGCTGTTGGCCTAAAAGACAAGATAAACAGTTAATTATGGTTAAGACTTATAAATGCAAACCCAATGAGAAAACAGGAAGACAGAGCTTGGAAATAGTAAGAAAGCATGGAAAAGTCACTTGGGAAAGGGGCGGGGGAGTGCGTGGAGAGACGTGGGAGGCAGGGCGTCTTTGCCCGAATTAAAGATGGTGCCAGCCACGTGGAAGCTTCTGATGAAACCAAGGTCCTGCCCATTTTTTTTCCCAAAGCCAAGATGGCCGCGCCCAGGGATGCCACGGGAATTTTAAATTTCGCAAAACTCACTACCAAGTTCTGAAAAGTCGATTACTTAGCTGTGTGTCTCCACGTCTCAGGGCACTCTCTCAGAGCGCTGTCGGTTGCCGGGACTGTTGTGACTCAGGCTGTTCACCTCGGGGAAGACCCAGGCCCAACTGCCTGTGGCCAAGCCGGGCGTGGCGGGCGGGACTGGGGGTGGGGGCTGCAGCGCCACAGGCCACCTGGGCTGGACGAGGGAGGCAGAGGCGGCAGCAGCAGCATTGTGGCAGGCAGCGGGGTGGAACTTTATCTGCTGGGTCAAAGGCAGAACTCCTTAGATTGAGGTTTTATGGTTAAGAGGAGTTTAGTAGGAGAACAGGAGGAACAGAGAGGAGGTTTAGAGCGAAGGAGAAAGAAAACTTCAATATAAGGAACCTCCTTCCCTTTACCAGTTTGCTGACAATGGTTGAGATCCAGTAAAATACTGGGATTTAACGTGCTGTTAATCAGCCAATTTGGACCCTTACCTAAGAGTATGTAGCCAGATTTTATTACAGAGGCGTATGAGTTTGGAAGTTTTTAACTGGGGTTATAAACGCAAAGTCTTAAAATTTTCTAGAAGACATCCCAGTGGAGAAGCTGAGGGAATACGTTTCCCATTGGGAGGCGAGAGAGATATGGCCTTTAATGGCGTCCTAGAAAAAGGCGAGTCTCTAACAAGAAGGGTCCTTCTGATCCAATATCTCGTCAGATTTTGGCCAGGGACCGGGGCACAGATGCTGAGAGGACACGATTTTGCCTACTAGGGCTTTCCGCAAGAGCAGGTAGAGAGGAACCACGTGTAGAAAGTTCTCCCAGGGGAAACTGAGGCCCTAATAGAGGTGGGCTCTAGCAATAGGGATCAACCTAGTCAGTAAAGACCGTGGTTGTCTGTTCCCTCGCCTCAAAGAGCAGTGGGGAGGTGCTGGACTCTCAACGGTCACTCTTCCCTTGCCCAGAGAAACGTTTATACTGACCAAAAGGGAAACTCGCCAATCCAGCCAGTGTTGGATGCCTCGGTAGTAATCTGGTAGCAAGAAAGTGGAGATCTCGGGCGGATTTGGAGAAAAATAGGTCTCCAGAAGCCCCGGCAGGGTGCTGGCATTCCCCGCTCGGTGTGTCCACTGGAGGGGACCTATGCCAGCCAAAACGCACCAATGTTAGGAACAATGCACCAATGTTAGGAAACATATGAATATTAGGAAACGTGCGCCTGTGAAGGTTACACCGCGGGTTCACAAATCACACCAGGAGATCGGTTCCATGTGGGAGGTTTATTAGGGGAAAGGGGGGTTGCAGAGAGAGAGTGAGAAAGAGAGAGAGAGGGAGAGAGAAAGAGAGAGAAGAGAGAGAAGAGAGGAAGAGAGAAGGGGGGCTCCAGGAGTTCTCTTATAGGGTGACCCAGGGCATGCGCATGTAATTCCAGGTGGTCAGCAGGTGGTCTGGGTGTCTTCACAAATGCCTGATAACCAGTTTGTCAGTTCCCTTGGGGCTGGCCGTAGAGGTGCCTGCTTACTGATCCCAACAACTAGAGCTAAATGTTGAACTGAAGGAAATTAAGAAGTAATAGTTTCAGAAGACCTGCTTTTTTTCCCTAATATTTTTCCAAATACTAGGAATAGATTAATAGAGATAAAATTGCCCCACCTTACCTTTCTATCAGGGAGAAGAAAGAATGATCTGGGAAGGTGAGTTTAGAACTTATTGATCAGAAAAGATCTGTATTAATGAGCTGCTCTGTTTAACTCTTGCAGTTTATAAACATGCCCTCAAGTCTCTAGCCTTAGAGGCCCATAGTTCCCTTTCTTTGTAGTACAGTCTTACCTACCCATGACACCCATGAACCACAATAATGACCAACATGCCAAGATAACCTTAGGACTGTGTTAGTGGCCCATATGTTGGTGGAAACCAACAGCTTTCTAATTGCACTCATAACCTGCTCAACAACAGGGAAATTATACCTGGTGAGACTGTTTTTGAGGAATGTCAGAAGCTACATCCATAAAGCCTTGCAATATGACTATCTACCTATGCGCTGAACAAGGGCACCAATAATAGACTGCCAGGTGGACTGAGGAAAGACCAGGAGACCTTAACCCTACACAAAGAACTACAGGTAGCTAAAGAAGCCAAGAGCAAGAGAAATGGTCTCCCTCCAGGGAAGAGCACACCAATTAGTTTTCCAACTCCAAATGTGGTGAGCTCTGAAAACATACATACAAGTAACACCATACAGACTGAGCAGGTTATATTTAAGAATATGTAATATAAACATATATAAAATGCATGTGGTAACAGTTTATGAAAAGGAAGGCCATGAATTGGAAAGAGGTTTATAAAAAGGGTTGCAGAGAGAAAGTGGAAGAGAGCAATGATGAAATTGATTGTGAATCTCAGAAATAAGAAAACAATGTTTTCTTTTTTTGGCAGGAAATTTTTTAATAGGCTAGGAATCAAAGCCACTGATAGCTTCTGTATTCCAGATGTCGCCCAGGTGTACATATGTATATATTATACTCCTTTATCATTACTCATCTATCATCTACTTTAGGGAGCTGTTGCAGCTGAGAACATGTGAAGACTACCACTCTTAACCTATAGAATACATTTCAACTTATAAGAATGAGGCAGCATTGCATAATGATCAGGACATATCAGAAGACCGCCAAAGTTTTAGCAAACTGTTCCAAATGATATTGCACTGAGAGCTAAAAGCATGCTCATTTCCATTTTTCATCATTAGTATTCTGACTTTAATGTCACAGCAATGCTGATTACCAACGACTTTGAGAACAAACCTGATCAGAACAGGCAGTTCCAGGAACAATTCTGGGGCTTGATTAATCAAAGGAGGTGCATGGAGTTTCCTTTCCCTTCAGCCCGTGATGACACTGGAGATGCTTTAGATGTGGCAAGGCACTAGAGACAGTAACACACTTTGAGAGTCTGGGACGCAAAGGGAGGAGCTGAGATGGTCAATAGACACAGACTGGAAACATAATGGGGATACCTGAGAGATAACGAAAGAAACATTACAGCATGAAGAGTATTGTATGCACGTGATCACTGGCATTCAATGAAGTCTCAATCCATAGCCCGATCTCTTACTAGATCTGTGAGTTAAGGGAATTTGCTCTGGAGCCTGCCTGCTGTCAACACTGTTAAAACACCTGGAAGTATAAGATAATGAGATCTTTATCTAAGATCATAATGAAAACAATATGACACATTAGTAATCTCCTAATTCAAGCTTTGGGATGTCTCAAGTGCCTTTATGAATGTTATTAAGTTTGTGTTAGATTTCAAAAATATAAGCAACAGAACATTTTTGTGCTAAAGAGAATGTTTAAAATAAAATGCAAATAAAAAGCTTTGTAATATGTTAATCCTAATATTTTCGCTGTAGTACAAAGAGATTTGGGTGGGTTTTTTTTGTTTTTTGTTTTTTGTTTTCTGTTTTGTTATGCATCAAGGCTAAAAGCACTTAGGGAGATATGAACAGCAATAAAAAGAAAAGAAAAGAAAAAAACAAAAACAAAAACAAAACTGGAACCTCTCTGTAAGGAATCCAGACTAATTTACAAGTAAGAATCTCTAATACACATGATCCAATTCAGTTTAATAAAGGAACTGGAAAAGAAACAACAAATCCTGATTTTATTACTTGGTGCAAAAATGTTTTTTACACCATGGCTGGATGAAAGATATTCATGAATGAATCACTTTCCCACTAAAAACTGTCTCTTCTATCTGCAAAGAAAACTAGTGCAGTGCTCTTGTGGGCTGTTTCATGTAGTCTGCAGCACTGGTGTTCTTATGTTCTTGTGTGGGGTGTTTGTGGCGAATCTAACTGAACTTCATATTAAAAGGAAGAAAAATGCCAACACGAAAGTGACAGTGATCCAGGACCAATATGAACCATATATTTACTATATTAAATTAAACAACTGCATTATGAAGTTGTCTCATTAAAATGATCTTCATAAATGGTCTTTTGAAGTACTGTTTTCAGGTTCTAACACAAATTTGAATTTTTTTAATATCCATGTTTTATTCAAAAATCTACCAAATCTTTCTTTCCATAGCAGAATGATACCAGTTTTTAAAGAAATAAGTTTTCCAATATAGCATCATGATGTCCCAAATGACTAAGCCATGATAGTTTTTCTGTATAAACAAGTGTGTATATGGTTGACATTTTAATGTATTTTAATGTGAAATGAGTTCTAAGACCATGATTGATCATTCTGACTCACTCTATGCCATGTCTGTGCTGGGACAAGCCCTGGCATCATTCATTTAGAAACGTGAATCTCCGTATGCTCAGGAGGTCTATAGCCTTATGCTAAGGGCTGTGTTCAGATACCGTAATGGGTAAATCTCTTTGGTGCAACTCAGTAACTCATCTGTGAAAGTTTGTCCTACTTTCTGCTCTCCTGGGGAGAGAGTACAGAAATGAAAGGAATCTTCACTGAATCAAATATGTCTTCTGGAGTCTTAACGCTCTTTTGGGTCCTAAAAGCTGTGATAAAATTTATTTTAGAAAAGGGGTGGAGAGTATGTCCTAGTAACACAAAATTTTACTGTATTTTATTTGCCATCACAGTTGGAACCTCTCCAGAACAATCAGGTTTTCTACAACTTTTCCTCTAATTTGTTAAAAGTTACACTTACATTTTGGCTTCAACACTAGCAAAGAATTCTCTGTAAATGATGCAGATTGAAGATGCACTGTTTCCTCATGCCCTTGATTAATAAACATCCTTGGCTGGAGCATGCATCTTCTCCTGCTGATTCGAATAACATTACACCTACACTCTTTTACACTTGGAGGTCTCTTTCTGTTCTCTATTTTCAGTTTCATCTGTTCTTATGGCTGCTGACATGATTTTAATAATTTAACCTCATGATGATTCTCAGTGTTGATCACTAAGCCATTTTCCCTGGGTATGTGTGTTCACATGTGTGTGTTCAGATGATCCGTACATGGGTGTCAGGAGTTGATGTCAGTGGGATGCCTTCTTCCATCACTCTATTTGCTGTGACATGGTATCTCAGTCGCTCGGAATGTGCCAATTCAGCTGGTCTAGCTGGATCGCTCGCCCTGGGGCTCCTCCACCTCTACCTTATAAGCAGTAGGATTACAGGAATGCCACTGGGCCCACGGGGCTTCTGTGTTGGTGCGACAGATTTGGACCCCTGCCCTTACACTCATAACACAAATGCTTTATCCACTGAGCCACATCCAGTTCCTCACTTGGAATAACTTATTTTTAAAATCACCTTTCCTGCTTTGGCTATTCTTGGCCTTTTAACTTTCTTAGGAATTCTATTAGTTGACTAGAGATTTTAATAGTCACCAGATTAAATTGCTAATACATTTAGAAAAGCACTATCCTTTATGAAAAGCCATTACACAAACGGGCATAATCTTTTCTCTACTTGTCATTTTCTCTACTTGTATTTTGTAGTTTTTTTCCCCAATCAATCTTTTGTTATTTTTCATTGAGAAGGAAAAAAGCATTTATTGTAGTGTATGACACAGCATCCAGCACTTCCTTCTGGACTTTGCAGGGATTTGTTATGCTTGTCGTTTTTCTAACAGTAACTTTTTTTTTAGATCTTGGGTACCGTCATGGCTTTTGTCAACTTTACACAAACTGCATACCTGAGAAGGCAGAATTTGTTTGAGCAATTGCTTCTATCAGACTCAATTGTGGGCATATCTACAGGGCATTTTCTTCATCACTGATTGATGAGAGAGGGCCCCCTCTGGGTGGTGTCATAGCTGGATCAGTGGACCTGAGCTATATCAGAAAGGTAATTGAGCAGACCAGAGGAAGCGAGTCAGTAAGCAGTAGTCCTTCATGCTCTCTGCTTTAGCTCCTGCCTCCAGGCTTCTGCTTGGGCTCCAGTCCTGGCTTACCATCTTGATGGACTGTAACCTGTTATAAACCCTTTCTCTCCAAGCTGCTTTGTGTCATGGTGCTTATCATAGCAACAGAAAGCAAAATAGGACAAGTACATTTCAATACTTCAGAAATTGCTGGAGCCATAAGACTTCTTATATTATACAGTATTTTTAAAGATGCTATTTATAATATTTATTTTCACTGATGTCACACATGTGACAAGGGTTTGCCTCCATCTTGTTTTAAACTGTAGATTTCATTATTAGTTATAATTATGCCAGGAATTCTAGAGCATAAGTTCAGCACAGTATATTTGTTTTTTGTTTACAAGGTTCTCAAGAGGTGAGGACATGACACCACAACCACAAAGTGAAGTACCATAATATAATGCAAACAGACAGAGCGTGTCAATCACTCTTCATCACAGACAGAATATCTGAAATTATCAATTTATACAAAGTTTTGCTTTGCTTCAGATCAGATATTGTGGGCTTCAGACTTCAAACACTTCTCTGTTGCTTTAATATCTGTGTCAAGACAACAATGATGGGGCAGAGTGTACAAAAGAACAGAGCCAATCACTGCACGGCTGAATCCAAATGAGACAGAAGCTGGGTTCTTCCCATCTCTAGTATTCTCTTTGTGACGCTTCCAAGTGACCTAAGATTTCCCACTATTCTCTTTCTTTTAAAGTCTTCATCAATCCATAGCAATGCCAAGAAAATGCGATCAAGCCTTCATCTTACATGCATTCCTTTAAGGACTTTCAAGATCTAAACTCTCACAAGGAGTATTTGTAGAGATGTAAGTACTTGTGCTATGTTTTCTTGGGCGGAATTCACGGGGCATGGCTCCAGGGTAGCTTGCTATGGGTATTTCTATAGCTCTACAACAGAAGGTACATTTACACTTGTTGGATAACCAGCCTTTTCATTAATTAAGGCAGATTAATTAATTGTGGCTTTCAGTATAAAAGCATAGTTAAGGAGTAGTTTGGGTTGTGGCTCTGGACAGGTGGGGTAGCATATAAAAAATGTGCTGCTCACAAGGTCATTACTATTTCTATGAATCTGCTAACACATGGTCCTTCCATAAGGCCCTGATGCCAACCCATTATAAACACCAAAACCACCTGCTTTGTCTAACACATAGGGCTCCAGAAACAAGTAGTGTTAATGATCTCATATTTAGAAGCATTCTGTGCATTTTTATATGCTGTAATTGCATTTTTTTCATGAAGAATGACGTACTGTGCACACAATACATTTCATTAACAACAAGGAGGTTGTGAAAGGATAGATCTTCAGGTAGAGGAAGAGAAAGTGATAGAACACAAGTGATGTGAAAGCCACACAGTAGCTGGGGAAAGAAAGAGCCAGTCAGACTGGAACTGGACACTGAGAGGGCAGTGATGGAAGTGGACACTGAAAATAAAGTACAATAACATGTGTATAAAAGTGCCATGACTAAAGCTATTACTTTGTATTTGAACTTAAAAATTTAGAAAGTATTATAAAACTTTTTATTGGTATGTTTACTGTTTTTATTTAAATGACTGTATAATTCTACTAATTTGCTATACTATATGGCATATTCATCATTCTCTAGCTGGAAGACACTGAAGATATTTTAAGCTTCTGTTATCACAAACAATAGTAATGAGTCTACTAGTCTCTACATAACTGACTAATATTTAGGTGTGTATAGGAAAAATGACTCAAAGTGGAATACATTAAAACTGTATTATGTGCTTACAAATTGTGTCTTAGAATTCACACCAATTTGTATTTCTAAAACCTGTTTGAGTATCTCAGTTTATTTTACACTCAACTTCACTAAAAATAAACTGATATGTTTGTGCACATGTAGGCATATACTTATGGGTATAGAAGTTTATGTTTGAAACACATATATTTGGGCATGCATTCTTTTCATTACTTCTTACAGAGTATATTACAAGTATGCTGAACATTGCTTTAACATTACTGTTCTTTCTGGTTTTATACAAATTTTCTACCAAGCTTCATTAATTACTTCTGAGAATATCATCTATTTACATCTATTTTGAAAACACTGTAGAAACTATCTGGCTTTTATGCCTTTTATTTCTTTTTAATTGAGACTCATTTTTTTACACAAAAATCCTGATTACAGTTTCCCCTCCCTCTACTCCTCCCAGCTTCTCCCTACGGTTTCTCCTATCCCAATACACCTCAAATCTGTCCTGTCCTTAAAAAACAAATAGGCTTCTAAGGATAATAATAAAATAAAAATTAGTGCAATATGATAAAACAAAGACAAATGAATCATAATACCCTCCCCCCCCAAAAAAAACAGAAGGAAAAGAGCTCAAAAAATCACCACACACACATACACACTCAAAAAAAAATACAAAAGCAAACAACAGATATTATAAACACAGAGATTTATGCATTTACATGTTCACGAATCACATAAAAATAAAACCACAAAACCAGAAGTCATAATATGTGCACAAAAGATCTATTTTTCCAGTCAAATTTACAAATTATCATTCCTTTATTTCTTTCAAATGCAAGTTGCAATTTGTGGTTTCTGATTATACTTAATATTTGTACAGATTTTCCACTTTTGCTTCCCAGGTGGCTTAAATTTAAGAAAATTTCGATGATACTGCAAGGAAGAACATTAAAATCACTCTGTCTTCTATTTGTCCCATTTACAAATACAACCATAAGGCACTTGAGCTGGTGGAGAACTTAATCAGCTCTAAATACACAACAACTTAAAAAATACAATCTCAATCCCTTAATTTTCCACATATACATAGATTATTTTTTACACTGAACCTTGTGCTGGTCAGATTTTTTTTCAACTTGACACCAACAAAGGTCATTTAGGAAAACAGAAGCTCAATTGAAAAAATGTCTCCACCAAATTGACTTGCAAGGTACAATTATGAGGCATTATCTTTATTAATTACTGATACCAGAGCCTATTGTGGATGGTACCAACTCTGAGGAAATAATTCTGGACTATGTAAGAAAGCAAGATGAACCAGCCATGAAGAAGCTAGTATATGTATTCCTTCATGATCTCTGCTTGAGTTTCTGCCTCAAGGTCCTTCCCTGATTTCCCTTCATGACAGAATGGAAGCTGTAACATGAAATTAAGCTTTTCCTTACTGAGTTGCTGTTGGCCATCATATTTATTATAGCAATAGAAATCAAACTAGAATAAGCAACAATATCAGCTAGGACCACACAATTTTGTTGAACATGACAATTCCAGTAACTACCATACTATTTTTGAACTCTAATAATTTATTTCCATAGATTCCTGAGTTCCTCATCTTAGTGAACCCCAGTACTGACCAGCCGCAAGTTGTTTATCTAGCACCTAACATTCTTCAGTCAATAAATACCAGTGGCAACTGTAGACACACAAAACAAAACAAAACAAAACAAAACAAAACAAAACAAAACAAAACAAAAAGAGCATCAGATCCTTACCTTCTTCCTGCCGTATAACTCTCGCAGATGGTGAGTTCTGTCCTTAGAGAGTCCTTCTCAACAGGTTTCTCCTCCAAGTACAGGCCTTCAGGGTCTTCCATCACTCACCTATTGTCTGACGTCCTTTTTCACTCACCTTTTCTTTACTAGTGGCGCTGAATGACTCCCAAAGCACATTGTTCTTACACCTCTCTCATCCACTTTTATTAATAAAATTAATAATCACTGATGTCAGCTAAAGCAAATTGATTTTGTCATATGATATGTCCTCTAAGATTTCAAAGAATGAAATTCACCATATTATAACAAAATATTGTTAGGTTTATGATCCTTTTTGGTGGCTTCTCTTAATCCCACTTCTGGGGACAAAAGAGAAACAATATCCCCAGGGATGTGAATGTTCCTTTTCTCCATCACATTGTTCTTAAGTTTGAATCTTTGAGATAAATCCTCGTCTATAGATGAATCACATCAGAGCTGGCTAATGCTGTCCGTCACTTTCCCCACTACTTGTGTGAGTGTATGTACATGCCTTTCTCTGCTGTTCAGACGCATGGATGGCATTTGTTGTAGTGGGTGCTTGATGTTTTGCGCAATAAAAAGCAAGAGAGAATTGTACCCTATTTTAAAAATTAAAAAAAAAAATCTCTGCACAACATTTTAAATATCTTCAGCTGTCCCCTTGATGTCTATCAGAAAAAGCATGCTGTCAGAGAGCTATATATTATTTTTCTTTCATTTTGACACTTCGCTCAATTTCTACAGAACTTTGTAAAGTGCCAGAAAATCAGCCTCTCTATTCCTTGGTCACCAAAGAAAGATCTGGCTGCACTTACAGGTAAGCAGCAGCCTGGAGACTTCCTCTCCTACCGCAGGGTTCCATCCTAATTATCAACTCTGTACATCAATACACTTAAAAGCATACCAGGCAGGAGTGAGCTCCGTGTCAGACTGCTTCTACTTAGATCAGACAGTGTAACACTGTATTTGAGGGACCTCAATAGATGTAAACTCACATTTTATGTGGTTACCATAGCTTATTTTTATGCTGAATTTTCTTTCCCCAAGCAATGTGATTTCAGTAAGATATAAAAAGCAAACACAGACTTTCCTTTGGAATTTCAATGGACATAAGTACGTATGGTAAGCTGTGAGTTAAGTGTGAAATCAAGCCAGAAACCTTTGATGAATGCACTTCTAGTGTTGAAAAAAGCATCTTTTTTTAAAAGAACACAAGTGCTATATTAGTGGCAGCCAAATGTACTCAACTTAGTTTGATTTTCAAGCTGAATTAAAAAAAAAATGTTAGGAGACCAAATGTTGCCTTACAAAGGCATTTTTTTTTCTTTCTGAAATCGTTTTCAGATACTGAATTCCCAGATCTATTTTCAGGCTCAGTTTAGGAGACAAGTACTCAGTACCCAAATTGGTTAATTGTACCATTATTATTCACCAAATAGAATTAGGTTCTCATACACAAACAAGAAAACAGCACAGACAGTGTGTCCTCTCCACTGTCTCTTATCCTGGGAATGGCAATATTGTGATTTTAATAAGTGGGAATTAGAATAATCTTTGATTTCCCCACTGCCATCAACACAAAGGTTTTCTTTTTCAAAGGTCACAGCTAAAAGAAACAATTTTGGCTTCGTCTCCAGCACCAAGGGATACCACTTGAGCAGCTTTTAGCAGGGCCGACTTGGCTGGCCCAGAATGCAAAAGTGTCTCAGCCTATTAAGGTTTTCACACCCACCCAGCCATGAAGGCAAATGCTGAGCTGCTTTGTTATTAGATTAAAAAAAAAAAAACACTCAATTTTTGTTTCTTTGAGTTCTTCTTCTTTTCTTACTTGATAATTGCATCTGTAAATTATTCAGTTGCTTAAATGAGCAAAAGCCAATATAAACACATACTTCATGCCTTATTGTTATTTGAATTTTATGACTGAATCGTAAATTACATGACTTGATTGATCTTAATCTTTACTATGAACAGCTCATTTATTTTAGAGAAGCAAAAATGGGGACTTAGAGACAGAAAATAATGTGATCAGTGTCAAATGGCTGAGACAGTCTTACCAAGGTCTTCCCTGACCCCACCCGTCCTTAATTGCCCTGTGCCTCTGTTTTGGAGCTGTATGTCTCAAGCTTTTTCTCTGCCATTGCCCTCTTAAAAAAGGCTTCTCTTTGTCCCCTTTATTAAAGAACATAAGCTTCCCTTGTTCTATATTCTTAGAATTCATTATAATTTAATATTCAGTGAGTGAGTGAGTGTGTGTGTGTGTGTGTGTGTGTGTCAATAATTAAATGGGGAAATTTAAATTTTAGTTTGTACTTGTACTTTTATATTGCCTTGGTATTGAATCAAAGTTCCCAGATTCAAAGTAAAGCAAATACAGCCATATTATGGAGTCTGCAAGCTAGGTTGATGAGAATAATGTTTGATGTTTTAATTTTTATCTTTTTATTTGTTTTTGTGTTTGTGTGTGTGAGAGAGTCTCTGTGTGTATGTAAGATAGGGCTTCACGATATATAGTCCAATTTAGCTTCTAATCCACAGAGATCTGCCTGCCTCTGCCTTCCAAGCATTAAATTAAAGTCATATAACTACCATGCCCAGCTTAATTAAAACTTTGTGATTGTAAAGTATTAGAAAGCTTCAGATACATAGCTGAATCATCTCGAGCTGTCTTAGTTCCCTTAACTGCAACATTTATTGCCTACCTCTTTGTCTGACCTTGTGACAATACAGTGAAACCTTTAGGAGTACATTATCTTAGCATGGCACTAGTTTATTCTAGCACAAATCTGAGAATACCAACAAGCTGCCATGGGCAAAGAAACACCTTGTTGGTGGTGTTGTTCTTATTTCAGTCACAGGCAGAGCAGACGGCAGTCCTTTGATCATCCAATCTTGATGCCGGGCTTCATGGCCAGAGCAGTTTCATGCCTACGACTCAAAAATCAAATCAAATCCAGGCAATGCAGTGCAGGAAGGGGAAGACAGATAGAGACCTGTGGACTGCCATGCTACCGCAGACCTGTCCTCTAGCACACAGCACAGGCCATCCAGAGACACCCACCTGCCACCACATCACTCGCCGAGGAAGGAAGATGTCACACAGGGAAGCCACCACTATGTGCAGGTATGTGGTGGTCAGATGGGAGAGAAAGAGTGGAGCAGCTTGAGAATTATGAAGAGAGATGGAACTGGAGAGAGAGTGGAGAGGAGTAGCCTGCTGCGAGTGGCCAGCCCTGCCACCTGGGGCCATGGTGAGGTCCCAACCTGTGCTGCTGAGAGATGTGTCTGGGTCCATGCTACATAGCGGCAAGGGTTGGTGTGAGAACACTTGGACATCCCTGGTGGAGTCAGATGCCGGGGACCACATGGGTGTCCAGGGCCTGCGCAGAACTGTTCTCACCCTATCACTGCATGCAGCACCATCTTGAGAGCTGGCCCCACCTCTAACCAGCAGCAGCACCTGGGAGAGCAGCCCTACCCCTGAACAGTACAGCACAGCTGACCCTGGTGGTGAGGGCATGAGTCACCAACCCCTAAGGATACTCCTCTGCCATGAGGTGTTGTGTGTGCAGGGGTGATGTTCTCTCTACCTTACCCCTTACCACCTGAGGTAGTCGGGAGTCATGAACTCAGAAGAGCTGGTTCTTTCCCTCACCAAGTGCAGTGCTAGGAAAGTGGGTCCTGCACCTCATCTGGGCAGCACAGGAGAGCTGGCCCTGGTGGGAGGGATACAGATGAGAGTGCAGGAGAGATGGCTGGCCACCCATCTGCAGGGAGGCGGCATCAGTGCAAGGATGATGCCCCCTGCTTCCACCACCTTCAGTAGTCTGGAGAGCTGGCCCCAAGGGCATAGCAGTAGGAGAGCTGACCCTGCCTCCTGATGATGATGGCACTGCTCCTAGCCAGAGCAGTGCTGCAGAGGTCACTTTGGTGCTACAGATAAGGAAAAGCCTACATGCTGACCAGCTCAGCTACCACCGAGGCCTAGATTCAGGGCTCTGAGTTGGCCCACCCTCAAATCTGTAACATCTGCAAATGGTTGGAACACTTGAAAGGGCCAGTCCTGCTGATCCAAAGCTACAAGATCTCCATGACACAAAGCAACAACAGAATAACCAGGAGGAGCCCTGATAAGGATCCAATATTGATGATGTCACAGAAGCCAGAGAACTCAAACCAGACCAGTGACTGACTCACTGCATGAAAATTTGCGAGTGAACATGTGTAGACAGAGGGATATACTATGATATACACTGTGACTTACTATAGCTTCCACACTGAGATTTTTATATACTTTGTTTTATGTTTGTGTGGATGTGTGTTGTGTTGTGTGTGTGTGCATGTGATTGGGATGAGAGGTTACAAAGACAAGGGGATGGGGAGATGGGCAAGACTGAGATACATGATAAGAAACTCACAAAGAATAATAAAAAAGTTGTTTTTAAAGGAATACCAGCAGATAGCTTTAAAATACAGAAGTTGCCCTAATTTTATATAACCTGCCTGGTTGATGTTTCTAAAAATACAATGTATTTGAAAAATCACCTTGTTGACTATTATTTTTTGTTCTGAAAATATTTTCATAATAAAGCTTTTTCAACACAGGAATCTGCAGTTTGGAGAAATTTGAACCCTGTATTCCCAGGCCTTCTTCACTCAAATTTGTTCAAGAATAAACTATGTTTTTACTCCCTTTCATGTAGATGCTATCTTTTAAATAAGTAATAGATAATTTGTAGATGAAAGATGGAGATGATAGATGAAAGATACAGATGCAGATCTTATGAAGTAGAACACTAGTCTTCTCCATAGCACTAATGATAAAGCAATGGAAATTTTAAGACTTTGTTACTAGTAGAATATCTTTTTTATTTATTTTTTCTTTCTTTCTTTTTTTAATGGTTGAGGGTTCCCCTTTCCCGATATCCTCTCCAGCATGTGTTGTCACCTAAGGCTAGATTTATTTATTTATTTAATTTATTACAATTTATCCACTTTGTATCCTGGCTGTAGCTTCCTCCATCTCCTCCCAGTACTACCCATCTTCCCCTTTCTCCCCCTATGCCCCTTCCCTAGTCCACTGATAGAAGAAGACCTCCTCCCCTTCTCTCTGACCCTAACCTATCAAGTCTTATCAGGACTGTCTACATTGTCCTCCTCTATGACCTAGCAAGGCTGCTCCTCTCTCGGGGAGGCGGGGGGAGAGGGTCAAAGAGCCCACAACTGGGTTCATGTCAGAGACAGTACCTGTTCCCCTTACTAGGGTACCCACTTGGATACAGAGCTGCTTAGGGCCACATCTGAGCAGGGGTTTTAAGTTACATCCACAAATGGTTCTTTGTTGGAGTATCCATCTTAGAAAAGACCCCTGTGCCCAGATATTTTGATTCTGTTGCTTTCCTTATGGAGCTCCTGTCCTCTCCAGGTCTTACTATTTTTCCCTTCCCTTCTTTTATTTGATTCCCTGAACTCTGCCCAAAGTTTGGTTATGATTCTCAGCATCTGCATTGATACCCTGCTGGGTAGAATTTTTCAGAGGCCTTCTGTGTTAGGCTCCTGTCCTGTTTCATGTTTTCTCCTTTTTCCAATGTATACCATTTTTTTTTAAGTGGAGTACTTACTTGCTTTGTTGGTGTTTAACTTCTTGAGTTCTTTATATATTCTGGATATTAGCCCTGTGTCAGATATACAGTTGGTGAAGATCCTTTCCCAGTCTGTAGGCTGTTGTTTTGTTCTGATGTCAGTGTCCTTTGCTTTACAGAAGCTTTTCAGTTTCATGAGGTCCCATTTAATAATTGTTGATCTTTGAGCCTGTGTTGTTGGTGTTCTATTCAGGAAGTTGTCTCCTGAACAGAGGTCAAGGCTCTTCCCCACTTTTTTTTTTCTAACAGGTTTAGTGTATTTGGTTTTATGTTGAGGTCTTTGATCCACTTGGACGTTAACTTCGTGAAGAGTGATAAATACAGGTCTATTTTCATTTTTCTACATATAGACATCCAGTTAGATCAGCACCATTTGTTGAAGATGCTATCTTTTTTTCCATTGTATGGTTTTGGCTTCTTTATCAAAAATTAAATATCCATAGGTGTGTGGGTTTATTTCTGAGGTTTCTATTTGATTCCATTAATCCACCAGTCTTTTTCATTGCCAGCACTATGCAGTTTTTATTACTGTTGCTCTATAGTATAGCTTGAGATCAGAGATGAGAATACCTCCAAATGATGACCCTCAACTGAAGAATGGATGCAGAAATTGTAGTACGTTTACACAATGGAATACTACTAAGCAATCAAAAACAAGAAAATAATGAAATTTTCAGATAAATGGTGGGAACTAGTAAAGATAATCCTGAGTGAGGTAACCCAGGAGCAGAAAGACACATATGACATATACTCACTTATAAGTGGATATTAGCCAGATAATATAGAATAAACATACTAACATCTATTGTCCTAAAGAAACTAAACAACAAAGAGAATCCTATGGAAAAGGCTGAAACCTCACTCATAAGGGCAAACAGGGTGGGCATCAGAAGTAGGAGAAGACAAGGATCATGACAGGAGCCTTCCACATGGGGCCTTTGAAAGACTCTACCCACCAGGGTTTGGAAGAAGATACTGATACTCATAATCAAACTTTGGGCAGGTGCCAGAAACCTTATGGAAGAATAGGGAGATAGAAAGACCTGGAGGAGACAGGAACTGTACAAGGAGACCAACAGAGCTTACATACCTGGACCCAGAGGCGCCTGTAGAGACTGATACTTCAACTAAGGACTATGCATGAAGAGGATGTAGACCCCTGTTCAGTTTCCAAGTGGGTTCCCTAGTAAGGGGTGCAGGGGCTGTCTCTGACATGAACTCAGTGGCTGGTTCTTTGATTACTCCCCGTGGGGGTGGATGCAACTTTGTCAGGCCACAGAGGAAGATGATGCAACCAGCCCTGAAAAGACTTGATAGGTTAGGGTCAGATAGAAGGGGAGGAGGACCTCCCCTGTCCGTGGACTTAGAGAGGGGAATTGGAAGAGATGAGGGAGGGAGGGTGAAATTAGGAGGGAATGAGAGAGGGGGCTACAGCTGAGATAAAAAGTGAATAAAATATAATTAATATTAAAAATTTAAATTTAATTAAAAATGGGGTACAGAGCTAAACAGAGAATTCTCAACAGAGGAATAGCAAATGGCAGGAAATGCTCAACTTCCTTAGTTGTTCAGGAAATGCAAATCAAAAAGACGCTGAGATTCCACATTCATCAGATTGGCTAAGATCAAAAACTCAAGGATGACACATGCTGAAGAGGTTGTGGAGAAAGGGAATCCTTTCTGGTGGGAATGTAACCTGTACAACCACTTTGGAAATCAATCTGATGTTTTCTCAGAAAATTAGGAATAGTGCTACCTCAAGATCCAGCTATACCACTCCTCGGCATATATCAGAAAGATACTAAAACATACAACAAGGACATTTGCTCACCTATGTTCATAGCAGCATTTTTCATAATAGCCAGAATCTGGAAAAAATCTAGATGTAATAGAACATCTTATACCATTTTCAAAAGTGTTTAATTATCTGTTTGTAAAGAAGCAGAGAAAATGTCTAGAATTGTGTGGAAGACATGTCACCATAATCCACACCCACTCTTGTACAGACAGCTATTTTAGTCTGCAGTCCGCCTCTCTCAGCCTCATGGTGACCATGGTCTTAGCTTAGTGATGGGATTTCAGACATAAGCCACCATTATCTGCTTATCTTTAGTGATGTCTTAAATATTAGCTTTATTATTACACCATCCTCTATATATCTCCCTCTGTTACTGTCTTTCTACTCTAAGAAACTTCTATCTGCAACTAAATCTGAACCAACTCCTCTGTACTGTTTACAGGATTTCTACCACTGACGCTTGGGCTGGATTTGCAAGCCTCCATTATTGATACTGTCTGTGACATTGCGTTCATTCTCTGTGGCTGTTGTAACACATTGCCAGAAATCTGGTAGCTTAAAACGACACAGATCTGTTATTTTCAGTCTGAAGGTCAGAAGTGTGACTGACCTGTGACTTTCAGCAGGGCTGGCTTCTGTCAGGGGTTCTGATGGAGAACTCAACTTCTTCCTTGTGTGTATATGCACTTAATGCCTGTTTTCATTTATTGGTTTCTGAGATGCTTGCCTCTACAAAACCAACAAAGGCAAGTTAAGGCCTCCTCTTTACTCTATTAGGTTTTCTTCCCTTTGTTTTACACAGTTCTGTATTCAGTAGTGCGTATGCACAATGTGGACTATTAGCCATGCATGCATGTGCACACGAATACATAGAACCTTTGTTCTATAATTCATGATTATCAAGTTTTCTTTATATTTTTGTTGATTCACTATCAAATACATTACATTTTGTAATTCTTGCTTCATAAAATTATCAAGTTTTGCTGGTCTGTCGACAGTCAAACACTGTTTAGCTTTTGAGATGTTTCTATCTTAGCATTACGCTTTCAGTCTTTTCCCCTTAAAGATACAGGAACTGGGTAAATATCATACCTAAACAAGCACAAATCCAAAATGTTCTCTAACAGAATGCAAATCCAAAGGGCTCCTTCCCAGCCTCCTCTTGCCTAGGTGGATTCTGGTTCTTTTCTTCCTATCTACTCCTAGCATCAACAAATGCAATAAATACAGCTGGAGAAAAGTCACAGGAGATCTGATGACTCCTGAGCACCTTTGTCTAAAGTCTTAGCACTTTACAGTTTAGTGCTCTAACAGGTGCCTGCCATTTACACAGAAGGGTTATGAACTTTCCTGACTTTTATCATTGATTCTGGTCTGCATTCATGCCATCTCAGGGTACCTATTCAAGCTAGGTAGTATCAAATTATAAATGTGTCTATACTGCACATAGTACGTTTTCATTTTATTAATTGGCTCAAAATTTCTCATTTTAGAATATAATTTTATTTTATTTCCTTGATAGAGTACTTAGATAGCATGTAATTGTCATAAATTTTATTTTTTTGTAATGTCATTTCTTTTATTTGTACTTTATAACCTAAATTTAAAATAAATTTTTTTCTTGACATTAGCAAATGGGCAAGGGCAAAAATAGCCAATATCTTTAAGGGCACACACTAAGGACCAACCAAGCCAAAACCTGAATATTTTCCAAGACTCTCCATTGGTCCATTGTATTAAGTCACCAGTGCAATAACCTTCTAATGAAGTCAAAGCCCTCATAATACAACAACCTATAAACACTGAACACTGATGACCTGAGCACCAAGAAACTTATCAGCCAGTATCTGCAGATACCTCATATCCAAAGCACAGCAAGTCCCCCAATGCAGATCAGTGAGATTTGTGGGTTTTCTTTTACTTGATAGCTGATCCACAAGTATGAAGAGGCATGAGTGGTCTACTTGTTCCAGAAGGAGCAGCGCATTAGCAAAATAAAATAATTGAAAAGTACTTGTTCTGTGTAATCTAGTGGCATTGAAGAAGTGACAGCCCATCTCTCAACACTCCCACAATATTTGAATGGAAAATCTGGACTTCAAACCCCACCAGACTGTGAGGAGGAATTCAGAACACCCACCAGTATGTTGCTAGATAAAGCTGAATAGGAAGCCAGTGAGAGACATAGAAGACATGCCTCAGAAGCCTTACTAAAGGACAACTCAGGACCCAGGAGAGACTTGGGAACATGCATCTCTAAATCAGATGTCCCATCAAATCTTGCCCCTCAGAGCTCAGTGAATCCCTAGAAAAGGAAGCAAGTCGAGTATGGAAACCACCTAAAGCATGGAGGATACCAGGAATGCAAGGCCTTCTAAATCCACTGAGCAAAGCTGATATGAACTCACAGACACTAAAACGACAAGCACAGGACTACATGTTTGCACAGGTCCTCTGCATCTATTACAGCTTTCAGTTTAGTACTCTTGGGAATCTTAAATGTGTGTATGAGTGCATCTTTTGGGGATCATGTATTCATCTTGGCTTGATTTGTCCAATTTTGCCGGGATTGTTTTGGTTTTATCTTAGTACATTTAAAATAAATGAATACATGAATTGAAAATTCCTTTTGGAAAGAGCAGGATACACAAGGAGTGAGGAAAAAGCCAGTGAGCAGCATCCCCTCATTGCCTCTGCTTTAGTTCTGGAATCCAGGTTACCCTCCTGCTTGAGTTTCTGTCTTAATGTCCTTGAAATAGGTGTAAGCTGAGAGTCCTAGGATTTAATAAACACATTTCTCTCTAAAATATAAAAAAATGAAGACTTAAATTTAAACAGTTTAGTATGCAGTATATAGAAAGATAATATATGAACTACAAAAATTATGAAATGGACTTGGCTAGAATTTTACAGTATTTTAAAACTGAACAATAAAAACTTGAACTATAAAATTCAAAAAAGACAAAAGGATCCTTGTTCATAAAAATAGACAAATAGAAAAAGCAACTAATTAAAAATATGTAATTAGTTATATGAACATCATTTGAAAGTCATGATAAGATGTCACTATACCAGCTACCATAACTATGAAATATTTAAAAAGCCACAAAAACAAACCTATCCCTAAGAAAATGTAGAGAAATAAGACTTTTCTCGTGCTGTGGATAAGAGTGTGAAATGCTATCTCCTCTCTGGAAAGAGTTGTTAGTTTGTTTAGAAGCAAAACAGTCAACCTCCTTTTGATAAAATAATCAGTCACATGGTGACTTGTTCTAGACAATTTAAGAATGTGTCCAGTTATTTTCTCAAAGGGACAGAAAAATCTCTTCTTTTAATAGCCTCCAAATAGAAACAACCTAGTTATTTTTCACTTGATACATAGGTCTGAATAAAATAGTGGTAGGTCTATAACCACAGGGAACTTCTCACCAACAAATGAAAATAAACTTGTACAAATCAACAAAGTATGCTAAATGAAGAAAACAAATCCTCAGATTCTGCTTGGTGAATGATGGCATTTGCATAAGATTTCTGAGATGACAAAATTTATACCAACAGCATACTAGTGACTGTGTGGGGTTAAGCAGTAAGAAGTAGTGGGCAGAGCATGGAGGGGCCTTTTCATGAAGGAGGTCCTGGGGATAGGAAATAGATGCTTTGAATTTATTCTACATTCTGTGCATTGAACTTACTTTTTTTTTTTCAAAACAAGAATAGTTCATTGTATCTGTGTTATTTATTACAACTTTTTTTGTACATACAATTATCTCCAAATGAAAGACATTATACATTAAAATGATCAAAGCCTATATAAAGACCAAACAATTATCAACTAGTTTCAATAGAAGTTCAAACCACAGCAAACGAAAGATGAACACTTCTTCCCTGGTGACATACAGAAATGGAAAACAATCCTAAAGCTTAAGTCATTTTGAAATCGAAGACAATTGCTATTCAGTCTTCTGGCTAGGTCAAGGTTAGCATCTTTTCCTTATCAGATTAGGGTTCTGTGATCATGGAAGATGCTGCTTTAATGGGACTTACATCACAATATGTCCAGGAGAATGTATCTCCAAAGAGGTTAGGTAGAAATAAGAAAAGGGAGAAAAACAAAAGAGGAAGATGAGCATGAGGAGGAGGGGGAGCATGTGGAAGAGAGGGAGCATAGGCAAAAGAGAAACATGAGAAAAAGGAGGAGGTGAAGGAGGAAGAGCATGAGAGAGAAGAGGAACATGAGGAGAAGCAGAAGGAGTTAGAGGAAAGTGAGGGAGATAGAAGGAGGAAGAGAAGTAAGAAAAGCATGGCAAAGAGTAGGAACACAAGGAGAAGATGGAGGAAAAGGAGAGATAATGCAGGCTTTTCAGGTCAAGTTACACAATTGATTGACACTGGGAAATTAGGCACACACAGCATGTGGGTTAAAAAGAAGAATCAGTGAGCAGCAATAGCTGAAACACTACATCATAAAATTGACTCATTCAAACTAGAGCAGGTGTCTTATTTGTCTGCCAGGGTTACTGGAATAGGCTGTAAAATTCCAGTGTCAAATACCAGCTTATTTCTGGTCTCATTAATCACAGAGAAAGTCCTTTAACATCTCCTTCACCTTCCAGAAAGTTTTCCAGACCCTCTCTTGAAGTATCACTGATTAACTCACCACTGTGACATATGCTCTTGAGCATTTTTCCTTATAGAGCTTACAGACTATGATTGGCTTTATTAGATTTTCTTGAGACAACACCTCCCTACATAGCCTAATTGTTCTGTTTCAGCCTCCAGGGTGCTGCTGTTACTGGCATGCACATGAGAATGGGTTTTGGATTTGGAAATACAACTATGCATTTAATTGGGTTGTCCTTTTAACTGAGCTAGACTCCCTCAAGTCAACTACTGTTTTAAATCATTTTAAGTACTATCACATTGTAAGATGTACACATTTCTTTTAAATAAAAAGGGAGTTTTCACTGAGTAAAGAGTCATTCTTCAAAATTGCATGTTTAAAACTATAAAAACAAACAAACAAAATGTTAGAAATCTACCAGATGAACAGAATTTGAAGTCAGGAGGATCTACACAAAATCAGAGGTTTGGCAGCACATTGCACATTTTGGAGACAAATTTTCCAGAAATCAGTGGAAGAAAGAAACAACTCTTAATTTTCTCCAAGGGATATTGATTTTCAGGCATTTTATTATTTACAAAATAGCTTTATTCATAAAAAATATTCGCTACTACAAAACAATTTTTATAATCACATTAAACATGTTTAGTCATTTCAGATATGACTAGGTAGTATATTGAGTAATAGCATACTTAATTTTTATAGTTTGTTTTTGGTCAGTTACAGTTATTAATTTTAAATATAATGGGGCTTCGGGGGTGGTTTAGCATCCAACAGAGCTTGCTACTCACTCATCAAGACCAAATCCTGGCACCCATTTTATGTGTCTCAAAAGTTTCTCCTATATGGTGTTTACTTGAAGCCATTGTGATAGTCCTTGTTGATTTTGTACTGAAATGTTTGACATTATGAGCCAAAAAATAAAACCTTTCCCCTTTAAATCTGTTTTCCTTGGCTATTTTGTCTCACTGACATCAAGATAGACCCTTACGATAGACCCCTAGCTAGTCTGCTTTCCTTATAGTTTCAGTGTCTTCTTATTTTTGCTTTATAAATGGTATTCATGTTTTGGTTTCATTTAATGACACAAATAGTGAGAACGATGTTGTAACAGCAGTTTTATAATCAGTAGATGGTGTTTTAAGATCTGTATATGATCTCCCTTCTAAGCAAGTCTTAGGATCTTAGGCAACAAATGTCTGAGCCATGAGATCTGAGTGTACGGATGGTGTGTGTCCTGTGGCATGAGACATGCTTACTTTGTTGGCAAAGGTCACCGTTGAATTCACCAACAGGCCGTATTTGGGTGATGAGAAAAGACTCAACCTGTAACCTATGGAGCCCTGTCCTTGTTTATTGTGAGTAAAACAAGTGTATAAGTGAAGAGGACTATCTCAAATATTTTTGGTGAGGGACTAAAAAAATAAACACCAAATACAACCCAATAAAACTTGAAGTAACTGTACCTTTCCTTGTGGGTTGAAGAAAATTGTGACCAGAAAGAAAGAGAAACCAATGGCAGTGACATTATGGCAAAGAATATAAATAAAACCCACTTCCTGGGTTGTATAATGTTTTAGATCCTTGTCCCAAATCTTTCCTCCAGCAGCTCTTTTTTCTGCTTACCTTTAATGCCTCTCGTTTCATTTTTTTCCATACAAATAAATTTTGATTCACTTTTTGTCACTAAATAGTAAATAATCTAATATCTAGACATTCTAAGGGCACTTTTTGAGAGACTGTCTTGCCATGTAGCCCAGGCTAGTCTCAAACTTGTAGTCTTTCTTCTCTCAGACCCCTGAGTTCTGGGATGGCAGCTCTGCACCACCAAGCATAGCACATTTTAACCGTGGGAAATATTTCAGAGTCTTACCTTTCCAGCTTGATTCAGTTTCCTTTCTCTTTTCTCTTACTATAATTGGCAGTGAAACAGGAGTAGACTAAGGGAGCACTAGCAGAATACTTAGGCTCCTGCCATGTCCTGCCCTAATCCTACTGAAGACTTCCTACATCAGCCCAGTATTTGAGAGTGGCTGACAGACAGACAGCAATGCATTAGAAATAGGGGAAGACTGATGGATATGGACTTATGGGTAAGTAGATGTGTGTATTTCCCACTTTAAATGCAATTATATAGCAGACAAGGAACTTGAAATATTTACGTAGAGCTTACTTTAGAGGCATGAAATATTTACATAGAAAGGCCTCTGCTTCATTTCAAATAGCTGCATCAAGCCCATTCTGGAGGACCTTTTGACATTTAGAGCTCTTAGTTATTTCCTTCTCTCAGAGGCAAGTATCAAAGGTAACCATTGGAAATCTCAGTAGGAGCACTCACTTCTGCAAGGCGGATGGCTCAGGATAGGAGGCATGTCTCTTCACAGGTAAGGATTGTGGAAAACAATAGATTCAGGATCCTAGAAGTTGCTGAGGCAAAAAAAAAAAAAAAGCACACATAGACCAAAACAATGAATTGCTATTTAGGGGGCTAAAGACAGCACAAGATAATTTGGCTCTGTATTTAGCATTGCAAGCTCTCTAAAAAGGTGCAGATTATTTAAAGAAGTATGTTCACAAATTCTGGATAAGATCACAATATCCATTCATGTTAAAATAGAAAGTAAATTGGTGAAAGGCATCCTCCACATGAGTTTCTAATTTTATCTCCATGTTTTTTCATTTGACTCTGGTTAGTTTCCAATGTCTGCACAATGCTCTTACCTTCACTCTTACCAAGGCAAGTGATGGTGACAGGACATTTTTCCTGGAAACATTCAGACAGCCCTGGACATGTGTACATATAAGCAATGCTTAATGAAATCATATGCATGAAACAATAATTTTTTTTAAACTATCACAAGTGTAGGAGGTAGAGAAAAGATAGGGAGGGGTGGCAGGAGGTGTGAATTCAGCGCTTATGTTTGAGGTTCACAAAACCTATAAACTTTGTTTAAGACGAAAAGACAAAAGTCAAAACATTTCTGGTATATACCTCTTAGGATTCTGAACACACAAGTTCTATTGGTTGGTTGTTTTTTATGAGAATGGCTTGTTTTTAATTAAATTTTTATTTTTTACATTAATTATGTTGTATTTGCTTTGTATCCCAGCTGTAACCCCCTCCCTCGTCCCCTCTCAATCCTACTCTCCCTCCCTCATCTCTTCCCATGCCCCTATCCAAGACCACTGATAGGGGAGGTCCTCCTCTCCTTCCATCTGACCCTAGCTTATCAGGTATATTAAAAATTCTATTAGGACTGGTAAAGTGTTTGAAAAGAAATTAGAAAAAGATATCCTTACATTAAAGTAGAGAGAAAAGGAAACTTGTAAATTTGATTATTTTCTTTATATATTTTTTTCATGCAATATATTCTGGTCATATGCTTTTTTCTCCCACCAATACTCCCAGGTCCTCCCTAAACCAGCTTCATATTTTATCTCACTTTAAGGGAAAGAAAAGACAATCCAAAACAAGCAAACAAAAATAACATACCCATAGACAAACATAAAGTCCAGTTTACATTGGCCAACTGCTCCTGATCATGGAGGTTGCCTTGGAGTGTGGTTGGTCTATTCATTGGAGAAAGCTGATTTTACCTCTCCCAGTAAATAGCAACTGGAAATAGTATATTGGCTCAAGATTGGACTTTGTGCTAACTTCCTGATCTCTGTGCTAAGATTTTATCTGGCATGAACGAATGCAGATCTTGTGCATGCTGTCAGTCTTCATGAGTTTCTGTGTGCTTCATTCCTGTTATGTCTGGAAAACACTGGTTCTGTAGACTTATCCATCACTATCTTCTTCTGCATAGACCCCCGAGGCATGAAGAAGAGGACTTGACACTGTCAGTGAAGCTAAGATACCAACACAATTCTTTACATAACTCGAAAGAACAAATCTCAACTTCATAGAACCTGAGACTAAATGGGTCATGATCACTAGATGGAAACCTACAACTATTATTCTGCCAAAGGGTTGCAGCAATAAAATAACCCCTAGTGATTTATTGCTATAACCATAGAACATTGCAACCCTCAAGCCTTAGCAGAGAAGTTTCTTCCTGCAGTAGATGGAACTTAACACAAACATTTTACAGCTGAACATTTTTAAACATTAATTTTTATATGGTATGTACATACATGTGGACAGAGTATAGGGGCTTATTCTCTTTTCCCATTATTTGGGTTTTAGGAATAAAACTCAGGCTTTCAGGCTTGGTGACAAGCACTTTTACCTGCTGCTTCAGCTAAGTAGCCACCTGTGACATTAACTTTTGCCAAGACATATAAAATAGATTTTCTTCAATTAGGTTACCATGGCACATCACACAAGATTCCTATTGAAAATTAGAAATAAATAACATAGTACTGGGTTTGTGGTTTCTGCCTATAATCCTGGCATCTAGAGACTGAGGCAGAAATAGCAAGCATTCAAGGTCATCCTTGGCTACATAGTAAATTTGAGATTAGCCTTGGCTATAGGAAACCTTTTCTGAAAACAACTGTTAATGGACAGCAGCAACTCTGTGCTCATATGTTAAATGAGTGAGTTCTCCCCTAAGTGCAGTAAAATCCATCTTTATTGTCTTCATATTTTTAATAGCTAGTTTTAGATAGAATTAATTGGTGGCTCAAGTGTTCCAGTATTCCTCTTTAGGTTCTACCATTTCGCTAAAATCATCCATTTTTCTTTAAGAAAAATATAAAAGAATCAGCAAAAGAAAAGAGATCTATCACTTTATCTCAAGTTTGATCTTGCAGGAGGAACTAAACTTCTAGATCAAATTTAAACCACTGTACAGTTTCAATGACCAAATCTATATTCCCCTCACTCACCCAATCTATAATCTTCATTCTTACACACTAAGCTTTCAAAGATGTATTCTTCACAGAGCGTACATGGTGCACCTCTACCAGATGTGGTAATGAAGTCAATCTCCGTGACTGGAATCCCAACAACATCTTTGCTGTTTGATTCAGGGGAAAGTTTTTAATGTCAGCAAGTCCAAACCATATTTAACTGAACACACTTTGTGTGCTCATGTATCTATCATTGATCTTGTTATCTTAGATGAGGGGTTGGTCCAGGGCCTGCCACATACAAGAGAAAGCAGTTCAGTGTAATGGGCTGGGAAAACCCTGTATCCATTGTATCACCTGTTATAATTATAATAATAAAAACAGCTAGATTTCCTCTGTAAGAGCACATTTGGTTGTAAGATTGTGAGAAAGAAGAAAAAGGTATACATAGAGGAGATACGGGACATGAGACTTGGAGGAAGTCAGGCCTGCTTGCTCTATTTACACAGTAGCCTCAGAACCTTATGCACTGGGTAGATCCAACAATGGGTGTTACTTTTCCTTTAGTTCTCAGCTGTGGTGTCAGTCTGGCCTGGGCTGGAGTGAGATCTCAGTATCACAGACTACAGTATTATTGAATGGTCATATGACCCTTCCTTTCTCCAAGTCACAAAAGAGATGTTCCTTCTTCTTCCTCTAGTGAGGACATGGATCCCATCATGCCCATTCATTTCTCACTTACTATTTCTATACCAACACACTCCTAAAGGTTCCACCGCCAAGGCTCATGGCATTGCATGTTACAGCTTCAGCATGTGAATTTTGGGGTAACAGAAGAACTCAATGCAAGACAATGGTTGTAATTTCAGCAATATGGTATAGTCATGAAATAGGCATTTTATGCAATGCCTATATACAGGGTAGCTACTGTGAAGTAGGGCTAAGTTACATTACTGAATTAAGATACTAGGTGTTGTTTATGGAAAATCATTGGTGCTATTGATTTGCTATTTGGTTTGTTTGGAGATCATGTGCCCCAAAAAGCAAGACATAAATAACATTTAAAAAGAGGGTAAAGCCAAGTAGGCAGTAATGACTTATTTCCTACATCAGCAAATCGTGCTACTTTAAATGGATTTGAGGTAGCATTCAATATTAGAAAGAGCCAATGTATCCAGTCATGTAAGCAGCAGAATATAACTGCTGATTACTGCAAAGGAAATGAGAAGCAAAACCATGTTTTGAGGACATGTTTAGTAATTTGGAGTAAACCAATGTAGATGATGGTATCTAAGGAAGCAATGTTCCTGTTGTGTCTGTCTTCTTATCTTAGGTTCTCACTGTAGCTACCCTAGTCTTTAGGATGATATCCTAAGCATTTAGGAGAAAAAAAATGAGAAGTGGAATTTTTATGAGCAGAAGGTTCAATACCCCTGCCCCTCTCAGTAGATAGAACTCAGTTGTGATGCTGAGTTTCAAAAACAATTATAATCATTTAGTGTTAAAAAGAATCACTGAGACGTGATGCTGCTAGTGACTAATAAGGAAAAATAATAAACAAATACTAATAAACAGTTTCCTTGCCATAACAAATAATATCTCAGCTACTGTGTGGATTAAATGCTTTTACAGGCCTAGGCAACATTGTTCTATTGCTTTACCACATTAGTGGTTAGAGTCTAGCAAAGTTTCTCACAGATTAGGACAACAGACATCAAGACTGTCCTTACCGGGACAGGGAAGTTACATAAACAGCAGGTTTTGAGTGTTATAAGCTGAGTGGTGACAGGAAATTAATGATATCAATTTTCTCCTCATTAAGTTTTTACTGATGGTGGTCACAATTCCCTGTAACTGTATTTCTGCAGGCCAAATGAAATCACTGCAAATGAGGCTATAATAAATATTATAATAGTAATTTGGAGTCCTTGTAATCATAGCCTCATCCCCTATGGGGACACATGACCCAGAATACTGTGCAGGCTTAGAGAAGCTCCCACTTTATTTTAGCTATGGGCTTTTCCTGAACTCTCACCCCTGAATCAGGCTTAATGAGAACCCCACAATTTCTCGCAAGTTGCAAATCATTTGAAGGCCCTGGCCCTGATGCTTTTCAATGTGAACCTCTGCTTCACAAACAATAAGGCAGCAGTCAGGGCTGAGACTCATCATGCCCTCAACTAAGCTAACAGGGATAGTAAATCGCTTAGATGGCAACATGAAGTCATTAGTTCTTTCTCATCACAGAGCTTCTGTTTTTGGGTCAGCAGGCAAGTCATCAGGAGCAGTGACATGCTGCATTTTCTCGGGCTACTTAAAAATTAGTCAACATCAGTTCTAATAAGTGAGATACGTCAGAGGCTTCGTCTGGGAAAACAAGGAGGCACCGTGAATACTTCTGCATAATTTTACAGAGACCCTTGGGGGTCTCATTTGGGATTTTTAATTTTAATATTGTTTTTTTCACAATTTATTCACTATATATTCTGATTGAAGCTCTGTCCCTTAACTCCTCCCAGCCCCACCCTCTCTCCTCTCCCCCTCCCCATTCCCTTCCCTTAGTCCACTGGAAGGAGGAGATCTCCTCTTCTGCCATCTGGCCATAGTTTGACAAGTCTCATCAGGACTGCCTAGATCTTCTTCTTCTGCAGCAACAAAACTAAAAATTTCTGAGCCCAGGGGGTCCTGCAGAGATTTATGTACTAACCAAGGTCCTTGCATGGAGAGGACCTAGACCCCCTGCTCAGATTTAGTCGATTGGCAGCTCTGTGTGGATTTCCCGAGTAAAGGGAGAGGAGCTCCCTCTGTCATATTTTGGGGTTTTTCTATTTCTTGGGCAGTCATTCATGAACAAGCGTACTCCACTCACTCCGCCTTCCCGACTGCCACTCTTTTTGAATGCCTAGAGTCCCGATGGTCACTAAAGAGGACTTCATTTATGATCCCTTGCTGAAGTATGTGCTCACCATGAGAAGACCTCTGCTTGGGGAACAGCCAATAAATTGTCAGGTAACACAAATCTCGATTCCTCATGATGTTCCAGCCCATGTCTTCCTTTTCATCTTTTCCAGACAGAGTCTCCTATAATCTAGGTTGGCTTCAAACTCACTATGTAGCTGAAGCTGACTTGACCCTTGATCTTCCTGTTTCTCTGGTGCTGGGATTATAGGTGTGTGCCATGGTGCCTGACTTTCCCCTTCCTTCTTGTTCAGTTATATTTGTTATTATATAGTTAGAGTATCTTCCTGACACTCTCATGTCCTTTAGCATAAACTTTAGAAAATGGCATTTTTTTGTATTCATTGTAGAGCAGCTATTTTGACTAAATACTAAAAACACCAAATAGTTTTCAAATCTGAGTTTCAGTGATATAACAAAAATAAGAAAAATCCCTAGGATGATGGTCCATTTTTGCAATTATTCTTTCATTCATTAGAACACATTCATTCATGGAGCATGAATGGAAATGGGTTTGCATCAAGTCCTCTGTGCATATATTATGTCTGTTAACGCAGTGTTTTTGTGGGACTCCTAACAGTGGAAGCTGATGTGTCTATGCCTCTTTTGCCTGTTCTTGGGACTGTGTTCCTCCTGTTAGGTTGCCTTCTCCAGACTCTATATGAGGGCTTTTACTTTGTCATATTGTATGTTTTCTCATGTTTGGCTGTTGTCTCTTGGAGGCCTCTTGTTTTCTGAAAAGGAAATGGAAGTAGAGTTGATCTGAAAGAGAGAGGCTGTGGAGGTGCTCAGAGTGGTGGGGAGAGAGAAACTGTGGTCCAGATGTATTGTATAAGAGACTAATCTACTTAAAAATAAACAAAGTTATTGGTAATTATGAAAAAAAATATAAGAACCCAGAGTGTGTTAACCACTCCAGGTAGTGTGAAACTCTAATCTTTTGTATCTCTGCCAAAGAACAGAACATATTAAAACAGCAAAAGTGTGTGATCCTTTTGCTCTTTCATTAGTATATTTGTTTAAATTTACATTATAAAACTTTTGAATTATCAAAATGTTATAATATTTTTATAGAAAACATTGTAATGGGTACTACTAGAAATTTAAATCAGGATTTTATGATACAAATATGTGAATAAAAATAATGAGAAAGGCAGGCAGAACTGATTCCTAGAGAATATACAGTGGGTCACAGAGGCATCAAAGAACAGGAGAAATGAGAAATAAGCTTGAAGGGGGGCAGAATTTACAGAAATAAATCAGGTGGATCAGTTGGAAAAGAGTACAAAAATATGTTAATAAGAGAATCCAGGTATGCTTGTAAAATTGACAGTGGTATCTGGTTTATCAAACACTTGTTTGAAGGAAGACTCAAAGTCCTGATGGAGACCATATGGTCCCTGTATATCAGCCAAAACCCCAGCAACTTATTGAGGATCTTTATGCTAAGGCTGACCGTGACTAAAACGTAATTGCAACACTGATCAATCATATGAAAAAATTATCTTAGTCACAAGCAGAAAACAAGCTGGGGCTTTGCAAAACTGACCACATAAGACTATATACACATTTAATTATTCTGGACCCAGTATCCATACCTCTTCTTTCCCATGCAAAATGTAGGCATGGACCTTCTCTGTAGGACTCTTAGTCACTCGCTCATGTTAGTGGTTTCGGGAGTGCCTTTTCAGCTATAAACAAGACCTGTCCATTGTCCCATGTCTCTCCCGTCCTTCCTTAGGGTCTCAGTTGTTGCTAACGCAGAAGGCACCAAGGGCCATGCTTTTCCCATGTTTACTAAGACAGAGATGGTTCTAGGGAGGTGAACTTTGCTCACTATGTGGATATTGAATCAGCAAATAAGCAAATCCCTTTATGCCCAAGGCTAGCACATTCTGCAATGCATTAGGGTTTTCTACATAAAAAAAAAAAACATAATTTCTTTTCATCAAGCCAGGATATTCCAGACTCTGAAGAAGGAAAATCAACAGATCCAAGCTAACCTAGGCAACTATTACTAATACTATTACTAATGCTATTTCAACAATAATAAAAAACCCTTTAACCTATGCCTGTAATTTATGCCTATAGTTCAAAATCCAATGAATTAAAACATATTTCTCAAAATATGATGATATGGGGAGATCCAAGATGATGGTGCCTGGACGACACTGTGTTAGCACAGTGACCAGGAAACTAAACTCTGGGCCCTAAAACACTAGAGATTGTGATTCCCAGGTGAAAGGAAACCCCATGGTGTGGGAAGCAATTGGGTCTATTCTCAGGTCACCCAGCTAAAACCTGGAAGAGATCCCCGGTCCAGCAGGCACTCAGTTGCCAGACCAGAGCCACACATCTGCGTGTCTTGATCACCATCCCAGGCTGAACTGTGGGCACCAAAATACCACAGACTGGGATTCCCAGTTGTGAGAAAACCCCACAGGGAAGGAAGCAAAAGGGACTGACCTTAGGTCACCCAGTCTTTTCCCTGAGAAAGGTCCCTGGCCGGTGAATGCATAGCTGCAAGCCCAGAGCTTGGCACCAGCCAACCCAGAGACCTGTTCCATGCCTGACTCTAAATCACAGACAGAACTGTGCACCCCAGGGCACCAGAGACTGGGTTCGCTGTCAGGAGAAAACCCCACAGTGAGGAAAACAGTAGGTCTGAGCTTAGAGAACTCAGCCGAATCCCCACCACAAAAGGAAAAGTTCTTGGGAAATTTCCAGGTCCCTGTAGGCACCCACTCACCAGCTTGGAGACTGTACCTGTGTGCTTTACATGCCACCCAGATGGAACTGTGATCCTCAAAACACCAAAGACTGGGTCTCCCTGTTCAGAGGAAACTCAACGGTGGGGAGTAAACATCTGGCCCTACCTAAGGCCACCCAGCTCCAGAAAAGTTTCTGAGTCTCCGCAGGCTCCAGGTTCTAGATTCCTGCTGTACACATGAGAGCTGTGCTCACCTGCCACTGATTACCACTTGGGTACTGGGGTACCTACAGAAGCCTGGGATCCCTGAGATCAGCCCCCAGATACTGTTCCAAGGGGCAACCAGTTATCTCTAACTAAACAGACCAAACTGCAGGGTGCCCAGGATACACCAGCAGCTCAGTAAATTTACAGCAAGAAACCCAGAAGCAAGGCAGCTGTCTCCAGGACTTCTCCAGGTGAGAAGAGAGATCCCTTGACTAACAAAGCTCACAGTTACCACTCAGATCTATACACCTGAGGTGAGTTGTGACAATTCCTGTAAAACAACAGCAATTCAGTGACCATACCCAAAAAGCTGAGGAGGCTTCCTTCAGGAAAAACCATCTTGCTCCCAAGGGGATTCTCTCCACCCCTGGATTCCAGAAACCACCAGAAACTAACAACCAAAACGTAAGATAGCCCAAAGGGTAGAGGCCATCATAAAAGCTCAACCAACAAAAGACAGAGCAATATGGCATCTCCAGAACCCAGTTATCCAAGGTCAGGCAGCCCTGGACACCCCAACATAAATGAAATTCAAGAAGATGACCTTACATCTATACTTCTGAAGAGGACAATGTAGAAAACAAATAAAATGCATAAAGAAATGGAGGAAGATAAAGTCAAACAGATTATGGATATCCATAAATAATACTGGAAGATGTAGCCAAACAGTTTGTGGCCTTTAGAGAGGAAATACTAAAATCACTGAAAGAAATAAAAGAAACAGAAGAATGTTCAAACAAACAGCTGAATGAATTGAAGGAAAAACAGGAAATACAGTCAGACAAGTGAAGGAAATTAACAAAACGGCTCAAAATCTAAAGATGGAATTGGTAAAATAAAAGAAAACACAACCGGAGGAAAACATGGGGAGAAAGAACTTAGGGAAGAAAACAGGAACCACAGAGGTAAGCATAACCAATAGACTACAAGAGATGGGAGAAAGAATCTCAGGTATGGAAGATACAATGGGAGAAATTGATGTATCCGTCAAAGAAAATGTTAAATCTAAAAAAATCCTGACACAGACAGTCCTAGAAATTCAAGACAACATGAAAAGACAAAAACCTAAGAATAATAGGAATAGAGGAAAAAGAAGATTCCCTCCTCCAAGGCCCAGAAAATATTTTCAACTAAATCATAGGAGAAAATTTCCCCAACTTCAAGGAGAGGTCTATCAGCATACAAGAGGCCCACAGAATACCTAATAAATTAGAACAGAAAAGAAAATCCTCCAGCCACATAATAATCAAAACAGTAAGTATACAGAACAAAGAAAAAATACTAAAAGCTGCAAGGAAAAAAGGCCAAGTAACATATAATGGCAAACCTTTCAGAATCACACCTGACTTCTCCACAGAGACTATGAAAGCCAGAAGGGCCTGGACGGATATCATGCAGACCCTAAGAGAACACATATGTCAGCCCAGGCTACTATACCCTGCAAAACTCTCAGTAATCATAGATAGAGAAAGCAAGATATTCAATGACAAAAACAAGTGTAAAATATACCAACCCAAATATCCAGCATTACAGAAGGTACTAAAAGGAAAAATATAACTCAGGAAAGCTAACTACATTCAGGAAAACACAGGAAATAAATAACCTCACTACAGCAAAACTAAAAGTAGCCAAGCACACAAACACACTACCATAGTCAACATCAATATAAAAGGATCTAGCAGCCACTGGTGATTAATCTTCCTCAATATCAATGGACTCAACTCTCCAATAAAAAGACACAATTCATAGCACTAAGTGCCTTCAAGAAGAAATTCGAAACATCTCATGCAAGCAACTTAATGGCTCACCTAAAAGCCCTAGAAAAAACAGAAGCAGACACACCAAAGAGGAGTAGACAGATGGAAATAATCAAACTCAGGGCTGAAATCAATAAATTAGAAACAAATAAAACAACTCAAAGAATCAATGAAACCAAAAGCTGGTTCTTTGAGAAAATCAACAAGATAGACAAACCCTTAGCCAAACTAACTAAAAGGCAGAGAGACACTATTCAAATCAACAAAATCAGAAACGAAAGGGGGATATAATCATAGACACTGAAGAAATCCAAACAATAATTAAGTCTTACTTTAAAAGCCTATATGCCACAAAATTTGGAAATCTAAATGAAATGGACAATTTTCTTGACTGATTCCACATACCAAAGCTGAATCAAGACCAGGTAAATCAATTAAATAGTCCTATATCCCCTAAGGAAATAGAAGCTGTCATCAAAAGTCTCCCATACAAAAAAAGCCCGGGGCCAGATCATTTCAGCTCAGAATTCTACCAGACCTTCAAAGAAGAGCTAACACCCATACTCTTCAAACTATTCCAGAAAATAGAAACAGAAGGAACACTACCAAACTCATTCTATGAAGCCACAGTCACCTTGGTACCTAAACCTCACAAAGATCCGACAAAGAAAGAGAATTTCAGGCCAATCTCCCTCATGAACTTCAATGCAAAAATACTCAACACAATATTTGCAAACTGAATCCAAGAACACATCAAAGATATCATCCACTACGACCAATTAGGCATCATCCCAGGCATGCAGGAGTGATTAAATATCCAGAAATCCATCAATGTGATCCACCACATAAACAAACTGAAGGAGAAAAACCACATGATTATCTCCCATCAAACTACCAGTACAATTCTTTACAGACCTTAAAAGAAAAATTCTCAGCTTCGTATGGAACAACAAGAAACCCAGAATTGCTAAAACAATTCTCTACAGTAAAAGATCTTCAGGCGGTATCTCCATCCCTGAACTCAAGCTGTACTATAGAGCAACAATACTAAAAACTGCATGGTACTGGCATAGAAACAGACTGGTGGATCAATGGAATTGAATAGAAGACCCTGACATAAATCTACCCACTTATGGTCACCTGATTTTTGACAAAGATGCCAAAACCATTCAATGGATAAAAGACAGCATCTTCAACAAATGTTGCTGGTATAACTGGATGTCTACATGTAGAAAAATGCAAATAAATTCATACTTATCACCCTGTACAAAACTGAAGTCCAAGTGGATCAAAGACCTCAACATAAAACCAGACACACTAAACCTGTTAGAAGAAGAAGTGGGGAAGAGCTTTGAACTCATTGGCACAGGAGACAACTTCCTGAACAGAACACCAACAGCACAGAAGTGCCCAGGGATCCCTGTCCTCACACCTCACCACTGCTGGTCAGCTCCTGTCATTTCTGTTTTCTGTCCTCACAAGCATGGGTGACACCTCACTGTGATTTTGCCTTTCCCTGAATATTACTGTTATTGAGAAACTTTTTAGACCTTCCTTGGCCATATTTATGTAGTTTTTTGTTTGTTTTAAATGTTTATTTGGCCACTTTGTCTTATTTTAGTCAGATGTTTTAGTATTGGATTTGATGACTTCCTTATATAGTTTGAAAGTATGGCTGAGTATTTTCTCTTACTGTGATAGTTGTGTTCAGCAGTTTGTTTCCTTTATTGTGCAGAAAGTTTCAGCAAAATGTAATGCTAATCAGAGTCTGTTGTTTTCTGTGTTTTGCTATAACAGTAAAAAAAATGTTACCAAGACCAATGCTCAGAGTCTTTTTCTATTTTTGTTTTCATGTTTTATTTTTAAATAAATAATTCTCTTTGAGTCAATTTTGTAAATGATATTGCTCACAAAGACTCACCTTCACTGTGTTCCATTTTCAACAGCAGTCCTCACTGAGATGCTTTTCCTGTCTCTAGTGTGTATCCTTGGCCCTTGTCAGAGATCTGTAACTTTGTGTCATAGTTTTCTTCAGTTGCCAATTGAATAGAAGCTCTAATTACCTGGAAAGAGGGGACCTCAAACTTGGAATAGCTTACATCAGTCTGGCCTTTGGCCATATATTTTCTTATTGCTGATTGATGTAGGAGGACGGAGCCTAAGTAAGGTGATATCATCCCAAGGCAGATGGTCCAGTGCTTTTAACGATAGTAGGCAGAAAGCCAGGGAAAGCTAGCAAGTACGGAGCACTCCCTCACAGTCTTTGCTTCAGCTTCACAGTTTCCACCTCAAGTTTCTGGCTTGACTTGAGGCACTGTTTTTCTTTGATGGTGTGTGGTGAACTTGGTAATATAAGTCAAGTGAACAATTTCCTCCGGAAGTTGCTTTCGGTCACAGCAACAGAAACCGAACCCAGAATGCCTGAGTTTGTGTGAGTTTTAATCTCAGCTCTCTGGTGATCCACTGTTTATGTTTTAACGTCAATGGCATATTGATTGCTTTAGCTTTATAATAAGATTTAACGTTGGAAGCAGTGTGATCCTCTGCTTTATTTTGCTTCCCTATGCTTTATTGATAGCCTTTTGATCTTTTAGGATTCCAAACAAATCTTTTGATTGCTTTTCTGAGTCTGAGAAAATAACACTGGAATGTTCACAAAGATGGAAGTGACCTAGAGATTGCTATGAGATTAATTTGAAGAACACTCATTACTCAGACACTGGACACACTTTGCATTTGCACCTTCTTCAGTTCTTGTCATCATGGGCATAAACATCTTATAGAGCCTATATATAGAATTTTACTTCCTTGGTTTTAATTTGCTCAATAAATTATTTTTCTTATTATATATTGATTAATGTATATTTGTTAGGGTTTTAGTAGTTCTTTGTTAGTGTACAGAAATGCAATTGATTACTACATGTTAATTATGTAGCTTCCAAATTTACAGAACTTAGTTTTTTTCCTGGAATTTTTATAATCTTTTTTATTATTTTTATTAATTACAGTTTATTCACTTTGTATCCCCCTGTAGCTCCCAATTCTACCTTCTATCCCTCTTCTCCACCCATGTCCCTCCCAAAGTCCACTGATAGGGGAGGTCCTTCTCTCCTTCCTTCTGATCCTAGTCTATCAGGTCTCATCAGGAGTGACTGCATTGTCTTCCTCTGTGGTGTAGTAAGGCTGCTACCCCCTCAGGGGGAGGTGATCAAGGAGCAGACCAATCAGTTCATGTCACAGACAGTCTCTGTTCCCATTACTATGGAACCCAATTGTACACTAAACTGCCATGGACTACATCTGTGCAGGGGTTCTAGGTTATCTCCATGAATAGTCCTTGTTTGGAGTAGAAGTCTCAGAAAAGACCCCTGTGTCCAGATTTTTTGGTTCTGTTGCTCTCCTTGTGGAGCTCCTGTCCTCTCCAGGTCTTAATAACTCCCCCTTCTTTCATAAGATTCCCTATACTCTGCCCAAAGTTTGGCTATAAGTCTCAGCATCTGCTCTGATACCCTGCAGGATAGAGCCTTTCAGAGGCCCTCTGTGGTAGGCTCCTGTCATCTTCCCTGTTTTCTTCCTCTTCTGATGTCCATTCTCTTTGCCTTTCTGAATGGGGATTGAGCATCTTAGCCATAGTCCTCCTTCTTGATTAGCTTCTTTAGGTGTACAGATTTTAGTATGTTTATCCTATATTACATATCTAACACCAACTTATGAGTGAGTATATACCCTGTGTACCTTTCTGCTTCTGTAATACCTCACTTAGGATGATCTTTTCCATTTCCCACCATTTGCCTGCTAATTTCATGAGCTCCTTGTTTTTTTTTTTTTTTATTGCTGAGTAATATTCCATTGTGTAGATGTACCACAATTTCTGTATCCATTCCTCAACTGAGGGGCATCTGAGTTGTTTCCAGCTCCTGGCTATTACAAATAAAGCTAAACACCTTCAGCAAAGTTGCTGGATACAAAATTAACTCAAAAAATCAGTAGCCTTCCTGCATATAAAAGACAAAGGGGCTGAAAGAGAAATTAGGGAAACAACACCCTTCACAATAGCCACAAAGGACATCAAGTACCTTGGTGTGACCTTAACTAAGTAAGTCAAAGATTTGTATGAAAAAAAAATTCAGTCTCTGAAGAAAGAATTAGAAGAAGATATCAGAAGATGGAAATATCTCCCATGTTCATGGCTTGGCAGGATTAATATAGTAAAAATGGCCATCATACTAAAAGCAATCTACAGATTCAATGCAATTCTCATCAAATTACCAACACAATTCTTTATAGACCTTGAAAGAAAAATTCTCACCTTCATATGGAATAACAAGAAACCTAGAATTGCTAAAACAATCCTCTACAATAAAAGATCTTCTGGAGGTGTCTCCATCCCTGATCTTAAGCTGTACTAGTAACAGTAATAAAAACTGCATGGTACTGGCATAGAAACAAAATTTTGGATCTCTGGAATTGAATAAATCCACACACTTGTGGACACCTGATTTTTTACAAAGATGCCAAAACCATTAATGGAAAAAAGACAGCATCTTCAACAAATGGTGTTGGTCCAACTGTATGTCTACATCCAGAAAAATGCAAATAGATCTATATTTGTCACCCTGCACAAAACTAAAATCCAAGTGGATCAAAGAACTAATAATGAATATTTCCATTATTGTATTATATGAAAAATTATATGTAAATCATGCTAATACAATAAAGTTTGAAAACAAACAAAACAAAACAAAAAAAAAGAGAAGAACTCAATATAAAACCATACACACCTAAACCAGTTAGAAGAGAGAGTGGAGAAAAGCCTTGAACTCATTGGCACAGGAGATAATTTCCTGAACAGAACACCAACAGCACATAACAATCAATAAATGGGACCTTATGAAACTGAAAAGCTTCTGTAAAGCAAAGGACACTGTCATCAGAACAAAAAGCCTGCCTACAAATGGGGAAAGATCTTCACCAACCCTATATCTACAGAGGGCTAATATTCAGAATATATAAATAACTTAAGAAGTTACATAGCAACAAATCAACTAATCCAATTAAAAAACGGGGTACAGAGCTAAACAGAGAATTCTCAATAGAAGATATCAAATGGGCTAGAAACACTTAAAGAAATGCTCAAAGTCCTTTGTCATCAAGGAAATGCAAATCAAAACGACCCTGAGATTTCATCTTACACCCATCAGAATGGCTAAGATCAAAAACTCAAGTGACAACACATGCTGGAGAGGATGTGGAGAAAGGGGAACCCTCCTCCACTGCTGGTGGGAATGTAAATTTGTACAACCACTTTGGAAATCAATTTGGCGCTTTCTCAGACAACTAGTAATAGAGCTTCCTCAAGATCCAGCTATACCACTCCTAGGCATATATCCAAAATATGCTCAACAAGGATATTTTTCAACTTTTTAACACTAAGTGGAATAACTGCTGTGAGCTGGTCAAATTGAAACATCATTATGTTGATATATGCTCTTCTGAACATATTTTTCTGATATAACTTATTTTTAATTTTTATTTTAAGCTTTACTATAAAGTGTTTCAGACATGATTCATAGCAAAATTATTTTGAACCTTGTCACTTACTTTCCTGTAGTTACTGAATGTTACCAGCTTTTACATTTTGTCTATGTCACATTAATTGGTTTGCAGGCTGAGCCACCTTTCACACCCAGACAAGTCCTGACAGATCTTCTGTGTACTTTGGTCAAAGTACTATGGTACTTTGCCTGTTAGTACCTTACTGAGGGCTTGTGAATCTGTGCATTTCAAGGATATTGCCCTAAGATAGTGTTTTCTTGTTGTATTTTCGCTGAGCCTTAATACTAGGATAATGCCAGCCACATAAGACAGGTTTGGTGGTATTTCCTGCTATTCAACAGAAGTATAAGAAGACTTGTCAGTAACTCTTTAAATATTTAAAGGAATTCATCAGTAAAGCCATCTGTATAATCTTGTGGTTTTCTCTATTGAGAGGGAAGTAATTAACAACTCAATAATGTTCAACATTATTGGTCTGTTCTGATAGGCTGTTCCTGTTAGATTTAGTAAGTTATACATTCTCAGAAATCACCCACTTCCCTATTTCTAACAAATTATTTAATTTGTTGGCATAGAATTCTCAGAGGATTCTTCACATCTGTCATGTTAAATGTAATACATTGTTTTATATTAACAAGTTTGTTTATTGAGTCCTTGTTCTTTTAGGTGATTAGTTTATTATAACCTGTATTTTGTTTAATTATCTTTTCATAAGCCAACTCTTTGCCTTATGATTCTTTCTGGTTTCATGTTATTGGTTTCTATTTTAGAATATATTCATCCCTCTACTATCTTTGAAACTAGTTATCTTTTCCTTTCTTCTTCTTTTTTTTTTTTTTTTGGTTGTTTGTGGTCTAAAGTTAGGTAATTTAGTTTACAGTTTTTTTTTCTGTTCCAATATGCATATTTATTGGTCTGAATTTTTTCTTAGATCCAATTTTTCTATGTCCTAGATGCTTGCTGCCTTATAGTGTTATATTGGTTTTTGGTTCTTTTAAAATATCATTTTATCTCATCTTTGAAACCTTTTTGATGAAGTGTTTTGTTTAATTTTTCATGTTTGTGTTTCTTCAGTGATTAATTTATTAATCTTCAATTATTGTATATTGTAGCCAGAAAAGATACACTAGCTGAATATAATCTTAAATTTATTATATTTTGTGTCCCAGTGTTTCATGAGTATTGAGAAGATACTTCCAGATGTTACTGTACTCGATGGTGTTACATGTCTGAAATAGACACAGGTGTTCTGCTGTCTCCTTGGTAGTTTTCAGTGTGGATACTCCCTGTTCATTTTAATCAAATAGCTCTTCCTTATTTTTAAACTTTTTCATGTTTATCACTTTTGCTTGCCAGGGGACCAATGTGGTTGGTCCAGCCTGACCACTTTTTTTTTTTTTTTCTAACCATTAACTAGCAAAGAACCATCTTTCCTCTATGTTTTGAATTTGAAAGAAACTATTATGAAGAATGCATTTGTATGAGGCTATTCTACTATAGTCAAAAGTGAAAAGAGAGATGTACAAGCAGGGAACACATTACTGTTATATAAACTTCATTCTTCTGAAGCTGTGGACAGACTTCTGATAGAGGTGCGGTCAAAGGAGAGAAAATACTGAAATGTGTTCATTCGTTTTAAAGCGTGCATTCTGTTTACCAAGCATTTGAAGATCTGTAATTCAGTAGATATGTAATGTCCATACTACAAGGTAATCTAGCTAGAAATACTCTGAGCTAGCAAACACAGACATTATTTTGAGGTTAAACACTGCTGTGTTCAGTCAGGAACGCACTTGTCTCATCCATAAAGAATGTGAGCTGGATAAAACTCTAAAGTCTCTATTCCTAAAATTTCACAATCCTAGTTCCTTTCTGTGACTTATTTTTTCTTTTGCAAAATTAGAAGGTTTATAAGAGTATCTTCCTTCAGTGATGGTGAAAATATGCTTTCATTGAGTGCTACTTAAATGCAAAATAGTTGCAGGCAGATTAAGATAATGGTTAATGCTCTCTGTTAGCTTTCATGAAACTATGACAACATCTGAATATTTGTTGAACTGGAGCATTTGTTGTATACTAATATATATGTGTGTTCTTAAATAAAAGAACATAGTCTTTAAATATGTGTCTCCTATAACAGGTGCAAAGCAGTTGTTTATTTTTCTTGACAAAAATATTGAGAAAAATGGTAATTAAAACCTGTTGCTAATTTTAAAAAATCATTTGTTGTATGTTTTCTCTTTCTTCCCCTGCTGCTTCACTGAAGCCTGGAGAAACCTTTGGGCATTTCTCATACTGTGGACAGATTTCCCCACTATCCATGGGCTGATTTTGTGTTAAAGCTTGCAGGTTTCCTTCTGTTCTTAGACTCTCTTTATCAATTGGTTATTGCCATCAAGGACTCTGAGATCCTCTTCATGCAGAACAGTACAACAAACAGGCTAAAACAAAATCATGTACATGCTGGATTGTAGAAGTTAAATTACCTTTTTTTCTGTTAAGAGGTTTTGGCCTAAGAATGTCATTTTGTTGTAATTGTAGGTTGTTTTTGTTTTGTTTTGTTTTTATAACTGCATTTGTTAGTCACTGTTCTAGAACATTTCCATAGCATTTTTGCATCAAATATCTTTTTTGAAAAAAAAATTTAGGTTAACTCCCTCTTTTATGTGATGAAAAATAAGAAACAAAGATCTAGAAATTCACTTGCTAATGATTGCTCTCCAGCTGGCCATTCTCAGACCTCTTGACATGGTTCACTTTCTGTTCTATTAAAAAACAATCAGCAAACATAATTGTCAATTCATATATTGCATTAGTTCTCTATTAAATTTCTAGTAACACAGAGAAATCTTCAATATTTGTGTATTTCCAGCAGCAGGGGCTGTCTATAGACTATATTAGAGTCCATATTTGTTAAAGGAAAAGAAAAGTGATTGATAGTTATCTCATGGCTTTGATTATTGTCAAGAGTCTTATAAAATATCTTCAAATTGGTGTTGATGCTGATCTGTGCACACAAATAAATAACCAATAGGTCACTGCCTTCTCCTATATATAGTAGCGATACAGCTATAGACTCGTTGGACTTTCCACTTGGAGGAGAAATCAAACTATAAATGTTTTCCTGTAAAGCTACTAAAAATAATGATTTATTATGATATTGAATTTTAGAAACCACTCTGTCAATGAAATCTTCAAGTTATTGTCATTATTATCTGTATTTTGTTTATCCATAATAGGTAACAAACACTCATATGAAATAAAAAAAAAACTAAAATAAATAAATAAATGTTCAGAGAAAGGCTCTTTCTATCTTCTTTTCCTTTCTAGCAGACACTCTGTGATGTGTATGGGAACATGTGCTCCTACATGTATCTTTGCATGTACACAGCTTGGCTTGGGTAAGATTTGCTATGTGCTTTGGGCAGAAACAAAGTGAGTTTCCCATTTACATAATATGAATATTCTGGAGAAGTGGCTAAGCAAGATCAGTAACTATTGCTCCATCTAATATCAAGAATGATGGTGACACAGAGCCAGATAGGTGTGAAGAAAGTCTTTGATGACAGCAATGGCTCAGTGCATTTCTATACATGAGCTCAATCTTAAAGCACAAGTGAGATTGAAAGAGAAATAAGAAGAGAGGGTGCTGAGCTCCAATGAAAGAATGTATAAGAAAGGATGCTAAGAGTAAACATGGTAGTTTCCTAGTCCTAGGAGACAACTATATTTTGATCTAGAGACGGGAATATGGAAAAATGGCTATCTACCAGCTTCTAGAAGGAATACTCAGCTGGCTTTCAATTTCAAATTTCAGGGTCTGAGACAAGTTGAATAAGGTTATTCTCTTAGGTGTGGGAGACATAATGCAGAGGAAGGCAAGTTACTGATTTCTGAATCACTGGCATACAACCACGTATTGAAGCCCTAGATTCAAAATTTTGCACATAAAATTTTATCTGGGTAGAACAATATATGCATATAGTCATGGCTACTAATGATGCTGTGACAGGAGGCTCCTCAAATGTCCAGCCAGGACAACAGAGACCCTTTATGAAAGAAAATGATAACTAATATTTGGAAGAATACAGTGAAACACTGTGGAGAGTGTGGTTTATGTCCAAGATCTGCCTTTCAGAATAAAAATATTTTACTGGCTTCTGGGAGTGCTCATGACTAGTGGTCGTCAGTTGTCAACTCCCACACAGTTGTTTCTGATTTTGCTATAATTGCCTTGTTCTAGATCATGGTTCTTATCACAGTGCTCTTGCATCTAATGATTGATTGATGTGGATAGATGTGGAAAGAAAATCACTGACCCTTCTTAACTAGTTTTGGAAAACAAAACAAAACAAAACTTGGAATCCCCACTGAGCTATTCTAAACTATGCTGTATGTCTGCTTTTTTTCCCCTGGAGGAACCCTATTTTCTGAGATCTCTTTTTAATTCTTTCTTAAATGTTATTTCTGAAAGCACACTTTCATTCATCTATTACTGAATAACCTTTGCTCTTAGAGTGTGTGTGTTTGGTAATCATTTTGTTGAAGAAGGTTTTCATGGGCCTGAGCTAAATCCTAACACTGAGATTTAGAAGTACAGGCTCTAGAGAATAGTAGGGCACTCTCAAAGTCCAGCTGAGTTGAAGAGATCACTGACATGCAATCTCTATGAATAAAAAGTGACTTTGGGGCACATTCTAACATGCCATTGTTAGTATGTGGAGATGCAGAGGTTTATATAAATCTTTTAAGAATACAATGGATCTAACAGATGTCAGTAAATTTCAGTCTGCTCTTCTTTCTCATAGACTTCAGACAAACAGCACCAGTGAGCCTAATTCATAGAGCCAAACCATGTTAATAAACACTTGTCATTTATGTATTTCTCAGTTAGTGTATTACAATGCTACTATAATTTGTTGTGTGTGTTACTGGTATGAGTGATTTAAAATAATTTGAAATGGTGCCTCAGCAGTAGAAGATAATATGTTACCACCATGTATAAATGAAGTTCTTTCTCTAGAAACAGAACTTCATTTGTTGAAGAATTTAGGGAGTGATATCCATTTGCTACTGGCATCCCCCCCAGATTTCTCAAACAATTTCCCTTGAATTACTCATTTATTTCTCTTAAAGAAGATAGCTGTCCTTTATTTGAGAGGTGTCTATTCCACCCTATTGTGAAAGATGCTAAGAATGGCCATCTCTTGAGTACCTACCTGAACCACTCTGTCTGATCCTTATGACTCTATGGGGCTATCATTATACCTTTTACAGATGGAATACCAAGAGACAAAGCAAGTGATTTATGCAGGGTACACAATACCTAGAGTTTGAAGCTGGACTTGAAAAAGCGTTGGCCATAGGTGGTATGCTGTATACCACAGCTCTTCACTACCACAAAACTACAAATTCATCCACATATGCAAATACTTTCTAATCAGAGTTCTTCTTTACATACTTGACTCCTACACAGGGACTTAGGTAAACTTGGTCATCAACATTTGTAGAAATTGTGTTACTTAACCACATACAAATTAAGGACAATTAACGCATCTTGGTTTACCTATGCCGTGGTCTCATTTTAGACTGCTTTCCTCCAAACAATAACTGCAAAATAATACATTTTATTCATTTATTTAAGAAGACCCAACATCTTCACAGATATTTTGTCAATAAATGATCTCATTTTTCTTTTGATTTCCTTGTTTCTGTATCATGCAATCTATGTCTCAAGTAGGTAGCAGATAGTAGAAGTCCATCACATGATGTATTCAGTACCACAAATTATAGTACAAAAAAGACAACAAATGATTTAATAATTTTCAATTCTTTACCTACACTGTGATAGGATCTCTACACAATTGTAAATCTGGAAGGAGAATTTTATCCTTTCTTCACAGACTCCAATCACAAAGTCAGATCCTTGTTCGATACCTCTCTCTCTCTCTGATTTAGTAATGGTGGGAAATATGTCTCATATTTGTTTGGTACCTGATACTAGTTTAGTTATTTTTATTGTGTCATTTGATCATCAGATACCACGGAGGTATTATTGTCCTCACAATTCAAGTAAAAAGAAGCAGGATAATAGCAACAAAACAACTTATAAGTTTCATTTCTAAAAGCAAACAGAAATCAATGCATTAGAAAATAATTTCCCCCATTCTGATGGGTGTAAGATAAAATCTCAAGGGACAACATATGCTGGAGAGGTTGTGGAGAAAGGGGAACCCTCCTCCATTGCTGGTGGGAATGTAAACTGGTGAAACCACTTTGGAAGTCAATCTGGCGCTTACTCAGACATTTAGGAATAGCACTTCCTCAAGATCCAGCCATACCACTATTAAGTATATACCCCAAATTTGCTCAAATACACAACAAGGACATTTGCTCAACCATGTTTGTAGCAGCTTTATTTGTAATAGCCAGAACCTGGAAACAACCCAGATGTCCATCAACGGAGGAATGGACACAGAAATTGTGGGGTTTTTTTACACAATGGAATACTACTCAGCAATCAAAAATGAGGAAATCATGAAATTTGCAGGCAAATGGTGGGATCTAGAAAAGATCATTCTGAGTGAATTATCCCAGAAGGAGAAAGACTAACATGGTATATTCTCTCTTATATAGACCTACAAGATATGATAAACATAATGAAGTCTATACACCTAAAGAAGATAAACAAGAGGACACAGGGTAAGATGATCAATCCTCACTTAGAAAGACAAATGGGATGTGCGTTGGATGTATTGCAGGAGTCTACCTCAGAAGGCATCTGAAAGACACTACCAAGCAGCATTTCAAAACAGATACTAAGACTCATAACCAAATATTCTTCTGCAGAAGGGGAGTTAGTATGACGTGGAAAGGATAGGCGCCCCACAAGGACCAAATATATCTGGGCCCAGGGTTTTTTCTGAAACTGTTTCTCCAAACAAGGACCATGTATGGATATAACGTAGAACCTCTGCTCGTATGAAGCTCGTGGTAGCTCAATAACCAATTGGTTTCCCACAGTAAGGGGAACAAGGACTATTTCTGACAGGAACTCAATGGCAGGCTCTTTGACCTCCCCACCCCCAAGGGAGAAGCAGTCCTGCTAGACCACAGAGGAGGACTTTGCAGCCAGTCCTGAAAATAACTGATTAAACAGGGTCAGATGAAAGGGGAGGAGGTCCTCTCCAATCAGTGGACTTGGAAAGGGGCAGGGAGGAGCTGAGGGAGGGAGGGTAGGATTGGGAGGGAATAAGAGAGCAGGATACAGCTGGGATACAGAGTTAATAAAATGTAAATAATAATAATAAGCAATAATAATAATAATAATAATAATAATAATAATAATCAAAGGAAGGAGTAAAACCCAAAATTTCAAAAAAAAGGAAAATAATTTCCCTATTCTATAAATTAAGCAGCAGATGATACAATACTTAGTAATCTTTTATACTTGGCTATCAGCTCCCCCACTTATCTCTCTCTCTCTCTCTCTCACACACACATACACACACACATACACACACAAGCACATACAAACATGTACACCACTCTCATCAGGAAGACCAGTGTCTTAGAATAATTTCCTTGGGAATAGGGTTGGACAAGATTTATTGGATAACTCATAAGCGATAATTGAAAAAAATGAAAAAGTAAACTGAAACATGGCTGGCCTGCTGAACCTAGAGTTCTGCAGGTGCATCGGGATGTCTGAGTTTGTCCTTGCAGAATCTTCCCCACTTGAGGAAGGGAGCATAGTCTTTGTGTCCACATAGGAAACTGTCTCTAAGCAGTTGATGCGTCACGGAACAGGGAGTAACTTGGTCAAAGCAGCTTTCTGCCCACAAAGACAGTTCTCTTTGAAGGGAACAGGGATGAGTCATGTGCAATTGATATTTTCAGCAGAGAGGGAGGAAGTGCAGACCTTGAAGAGGAATTCTGAACAAAACATCTAAGTGTTCCTTACAATTAGTAAGTCAATGAGCATGACTATATCTGGTAGTTTATTTGTGGACTCATTATTTTTCACTAAATGAGTCTGACTTTAAGAAGTTAATTATCATTGTAATCATTTATAGTGAAAGATAAGTATATTTGCTCAGGATTAAACAGGTGCCATGATATGAACTAAACCATCATTCCACACTTAGCCCTTATACTTAGATATTTTTTTCCTGAAATTTCACAAGAATATCCACATCTCAAAGATGAGCTGGTTAAATTAAAATGAGTGACATGACAAATGCGTTAAATACTTTATGGCATATAGAATTGACCCCTCTCAGGGGATATTTAGTTTTTATATTCATTTACCTCACAAGAAATGGCCTTCATCATACCTTCTACTTGAAAAACATGAAGAATGTCAATCAGCATAAAAAAAGACAGAAGGTATTTTTATGCTCAGTGTAGCCACTTGCTTAAACTATGAGAGCTTTGCATTTCAGTCTCACCAATAAATAAGTAAACTGATTTGCCACAGAAACAACGCTGAACATTTTTTCCCTGTGCTTGGCACTCCAAAATCCTTTCTCTTCTGAGAGGAGAGTAAGTTAGGAAAAGCCTGTGAGTACGAACTAAGGTGGGTCTATAGAGAACCTATGGCTGATCCTACTCACTCTCCTTTCTCTATCAAATTACATTGTGACCTCGAGAAAAGTAACTTCTTTGACTTGAGAAGATTTTGGTATGTATAGTTAAAAGTGGGCAATATTCTCTAAACAAACATTGAGACTGGAGAGAGGAGTGTACTCATTAGGAAACTTTACTGTTGTCTTTATGTGGAACTCAACCTACATTAAAACTAGCAAAGGGGGAAAAATAACAAGAGCTTCTTGCTCCTAACTTGAGTTAAGATGTGATCTTACAACTCCCTGCCTTCTTTACACTGCCTAAAAGACACTTGCATAGCCACTTCTTAGAATAGACCGGAGTCTAACAGGGCAATTAGAATGTTCCACTTGCATCTTTCTATACCAAATGTCTCAGATAGCTTGCTAGCATCCAGGGTAACCTTGGATGTCACCTACATCCTTGTACATAGGTTTTATGTCTGCTGTAATAGTGGTGCTTGTTTTTATTTGCTACATACTTGGAGAGCTTCAGAGTGCTGTAAGACCAGGTTTTATTACCCAATTACATTTTTATGCAATTGTAACCAAAAACTTGGGCAATCAGTTTCTTTCAAAGAGGTACATTCTCTGTTTGAATCTGATTGATTTTTGCAGTGAGTGGCTGAGATCCCAGCATAAATCTGTACAGTTGTTTAGTGGGCAGTCTTATTTCCATAGACACCATGTAAGCAAAGTATAGTGGATGTGAGCTTGAGATATATTATTAAACAGAAAGAAAACAGACTTGAACTAAATAGAGATTTAAATGTTACTTGGATTTAACAGTTCCTTTCACTTTTGGGAGCTGAAATGCTAAAGCACAATGAAGGAAAATGTGCCCCAGATAATTCTAATGAGGCAGAGCTTAAAAACAAGAGAAATCTTAACATTCAAGGCTTCAAAACCAAAAGCAAGAAAATGTGAATGTAAACTTGGGGAAAGTGTAAGAGAAATATATTTCAAGAATGGTTGAAAGTATCTATCAACAAGATCTTCCACAAAAGATACATCACATTCAGTAACTAAAGTGGTAACACTAGGTACTTGGAATGGCACAAAGCCCATAATAAAACAGGTAAAATGGAAGCTTAAATACAGTCTGGAAGCCAAATAGGCTGGTGGGATATCTGGGATGGGCTTGGATATTGATTTTTAGGCCTGGTTTCTTAGAATTCACAGTAGGCCATTCTTAAGCTTATGTTGTGACCAACATACTACACAAGCTAGTCAGGCAGCCTTGAGGAGCACATTTGCTTTTGTGCAACAGCATGAATTCATCCATCTTCTTGCCACAAATTAGTGGAGCAATACTGTTTTGCAAAAGTAGAAATTCAGTATTTGATTACACGTACAGCTAGCAGATTCAGTCAAGAAGCGAAGAGCAGACTTAGAGTAAGTGAGCATGATCTCTGGCATTACAAGGTGACATCGGCACACTATGTTCTAATCCACACTGGCCAGCCTACATGTGTTGTAAAGTGTTGAGCATTCAGTAACATTTCTGTAATTTCTGATTCACAAAGTGCATTTGAGCAACAAGTAGTTGGACATCCTGGTCTTCACTCAGAGGTGTCACGCTTTGATGTATCTGAATATGAAATGTTGGGTTTGGTTTCTGCAGGATGTGGTGAGGTGGCTGTATTGATGAGATGGCAACTTGTCAGTGTGGAGAGGGATCATTGTACATTCTCCTTTGACTCTCTGGAAGCAATGGCTGTGTGAAAGTTTTAACTTCTATGTTTTGTGGGAGGTATAAAAGAAAAAGTAAGTGAAGATAGGAATATTATGGAAATGAATAATGGACATCTAGTTCTACTTAGCAGTGCTTCTACCCCGTGGCTTCTTCGTTATCACGTCTCATCTTCAAGAGTTCTGGAAGGCTGCGCTGTGATGACACAGAAATAGACCGAGTCTTGGAAATATTATATGTGTTCACACATTGAAAAATTTAGGAAAGCTAAATAAGTTAAAAAGCATTTGTGAGTAGTGGTGATTTATAACTTGTCATTATAGATCCAATATTTGAGACATGATGAGTTTGAATAACATTAAGTTAATTTACAACATACAGAAATGAGCATAGATTCTAAATTGTTTATTGTTTTTAGATAATGCCAAATTTTCAATCAAGTAGACAGGTTGAAGAAAACAAACTAATTTGCTTCCGCAAAAAAGAAAGTGATATAGAAAAAAAATAATAGAAGCTAGAGATTAAGCACACTTAAAAGCAGATTTCAGATCAGCTCCCTTTAACCAGCTGCTGAGTAATTAGCTACAGTTGACATGAGCATAAACAGGGGTGCAGACACTGGTTCTTGTCAGCTGTGTAACTCTGGGAAACCATTGGATATCTTGTGACAATATTTCATGTGTAGCCACTGGAAACAAAAGTCATTACTCCAAAATATCATGTAGGATACCAAATGAATTCTTTTTGAAAATCAAAAATATTGTTGGACAATGAGCAAATATCAAAACATTACGTAGAATTTAGGACTACTTTCCAAAGAGCATCTATCCTGGAGAGATGGTTAGCAAACTGACCACCAAAGCCTTTTTGTACTTTTAAAATGCCAAAAGTAGAGTTGAAATGTGAAAAATAAGTCAATTTAAATACCCCAAGCTGAATTCCAACAGTTTTAAACACACATAGAGTCAACGCTACCATCTACTGACTAGCAAGCCATGTCACATCACTGTAATATATAAATAAATGAGTCAGAGACTCATGTAGCCCAGGCTGGCTTCAAATTCTCTCTATTTATATACCTGAAAATGGTTTTGAGCTTCTGATTATCTTGTTCTATCTTTCAAGTGCTGGGATTTTAGTTGCATACCATCATAGTTGGCTGGGTACACAGGGCTAGGGACTGAAACACAAATTCCCACGTGCTAGGCAGATTCTGAACCAATTAAGCTGTCAGTTGGTATAATGATTTGCAGGGCCCCTTTCATATTATTGTTAATTTTTTAAAAACAATACAGAATGTGTTTTACCATATCTGCTTATAAATTTGTTTCTTTTACTGGTTTCTTCAAAGATAAAACATTTTATATTTTGAAATAATACTTACAGTCTATCTTAAATAATAATTTAATTAATTTTCTTTAGATTTCATATAACACATAATATTCACTCACCCATCTCCTCCTGTTCCTCTCTACCCTCACCTTTCTTTGTAACCAACTTTAAATTTTCTGACCTGCCATCTCCATCAAGTCAAATTGTGTTGTTCAACTTATCTTGGAAAGCGGACCTTATGTAAGGTTGGAACACATTATTAAACAAAGCTTTCCCTCTCCTAGCTGTAATCAAATAGTAAAAGTTCCTTGGACAGTGGCTGGATTTTGTGCCTACCTCCCCAACTCCATGCTGAGATACCTGTAACTTCATTTGTGTATCCACTCTGTTGTGTCCAGAAAGCACTATTTCCTTTAAATCATCTTCTGCCTCTGTCTTTCTTCACTCCTGTCTTGAAATTTTCTGAGCCACCTGGGGGGCAACATTTATGTGTATGTCTTATTTGGGGGTGAGCACTCCACAGTCTTCCTTTCCCTGCACATTAACCAGCCAGCATGGGGCTCTCGGTTAATTGCCACCCATTGTGATTATCTTGCCCTTCTGTGCCCTCTCAGGAATCATTCTAGTTAGGGTTACTGTTGTTATGATGAAACACCATAACCAAAAGCAAGTGTTGGGGAAAAGGTTTATCTGGCTCACACTTCATGTTGTCATACACTACTGAAGGGAGTCAGGGAAAGAATTCAAACAGGGCAGGAACCTGAACAGGAGCTGATGCAGGAGCCACGGCAGGGTCCTGCTTACTGTCTTGCTCCTCATGACTTGCTCAGCCTCTTCTTCTTTTTTTTTTAGCTTTTATTAATTACACTTCATTCACTTTGTATCCCCCCATAAGCTCCTTCCTCCTCCCCTCCCAATCCCACTCTCCCTCCTCCTTCACGCATGCCCCTTCTCAAGTCCACTGATAGGGGAAGTCCTCCTCTCCTTCCTTCTGATCTTAGTCTATCAGATCACATTAGGAGTAGCTGCATTGTCATCTTCTGTGGCCTGGTAAGGCTGCTCCCCTCCTCAGGGGGAGGTGATCAAAGAGCAGGCCAATCAGTTCATGTCAGAGACAGTCCCTGTTCTCATTACTATGTAACCCACTTGGACACTAAACTGCCATGGGCTACATCTGTGCAGTGGTTCTAGGTTATAAAGCCAGCACTACCAAGCAAGGGGTGGCCCTACTCATAAAGGGCCTTCACCATCAATCACTTTAAGAAAATGTACTAACAGTTTATATGCTTACAAACCAATATTCTGGAAACATTTTCTCCTGGGGTTCCCTCCTCTCATATGACTATAGTTTCTGTCAAGTTAACATAAAACTAGACAGTATCTAAAGGAAATCTTGCTCCCAAGTTACAGAATGCTTGCATTGTATTTTCATCCTTTAATTTCCAACTGTTGTAAGCATATCTTTGTTTAGTGCAAAGATATGGGAAAAGTACTTAAGTATTCATCTTACACTATTATAAACACCTTTTTTGTTATTTATTATTTATAATATAATGTCATCATTTCCATTCCCTTTCCTCCCTCTAAACCCTCCCACGTACACATCATTGCTCTCTTTCAAATTCAGTCTTTTCATTCTGTTATTATATGCATATATGTACATACACATGTATATCATAAAATATTCATCTAAACTTCTAGAAAAATTCTACCTCATAAAATGTTTTATTCTTGTTTATTTTGCCACTCAAGTTTTTTTTTATACAAAACCTTTTTGCTTTATATTTTAAAAATATGTCTTATAGGCAGCCTTAGTTGTGTGAACATCTCTCACTGTAATTGATGATTTGAATTAATGTTCATCTAATTTCTTTAGTTATACAGCTATATCTCTATCATTTACACATGTATGTATATATGTGTACTGTCTAATGTTTCTATTAATTAATGTTTCTATTTATGTTTCTGTTTTGGTTTCGGTTTTCACTTCTACTTCGGAATATTTCATGCATGGATTTCACTTTGTTTTAATATTTACTCTGTTGACTATCTCATGCATTCAAAGGTTTCACACTCTGCCTGGAGATGCTGTTTTACAGCTAACAATATGATTCATTCACCATTTCTGCCTTACTGCTGTTATGCACCTGCGGTGCATCTTCAGGCCCTCAATGCAACATGACTGCTTTGCGTTTCTTCTTTACAGAATGGACTGTATGTATATATACATATATCTACACACACATAATTTCCAAAGCTTCTCCTTATAATCTATAAAATATTGTTATGGAATTATATTATTCCCTTTCAGCCTAAACAATGTTAGCTCTCCTAAGCTTTAGATAGGTTGGCTGCTAATGAATTCTTTGGGGTTTTACTTATGGGAGAAGGAGTTTTCCTCATATTTGAGAGATACTTTTCTTCAGTAAAAAACTCTGGACTAACAACCATTGAACATTTTACAAATACTTTATATCACCCTCACACATAATTCATCTCTGCCAGCCTACTTGTCATAAAGGAGCTCATCTTTTCGAGGTCTGTACTTATAATTCAGTTTTCATCTTTTTGAAGTTTGATTATGACATTTCAAACAGTAGTTCTATATAGAAAATCCCTGCTCAAGTTTTGTAAAATTTCCCCAAGTGCAAAGCTACAGTTTTTTAAAGTTATATTTTTAAATATACTGATATTTTGCTCAAAATTACTTATAATTTCTATGTTGTAATAACTTCCTTTACTCTTGTAGAACTCCAAATATGTGTACATTAGGCAACTGGATATGCTTCATCAGTTAAATTCATATGTTAAACTTCCACTTTAATTTGAGTAAGCCTTTTCTTGTATATTTCTCCAGACCACCTCACTTCTCATTGTTTATTACTAAGTTTTGTTTTGATTTTCATTTATTACCGATTCTGGCTCTAACGTTTTTATGTCTTTGTTGTAGCACCTTTACTCGCTCTGTATTCTCGCTCTGCTCAAAGTCTGATGTTTGGACTTTGTGCACTGTACTGTCTCTTCTTCACGGGCATATCCTACGCCCTCCATGTGCCCTACAGTTCCACTGCATGCTGGACACGCTGGACACACCAGAGATTCTGCGTCCTGACAGCATCATTAGTGAATGCTGAGTTGTCTTCTGTAGCTCAGTCTCTTTGTGCTACAGTCAGACACATCTCTTCTTCTTCCTTTTACATTGTTATTAGGACTTTTCTGTCGCTTATTTCTTGAGCTCCCCATGACCCTCTTACACTAACGAGTGGTTTTTATCATAAAACCCTCTTTGCTGTGTTTTGGCTCAACACTTAGAGTATCCACACGTATTCTTAGATGTCTGTATGACTGGGAAAGAATTTCAGTTTACCTCCTGGCATTGTGAGAAACCTGCTAATCTGACCCTGCCCCAGCCTCACTGCAGCTGAAGTTAGGAGAGCTAACACTGCAGAGCTCAGCTCACTGTTCAGACTTCATGGCCTTTGGCAGAGACCTACAGTGAATGCCAGGCAGGCTTTTAGGTATTTTTTGCATTTTTTTTTCAGTATTCATCTTCCCTTCTACTGTGTGCATCCCACTGACCATGATCTGACTCTCAGCTCCCAGGTGAAAGATTCCTATGCCCCTGCTCCTCCTTATGCCATGGTGGTGGCAGAGCACAGCTCTTTTTTGACCTCCTTATTCTAGTTTCCTGAATCATAAATTGACACATTTTATTTTTTCTCAATTTTTTATTTTATACGGAAGATGAGAAAAAATATGGTATTAATTATTCCTTTATGCCTAGAAGCATAAATCTCATAATTAATTTTCATCCAAATTAAATATGAGTGTGATGAGAGGCTGTCTTTGACAAATAAAATGACCAGTGTCAGGTACAGTTAGCAAGGAAGAGCTAACCCTTCAAAGGCTTTTTTTTCCTTTCTCTTTTTTTTTTATTCAGCACAGAATGAGAGGAGAGCTTACATTTCTATGCTAGAAATCACTAAGAAAGAAAAATATATATTTGACAAAATATATTCATATTCCTATGAAATAAGAGATATTAGTCATTTGTAAATGTAGGATTAATTTAATTGTTGAAAACAAACAGATTTCTTAATCAAAGGTCAAAAATATGGCAGTACTTGAAAATAACTACTGAAGAACTCAAAAACCTGGTAGCATAAGGGCATTCCTGTAGTAAGGCCTTTCTATGTTCATCAAAAGATTTCCCCAGGGCAAGCGCCACAGACATCAGAAGCAGGGGAAGACAGGACAGGAGCCTACCACAGACAGCCTCTGAAAGACTACTGATCAAGGTATCGAAGCAGAGACTGAGAATCATAGTCAAACTTTGGGCAAGGAATCTTATGACAGAAGGGGGAGATAGGAAGACCTGGAGGAGACAGGAGCTCCAAAAGGAGCCAAACAGAGCCAAAAAATTCTGGGCTCTGGAGACCCTGCAGAGACTGATACCTCAACCAAGGGCCAAGCATGGAGAGGACCTAAAACCCCTGCTTAGATGTAACCCATAGACTCAGTCTCCAAATAGGGTCCCTAGAAAGGGGATCAGGAACTGTCTCTAGCATGAACTCAGTGTCAGGTTCTCCAATCACCTCTGCTTGGGGGAGGGGTGCAGCCTTGCCAGGCCACAGAGGAAGACAATGCAGTCAGTCCTCATGAGACAGGATAGTCTAGGGTCATAGGGAAGGGGAGGACCTCCCCTATCAGTGGACGAGGGGAAGTGAATAGGAGGAGAAGATGGAGAGAGGGTGGGATTGGAAGGAGACAAAGGAGGGGCCACAGCCTTGATACAAAGTGAATACATAATAATAGACAATAAATAAATAAATAAATAAATAGATAGATAGATAAATAAATAAATAAATAAAAATGCACAAAAAATATAGAAGGAAATAATAGGAATTTAAAAGAAAGATTTCACCAATAAAGACCTCACTGGGAGTGATGTGTCCTGATGGATTATCTGTGAGATTGTTAGCCCAAAGTGGTTTAAATTACAGCACAAACCTTTGTATTTAGAAAAAATTCTTTTCAATATTGTGTATGTAACATCAAGACTTAGGAGTAGGATCTGGGTATGGTGGCCCACACCTGTAATCCCAGCACTAGGAAGACAAAGGCACAGGATCTCTGAATTAGAGGCCAGCCTGGTCTACAAAGCAAGTCCTTCTGTAGTCCAAGGCTACAGAAAGAAACCATCTTAAAAAAAAAAAACAAAACCAAACCAAAACCCATAGAATTAGGAGCAGGTATGTGGCCCACACTTATATTTTTGCCACTTGTCAGGCTGAGGCAGGAGGATTGCAGAGAGTTGGTGGTTAGCCTGATCTACATATTAAGACCTTACCACTAGCCTCCACAAAAACAGATTAAAGACACTGTGTTAGTCTGTAGCTCTTTTCCAGTGCATGAACATCATTACAGAATTATTCATTCATAGTGCTACTAAACAAAGCAAAGACCTAAGGAAGAATGTGTGGGTCAAAAGGGGTCTCCTTGCACAGAACTGTCACTCAGCTTCCTGCATCATTAATGTGAACTAGAAAGAATGAGGAGGATGGCATTTGAGCCATTTGGGGACAAACTTGAAGATACTGAGCTTGACATTCTTAAAAAAAAAAAAGTATTTTGTCTTTATTTTAACTTTTACAGTTTTGTATACAAATAACACGAAGCTTCTTTTGACCCTGTTTTTCTTCATTCTTTCAGGAAAATTTTGCCATTTTTTTTCCCAAATGGATAATTGGTCTCATTAGACAAAGTTTCTTGTCAATACTTTTATTTGTAAGTGATAAAACAGTGAAGCCAAAACCAGCCAACAAGTTTCAGGAAAACATGTAAATAGTTTTTTAAATTTATTTAGCTCATCTTTCACAGATTTATGTATTCATCTGTAGAAAATTAAAACTGGTTCACAGACATTTCCTTAAGTTATAATTTTATATAACACCATCATCTTTCTAACCCTTAGGAAAAAAATAAGCAATTTACTGTCTTTTCTTAAAATGTTATAGTGTGATGATGAGCAGGAAAATGCGGTGTATGTGCAACCAGGGCAGAACACCACATGTCATGGGGCTCTTAGGAGGGACATTACCTCAGTCAGTGGGTAAGGGGCAGACTCTAGAGAGAAATTATGTCCTTGATGGGACATGGCTGCTATTGCTCCTCACTTGTGGAGAGAGGAGGGGGAGACAGAGAAAGAGAAAAGAGAGAGGCTCGAATAGAAGGAAAGAAAAAGAGGTAACATTTTGAAAACAGATTATCAATTATCATGAGGGATTTTACACATGTATTGGGAGAGACGTTCCTTAGGAGAAACGACATGGAACCAAAAATAAGGAGAAATGTTACATATATGAAATATGGTATCTGAAGGTAATTTCCAAGAGGCGTCATGGCTACTAAGATGTCTTCAGCTGAGTGAGCTTTGACCAGAGTAATAAACCTGAATGAATCCCCTTGAAGGAGAGAGGCTCCTTTGTGAATCAAGAGATGAAGAACCCAGGAACAGAGCTATACTAACTAGAGTGAGTAGCATAAATAAATATCTATAAAAAGCTGCAAAACTAGGTAATTGCTTGCCCAAGAGACAGAAGCAGAAGGAAGGCTTGAATCTCAAGGTGAAAACATGGACTATAGAGGAAGGGTCATAAAAAGTTTCCATGTAATTGAAAATGTCTCAAGGTATGCCAGAAAATATGTTCATGAGGTCAGTGAAGACCTTCATGCTGAAGATAAAGTTCAGATCCAAGGCTATACAGTAAAGAATAAAAACCGTAAGGAGAGCATGAACAACTCAGGAACAAAACCACAGGATTTTAAACAATGAAGTTAAAACTGAAATGCAAGGGGGGTATTATAATTTAAAATATGGAAACATACCATCCTAACCAAAACTGAGAGGAAATAAAGTTATTAGGGTGAGGGAGAAGCAATAACATAGCAGTGAAACTAAAAGAATAACCCTTTCAACAAATGAATGTTGGACCACGGATAACTGAAATAATGAAATGAACTTCACCACACCTATAAACATGTAAAATTGACTCTATATGGAGCAAAGTATGGGATGAGCATGAAACTTCAGGCCTCATATAGTCCAGGTCAGCACTCTAACACTGAGGTAAGCCTCTAGCCATTTGTCCTTTGTTCAGAGACAAAGCTCTGTTATGTTTTCCACATTGGCCTCAAACTTCTTACCCTCTCCCCAAGGCTCCTGAGCTGCAGTTAAAAGCCTGTGACACCACACCTTGATGAGCCTTCTTTTCAGAGCTTAAAATATAATAATACTCAGAAAAGCACAGACATGACTATTGATACACTTGTAAAGCAAGCAAACAAGCAAACAAAAAGACACATATGCAATGCTAAAAGCATAAGTAGCAGAAAATAATAGGTGGATTGACTTAATCGAAAGTACAAGCCTAGTGAAACAGGAAGGCACACATCTAATATCACAGCACTTAGGAGGTAGAGGTACGTTCAGGTGTTCAAGGTCATCCTTGGCTATATGACTAACAAAACAGAGTGGGAATAAAAGCCACACAAGAAACTCTGTGCTCCAAATGGAACTGTCATTGGAAAAATTTACAAATCATTTGTCCCCAGAGAGAATGAATTTAAAGCAAACATAGAACTCTTAAAACTGAAAACACTATTCAGGTAAACCTATGGGCCAAAATTATAAATAATTACATCTTCAAAAATGTGTATACACTACCACTAAACATATGGAAAGATGTTTACTATGCAACATGATGCTTACTATGGGTAATTATATCATCATGAGAAAATACTGCACATTGTTTAGGACATCTATAATAACCAAAGGAAGTAGAGTAGTTGGTATCTTCGTGTATTATTTTTGGTATTTTAGAAAGCAATTTGACAATTTCTTAAATTTTAAACCTAGGATTGACAGATCACCCCCTACATATACAACATATTACAAATTCTATCTCCATAAATAAAATTTTATATTTGTTTTAATAGTATAATTTATAATAGATTAAGAGCCAAGTGTATGTTAGGTTTTTTAACTTTAATTTTGTATTTTATACTTAAATTTTGTATTTAAAATTTTATATTTAAATTTGAATTTTACAAACTAAATGTGGTACGTCCATCCAGTGAAGCATCATTCAGCAACAACAACAACAACAACAACAAATGAAGTAATGCAAGCTATGCTAGGACTGAATGAAGGCTGAAACATAAGTGTGAACCAGGCAAATCACATAAGACTTTACAGTGCTGGTCAACAGGAGCTGTTAGGACCTCTGTGAAGTCAGGAGACAAACATAAGAGTGGGGCTTCCCAAAGATGGGAGAGAGAGAAGGAGAGCAGTGGGTAGCGAATTCTAATTCTAATTAATGGGTCTGTGGTTGTTTTTGTGGCTGGTAAAAAAAAAAAAGTTCTAGAGTTTTAAAATGATGCTGATTTTTGTCTGTAGTGAAAATATTTAAAACTCTGAGACAAATTTGTCATGAGAGAATAATTTATCAATAAAGCTATTCAAAACAGCAGCTTCATTGTCTCCCAGTTTCAGCACATTGTATAAGTCATTCTAACCACATGGAATTTCTTGATGTTTTTCACTGGACCTGGTTACAAATGTTATGAAGACCTTTCCTAAAGGAAATTGGTCTCAGTACTCTCTCTACTGCATCTTCAGAAATCACACTGGCTCTCTGAAGCAGACAATCAACTTTAGAGCTGAATTTTCTTTCTGAACTGTGGACCTACTGTCATAGGAAAAGAAGGCTCATAGTCCTTTGATTTCTCAAGGGCAAGAGAATGAGCGAAGAGGTGTGTGTATTTGAATGTAGATTCCTAAACCTCTAATAATGCCACAATTTTCCCAATCCCACACATGACTGGCTTTAGCCAAGTGATCCTTGGTGCTCTAACACACTCTAAAGGATTTTTCTATGTGCTCAGTACAGACTACAGCAGGGCTTGCCTCACAGACCCTTCATTTTTGTTAGTGGATAATCTGACGTTTTCCATTGTTGTTTCATGTTTCATGACTAATTGTAAAGAAAGAAAGCCTAAGTTTGAGACTTACATTATAGTATCACAACATATTTTTTTATTCAAAAAAGTGTAAATTGTACAATGATATCAAAGAATTTCAACAGCTGCTTCTTTGTAGAAACTACCCAGTGACTTAAGCCAGGTATTTAACCACTCTGAAGCAGACAACTGTGGAAGAGGAAAATAGGGGGTGACCACAGTGGGTTCATATGGTGAGGATGTTGAAATAACTAATGCAAACTTGCTATATAAACAGAAATGCATCCTTCAAATGACTGTTACTTCTTATTACATACATTTTTGTTATTATTGCAAGTGCTATGCCTTCACTAATGTACCACTTAGATTATTACCTCTCAACATAAGCAGGGCAGCACTCAATAGGCTGAGGCAGGAGAATTGCTGCAGATTTGAGTATTGCCTGGGCTACACAGCAGAGCACAACAAGACTCTGTGGATCTCCTTCTTGAATTCTAAGGTCTAGGTTATCATAGGGCTGTTGTTTTGATTGTTTATTGTTTTATATTTCCTTCTAAATGAAAAAACAATCCAGAGGGGAGCTGGTTTTTGTCTGTTGTGGATTTTACTACTGCCAAAAGGGTTGACACTCCCTGAAAACATTGACACTCCTATTTTAATTGCTTGATATTCTTACAGAAAATGTCTTCAGTAGGCATGCCTTTTTCTTGATGTAACTTCATCAAGAAGAAAACGGAAACAAACCAATAATTAGAAGAGTAATACATTGTATTCCACACTCTTCAGAGTCCATTAATAAATACATTATTTTATCTGCAAAAATGTCTTCAACTCTGAGTTTACCACATATTCTTCTTTGAAAGTTTACTTATAAATGGTTGACCTGGGCAGAACATGAACCATCAACTGGACAGTTGGAATGGAACCTGCTGACTTCCATCCTCTAGATCTCCCATGTTTCTGTTTCCTTGGTGTAGACCAAACTCAAATTGTGATGTTCATTTCAGCAGCAAGACTGTCTTAGGACTTGGGATAACTAGTTCTTTGCTTAGGAAAGGAAAGACCAGTTCAGATATTAATGGTCCATGTTTTCCTCACATGTATGGGTGGAAACCTTTAGTGTCTACTTTAGTACATTGATTCTTGAGAAACACAAACACACACACACCATATGTAAAGATCCTGGAGTTTCAAATCTCTGTACGTGAAACTAGAAAAAAAAAATTGCAAAATGGTAGATGGCATTAAAGTTGTGTTCTTTCTTTCTTTCTTTTCTTTTCTTTTCTTTTTTTTAATTAAAATTCCTAAATAAAGCTTGTTAAACATTGGAGACTTGGTGTACAACATTTAGAAAGATTTAAAGCCCTCTGTCTCCTGTCCCTAACATTGAGTTAATGACAAATATCTCTGTGGCCTTGCTGAGGATTTTGCCCACAGGAAAATGACCCTTGAAGGTGTATGCACTCTGGCAGCCAGCTGCACACTCTTGAGCAGCTCTTAGGCGTAGAGACCAGAAGAAAGACCCAGCCACACCAGAAGCCAGAGCCACGGACTTCTTGTTGGTCCTGGACTCTTTCCGTGATAGAGACCTCCTGATAACCTCCTCTGGGTATGGGCCGGCTTCTGGTCTGCTCTGACTGCTGCTCCACTCCATCCGCAGCAGGCAAGCCATTACGCATCTAATCAGAGCAGTATTTTAAGCTTACTCTCCAAGCAACATCCCTGCAAAAGCAAGCTGGCGAGAGACGCCTGCTCCGGACCCTAAAGAGTCTGGAGTCCTTCCCAGCGAATTGTCTCTCACCCTGAGGAGTCCGCCAGCTCAATTACTGGAGAAAGAGAGGTTGATCCTTGTCACCGCCCTCCCCTCCTGTCTTCAGTAGGAGCGGGGAAGAGGAGATCCGCTCCAGTGCGCACGGGAGTGACCAAGTGCAGCTGGCTACGGGGGCAGCGACCTGAAAGAGGGTCCTTTCCTCCTCCCGCGGCTACACCCGCCCCGTGCGACCTGAGCACAGCGCTGGACCATCCCGCCAGGGCTCGCGGGTGACATCACTACTGAAGATACTCGCGCGCTGGTCCTCGCCTTTACAAAGCCTCTATCAGTGTGGTTTGGGTCTCTGGAGAGGGCTCCCGGCTTCCTGGGAAGAGAGCAGGACACTGAGAAGCAACTGACCGGAGGAAGCAAAAGAGCAGGAGTACCACAGCGGGCGGCGACGACATGAAATTCAACGCTGCACACTACCTGCTGCCCCTGCTCCCTGCACTCGTCCTCAGCACCAGGTGAGTCCAGGAGCATGAGGCCCCAAGCTAGGAGGCTGCGCTGGTCCGGAGAGAGGCACCTCCTACTTAAGCAAGATGCTAGCTGAGTGATTAAGACTCAGAATCCTTGGAGAGAGCAGAGCCTTTCAATAGCATCCCTAGCCCCCTGAAAAAAGTGTCAGAATTGCCTCCTCCAGGGACCAAGAGCTTCCCTTCAGAGCAAAATAAACCCACCCACCCGCATCCCCCCCACCCCGCGCGGAGCCCTGTAGTTAGGAAGAGTGAATACACAGAAGTAGAACAACATAAAGAGGAAGTAGGGAGAGAAGAAAATGTCCCCAGAGTAAATGTTTACACAAACCCCTGCTAGGAACTCAGGCCCTTATGAGTGGATTGGAAGAGTGAAGGAGCCAGAGAAAGCCGAGAGTGCTAAGACTTGTACAGTACTCCCCATGCTACTCTCATGGCCTGACTGAGTTCTTGAGTGGGCTTGGTGGCAGGTGGCTTCCTTCGGCTGTGTTTCGAACGGGCGTCAGATTAAAAGTTACAAGACAGTGCTGAGGCAGAGAAGAACCTAGTTGGGAACAATCAGGCACTGTGCTCCATCACTGGCCAAGGATGAGAATTTCAGCCCCAGTACAGAGGACCTATTTTTAGTGGAGATTTCAAACGCACTGACTGAGAAGTGCTTTGTGACCACTGCTGGGGATCTAGTCTCAGAGTTGGTGATGGGTTTGCTTTCTTCTCCCACAAGCACAGCACAAGGGTGGCCTGTTTCAGTGCCCGGGACTGAATTTCTTCTGCATGCTTTGAACACCCTACTGGCAGCAGCCTCTTTCTCTTGGCCTCCATGAAATAAAATAACCCACAGGGTGGGGGTTCTTTCAAATCCTCATGAATGGAGACACTATGTTTCCGTACAACTCATCCAAAACAAAGTGGAGATGTACAACTGTGAGAGAGTCAGAGAGAAAGAATGGAACAGGCTTACAAGCCCATAAAAGTAACATGGTAAATTTGTGTTGCTGTTTCTGGTACATGTTTCATTCAGGCCTGTGTAACCTAACTTTCTATTTAGCAGGGACTGTTCCATTTAGCTCCATAAATTGATGGATTTGGTCTTTACTTGAGCATAAAACCAGACTGAAATCAAACATAAGTTTTATGCCTTCTAAAGGTTTGCTTCTCATGTCAGTTTATAATAATCTCTTGGTTTTTAAAGAAACTCATTTTGCTTCCCAGTATTAATAAGGTCTTTTCTAAATAATGAGTTCTTTTGAATTCTGTGAGAGCACTAACAGACTAATAAAGTTTGTATTTGGGTCCCTGTCATTTGCTCTCACCTTCTGCTTTAATAATTACTTGTGCATTCTTTTGAAGAAAGAACATTTCTAAAGTATAAACTTAAGGAGATACCAGTTAACATATGCATTAAAAAGTAAATTTTGGAACAAAGGAAATCCAACCTACAAGGGCATGAAAGACAGTTAGAATCTCCTGAGTTCCCATAGGCCATTTGCTTTTAAAGCAGTTGTAATTTGAGTAAGAAAGCTCTATCTATAGTCTCCACCCAAAGCTTGTTGTTAGTTTTGTAATGCAACAGCCATCAGCTTCCCTCTCTGTGAAAGTGTTAATTTCTATAGATACTTTTTTTTTTTTTTTTTTTCAATGCAGTTTATTCAGGAACATTGAACAATCCTCGGACCCCGGGGAAAGCCAGCCCACAGCTTAAATAGCCTCTGGGTAGCCAACCCAGGCGTGCCACGGGGGCAATGCAGATAGGTCCACATACATGGAAGCAAGCCAGATCCTCGGCCTTAGCCAAATGTGGAGTTATTCGTGACAGAGAGCACTCACCATCGGGAAGGTGGAAGGCGGAAACCAGCTCCATCTTTAAGGCATAGCAAAAATTTTTAAAAAAAAGGGAAAAAATAATTTAAGAACCTATAGATACTTTTAAGACTGGAAGTTAACAAAATTATTACAAAATATTTAAGTTATTGAGTTGCAATTAGGTAGGAACAGTCTATAGCATTAGTATTTTCATTTTACCACAAAAATTACAAGATGGACTTGAAAAGTGAATTCCATAATTAGGAATCCATTGTATAATTGCTCTGGCCCAATTTGTTGCACTAGATCCCCAGGTCACTCCTGATGGTGGACAAATTTGAAAATGAATGCGATACTCTCAGTATGTCTCTTGCCAGAAGAGAACGAACTTTATAAAACTCTCACAGAAGGCCATTCTCCTTCCAGTAGTCAGCAGTTCTCCTTGTCATATGGCAAGCAAAAAGATTAAAACCCAAACTGCAAAGCTCTGTGAATACAGTCGCATTAGTCAGGATGAGCCTGATGAAATGTACAGCAACACGGTAGGGCTCAGCCATGCCACCTGGGACTGGGTTTTCTGTTAGCTGATGTTCTTGGTGGTTCTTTCTGTGAAGTGATAGCATCTCAAATGCTGACAGTGAGCAGGCTAATTCCACAGAATTGCAATTGCCATTTTAACTCTAAAGTTCTTTTCAAGGTGTGGGGAATGTGGAGCTCAAACTTTTGATGTGGAAGCACATTCACTCTGCCATGTGTCTCTCTGGGTAGAGCTCCTCAGAACTGCTTGCTTTTTCCACAGCAGGCCTGGTGTTCACCTCTGTCTTGAAGAAAAAGAATGACTGCTTTGAAACAGCTGTTTTAGTTGGAGAAAGACAGGTGCTTTATAGTAGTGTTCTAGCTACAGGGTGGCAATACTCAGAAAATTCTACCCTTTAAATAGGAAGGATTGGTAGCTGTCTGTTCTATTTGCTCTCCCCCTTACCATTACAACTAAGGTTCCAATAAATATTAAATGGGCAGCCCATAATTCCATCAGCACCAACATATCTCCACTCTTGACTTAGACTTACTTCATTTGCTCTGAAAGAAACCTGAATGTTCACCTTTAACAACTGGCAAACACTTTCCTCTATTTTCCTAGTGAGCCCCATGGAGTTTTTTGTTTTGTTTTGTTTTTTTCAAGACATTAATTTCCTGGCATATTGTCTCTGTTGTTTGTAATGCACATAGAATTTCAAAAATATAGTCAAGCTAATGATTTGAAAATGTACCTAATACAAAGATTCATTTAACTCGTGCACAAATGCATGTGGCCAAAGAACACAAACACACGAGAGGCTTGAATAGCTTTGGAATAGAATGGTTGTACTTTTCAAATAGTTTTATTCTGAAGAAGGATTAAATTGCTATTCCAAGGCAATGTCTACACTTCAGAAAGAGGACACATAGGGACTGAAAGAATGGTGGGAGAATAGTTATTTAGAAGTTCTTCTTGAAAAGGAACCACGGAGTGCTGGAGGAGGAGGCTTGTGATTTAGCTGCTGAACCTTAGTTCTTTTATTCTGTGTCCATGCTCCTGATGCCTTTGGAATGTGAACTTCCAAATGACTTGAGAGGGAGCAATACATAACAAGAGAGGAGTGAAAGTCTACCAACTTCCGATAGTTTTCTATCAGGAACAACTCTGAGCAGATGTTTAGTGATTGTCCTCCCAGTAGGAGTCACCTGTGATGTTTCCTCTGGGCCTTTGATCAGCAGCTGTACAACATGCTTCCATGGGAATCTATTTCCAGATGATAGTGTACACAGTAGATACCCAAGGGTCCCATCTCTTCTGTGCCTTATTCTAACCTCAAGTAGAAGCTGTTGTGTTGGACAAAGGAAGAGAGGACAACTACAAACTCAGGGATACACAAAAACACTTCTATGGAAATGCATTTGATATAGGAAGGAGTCTCACTTTGACTATGATGAAATGATGGAAGGCACTATTAGTTTCCCACCCAACCCCTCACAGTGAGTCTGAAGCACACTTTTTAAGAATTATATCATTCCATATAAATGGATCAGAGATGTGTCTTTAACAGGAGTGTGTGAAAGACAATGTATTTGCTCCTGAGGCTGCAGTTCCAGCCTTAAGTATCTATTTCCATGGGCATTCTTTAAAGTGCCAATTTTTGTTTTTGTTTTTGTTTTGGAAAATCTTTGTAGATCACATTTCCTTCATGACTGATGGCAGTAACAGTTCAGATGTTTATGTGTTGGCTATACAATTGTGCCAAAGCAAAGCCCATACAATTGAAAAGATAATCTTGGCCTTCCAACATAGAATCAAAAGATGGAATGCCAAGGTGTGAAGTGACCTTTCCTCCTGTGCGATTTCTGACATCGTATGTGTAACTGTTTCTGAGTAACTATTAGAACATTTGCTAAAATTAACTTTATAGGTGGCATTCAATTATTTAAGTTATCCTAATAACAAATAGTATGTAAAATTATGATTTTTTTCTCTGTAAATTTATATAAGAAAACATAAGAATTTATATTCATTATTTTAGTATTTTCTGTGATGTTTTAATCTATACAAAATGAGTGTGCTGTCAGTCGCCCAGCTCCTGAGTCATTTAGCCAATAAAATAGATTAGTTATAACTATATATCTCCTACCAAGACATGCATGCAAATTATTATATATTATACAAAATTGAATAAGTGACACCCATAGTTTTATATAAAGCCCAAAGTATGAATTAGAGGACAATAAATTATAGCATTTCAGAAGTTTCAATTATAATATCTACTTTCCAATGGTAGCAAGATCAAGGGTGTTTTATTTTCTGTCTCAACATCGTGAAGCATGTTATAGTGGTAAGGTTTAGGCTATGGCTCATCCTCATGTGCAGATATTTTATGTAGCAAATAGCACTAATCATATAACCTACCTTTTGTTTTAAAAATTGAGCTAATTCACTAGAAGAGTTTAGGGTATTCTACGGAACAAAGTGAATAGCCTGCTAAACTGTTATCAGTTGCTAGAATATTTGCATGAAATCATAGTGTACTGAAAAATAAAGTAAATTTCGCATACGGATCAGGCGAATGGCATCCAGTTAGCAAGACACCCTTGTCATCTAAAGAAAGCATGACAGACAGGGAAAAGGAATCAGTGGACAGTGAATGTGGCTTGGTATCTGGGACCTTTTTCTCAAAATGGTTCTTCTGTCACAGTGTCTCATTGGTTTTGTGTCCTTTGCTAAACATGAAAATTAGAGGCATTTACTTTGATCACATAGGATGTGATTTAGGATAAGAATGTATGTTTAACTACTTGGTTTTCTGTTCATGATGTAATTACATGTGGAAATCATAATATCAAATCAAAGCCATGAGTACAGGTATCAATGAATACTAAGATAGATTGTTTTCACCACAAGGGTTGATAGATTTAATTTTTTGTTTGGATTCATTTTCTACTTGTTTATTGCTTTTATCATCCATTAGTAATCATTACATTTTATGAACATTTAGAAAAATTATAGAAAAATGTTATGCCAAGAAATAGTTTGTTTTAGAAAACAGTTTGAAAACCAATAATGGAAAAATGTCCAGCTATTCTATATCCTAAGAGCCATTGCCTTCAGAGTTCCAGTGTTCTGAGCTACTTTAGAGTCACAAATCCCTTGTTATTCTGCATATATGATTCCTGAACTGTGCATGGCTGTGCTTAGGAGTAGAAGTGAAAAATGCATCCTCTTTTTCAGCTTATACATACTCTGAGTGTGTGAGTACTGCCAATGACATGTGTCAAGTGTGTACTCTATTGAACAGGAAGTCATGTGTGAGCAAAAGGTAAAACGTAAAATGTAGAGATCATGTTAAGTCTTCAGCAGAGAAGGAAATGTTCACATAAACTCATATGAATTTTGCTTCATGAGTACAGAGGACACAGAACTATTGACAGTAAATGATTTCACTCAAACACAAATGAAGGTCAACCAAGTAATCAGCATCTTCTGTGAATGTGCTCAAAAATGCTGGGAGATGTCCTCACACCACAACCACAGCTAGGGTCTGTACTGCAATTATGTCTGACTTTTTTTTTTTTTTTTTTTTTTGCTCTGGAGTGATTTAATCCCTTCAAGTGTACTTTAAGGAGTCAGCTGTTGGGAGACAAGCTGTAAATAAAAGCTCTGTTTAGTTCAAAGCTCTACATTTTACAAGAGAGAAAAATGAGGCTTAGAGTAAGTGAGATTTCACTAAGGCCACAGAGGGAAAGCAAAGTGAATCCTGAATATCCAGAGGGGTTTCCTCTATCATGTCACTCCGCTCAACAACAAAACTTTAGTTATCAAGGAACATGAGAATACCTGGTTTCTGTAATGTATTAGGAGGATTCTGTTTATAGTGACATATAAACTAATATTAAATGAATGTCTCCAACCACATGCAATCCTGATACACAGCAGGCTATATGCAAAGGGAATTACAACAAGGAGAAAAGCCCATTACTTACTCTGTGCTCTGTTAATTTTAGAAATGAGAGCTGGCTCAAAACTACACCAAGTCATCTCTAGGTCCTGAAGAAGAGTTAATGCCTTTTCACTGATGTACACAATTTACTGAAAAGACATACCTAAAATGGCTCCTGTTCCCCTTTATGCTCTAGTGTGAAGTGGTGTAACATTGAAATTTATTTATTAAAACTACTTCATACAAATGTACATCCTAGATATTTGTGCAAGTCATCAGGGGTTGAATCTATGGCAGTAATGTCAAGATTAAGTAAAACATGCTTAACTATATTTCAGTGTGTGGTATACCTCGGTAAATGCTGAGATAGGTTAGCTTAGGCTACAAATCTGGTATGTTGATTAGCACATCTCAAATGAGTAACATGTCATTTATCAAGTAATTAAAACTGAAAAATAAATACATATTAATTTCAAAATTCTAGAACAGTATAGCCCAAATGACAAAATTATAGTCTAATTTATGTTAATATTCTGCTCAAGGGGAGGAATGGGTGGAGTGCTTTCACAGAAATGTGAAATAAACCCATCTGTTTGTCAGAATGTACCTGAGAGAGCTCTTAAAAAGAAAACATTGTACTCTAGATTATCATCATCGTCGATAATCAAACAATTGAAGAGTGTGGGCACTTGGTCTCCCACCTTGACCTTCTTTCAGTTGTACATCTCTTGTTTAGAAAAATCATGTAAGGACCTGATACACTTCCATACCAGGCCCCTGTAGTCCAAATAAGTAAGATATCAGTAAGGATTAATGCAGATTTTCTTCATGTCTCCTATGGGGACTGTGCCTTCCTCCAGCCAAGATGAGGGTAAGAATTCTTAATGTCCATAATCTTACTTAAATAATCCTCCTAGGGTCTAGAAACACTCATCTGTAGCTTATTCATTAATAGTGGAGTGGATGGTAACAGGAAATAGGATGTTTGCCCTATTACATGAAATTAAATTCTGAACTTACAAAATCAGAGACTTAGAATCACAAGGATTTAGGATGGCAATTAACATCTCTTTTGCACCATTCTCTGGCCCATGGAGAGGTGATAAAGATGTCCCTCTCCTAAAGCTGTCAAGATGACTAATTATGATAATATATGCAAATAGTAATGTCCAGCACAGAGAAACACAACTCAACATACCGTTGTTATTATTACGTGATTAGAAGGTTTTGACAAGGCTTATTCTCCCAAAGTGTTCTTGCATTTCAGAAAGAGATCTCTAATAACAACCTTCTCACACACATGTATAGAAGCAAGTCAGAACCAGTGGAAAAGATGTTTTGGAGTTCATGCCTACCTTGAACTATGAAAACACTTTTTCCTCATACATTAAGAAAACTACGTGGAGTTCTTTATCTTCCAAACCAGTCCCTCTTGAAAACACTAATTTAAATGTCCATGATATCTCCAAGGCAAAAGAAGGCAGGGCCATGTAACCCAGCATAGGTCTAGAACCTTCAAATTCTGTTGTCAATATGGTTAAAAACATTATTAAAATTATAGTCTAATAGTGCCACCTCAATGACTTTGAGGAGAGTTCACTATTCAAGCTCACCCGATAATGACAGAGGCACAAGAATACATCTTCATTGAGGAAAATCTGTTAAGTCTAGACACAGTGCGGTCCCTGAACTGTTTCTACTAAGTAGTTTTCCAGGTACAAAGTCTACTCTGAGTGTTATGAAATGGTCCAAAAAAAAAAAAAGGGGGGGGAGCTAGAGTTTCAGAGAAGGTTAGAGCTTCGCACAGGAGAGCTTTTAGAATGCTGTGTGCATGGAAAGAGAAGTTTGAATCAAAAAAGGAGTTCACAACCAATAGTTTTTCTGCCTTGAAAATATTCAGGAGGGGGCTACAGTTAGGCTAGAAAATGAATAAACTGTAATTAATATAAAAAATAAAAATTTAATTTAAAACAGCAGAAAAAATATACAAGTTCCTTAAAAATACAATATATTTTTTTCTCATGTTCAAGATCATTTCTTGCTAATCTGTGCAGTAACTAAGCCTTTGGCATAGGATGCAAAATGGAAAAAAAAATCTCTGCATTACAAAAAGAAACAAGAAGACGTGTGAAAAATTGAAGTGACATGTTGGCAAAAGGCAGATATGGTTGAAGGAGCCGGTTATTGTTGAGAGTGTAGCTTTTTCCTTTCTTCCACAGAGAGAAATGTGAGCTCATTTGACATATAAATTCACAAGAAAAGTGGGGGAAATTGCTCTTTTCCTGACACTATAGCTTGGAACATTATAGAAATATAGAGAATGCTTGCTTTTTAAGGTTCTGCATAGATCTTTACATCAGCTGTTTACATTGTAGAATTAAAAATGTGGGTTACCGGTCCAATCAACATGACCAGGAATGAAGCAAGCCTCTGGAGATGCTACAAGTATTTACTTGTTGTGTCTTAGCAATATTCACACTATGCATGTTATATAACTTGGGTGATGTAAACTTTTAATAAATTTAAACAATTAGGCCACCTTGTTCCAGATGGAAAACACCCAGATCTCAGTCTGTTGCTCTGAGAAAGACTCTGTTAATGGAATCCCAATCTTACTTATACAATCCAACCTCCACATTAAAGCACGCATAGAACACAAAAATAAAGAATAAAATTATTCCAATAACCTACTAATGGAGGCTGGAAAGATCACTCAGTGGTTAAGAACACTTGATGCTCTTCCAGAGGACCTAGGTTCAATGTCCAACACCCACACAGCTGCTCACTACCCTACACAACCCCAGTCTCAGGGTACCCAACATCCTCTTCTGGTCTCAAGAGGACTAGGCACACACACAATGCATGATCATACATGCAGGTAAAATACACATCTACATTAAAAAGAAGTATACTACTAACAAGAATGCTGAAACTATTTGTAACATTAAAACATCCCTAAAGTGAAGCAAAGAAATACATTAGTTTGAAGACAGGACAAATTGAAGCTTTCATTAGAAATTCAAAAATTTCCAGGCAATTTCATCCTCCCTTTGTGGAAAATGTATGTGTGCTCTGATGTGTGTTTCTAAAAACATACTCTTCATTGTGTGAGAATGAACATCTCCTGGGGTGAATCTGAAAAAGACAGATCCACGCTTCAGTGTTGGGCACATCAGATCAGTTCTCTGAGAAGAAGGAAGTGGATTTCCTTCTCAATGTGAATGCCTTCAGTAAATGAAAGTCTAGACATCACTGCTTCAGTGTTTGAGGCTATGGAGTTTGGAAACCTTTGAGTTCATTGACATTAACAAAAAGAGAAAACTGCTTCCAAAATCAGGGGGAAGTTGGTAGTCTGTGTATACACTGCTTATAGTGCATAAATGTATTTAATAACTGAACAGGTTATCTCCCAACAAGGGTAATTTATCAGTGAAGGTGGATGAAGAGTATTCTCTGCCTCATGTGCTAGTCTCCAAAGAGGAAAAAAATAAAATCAGATGAATTCAGTGCTATGAAACTATTTACATAGATTCTCAGGGGTATCCTAGACAAGAAGTGTGAGGGTGAGGTGAAATCACTGGGATCTGCTGAAAAGAGTGGGCTTCCTCCCCTCCCCCCCGGCAACACCCTCCCCCTGGCAATGCTAGCTGCATCAGCAGAACTGTATCAGGTAGGTGGGCAATACCCAAGATGTGCTCCTGCAGCAGAGCCACATGCCACTGTATTCTTGACACAAGACGTCTGGATTTTCAGATCGGGCACACACGACGTTTACCCTAGTGAGCAAAATCTCATTCTGTCATAGGCACAATTGGCCTTCATGATGGGGAAGACATTTTTTTTTCTTTCTGCAAGAATTTGCCAAGTTAAGTAAAGAGTGAGAGCCTTCTTGACCTTTGCTTTTCATTGTCCTTTTTGTCTTTCTTAAGTATTCATTTTCTTTTCTGTGTGTAAAAGTAAAATAATATAATATATGTAGTAATTATTCTCAATCAGGTTAATACTTACAACTAACCTCTGACATGGTTCCTAATGTTACCTCAAATTATAGGTAAGGAAGCTGAGACACACAAAAGATAAGCTTACTCACTTTTAAAGCCAGTAGCAGAGTCAATGTTTCATTCGAATCCCACTCATGGAATAGATAGGTGATGGTGCCCCATGCTGCTAAACCAGTGGAATGATTTTAAATTGAATTTACATCATTATATTGTTGTTTTCCCCCTCAGAAACATGAAATAAAGTAATAAAGTAAAATGGCTTAAGGGTGTAAATAAGAAAGAAAGAAAGAAAGAAAGAAAGAAAGAAAGAAAGAAAGAAAGAAAGAAAGAAAGAAAGAAAGCAAGCTATGGAACTTTTTTGAGGGAGTTTCTATATGCCTACAAAAGTTAGCACAAGTTTCTTTCCATCAAGTTTATGTTACTCTGTTTCTACTGTGAAAGGAAATTAGCACATATTCGTAAAGAATCATCGTTTTACATGTGGCCTGTTTTGCAAAATTGCTAATGATTATACTGTCCCTCTCTCTGGGACATTGCCCTAACACTAACTGTGTGGCTTGAATACCATGGCAACTTTCTTGTGTCCAGTTGCTGACTCTGGTGTGATACTGGCAGTGTCAAGCAGGAATTCTTAAAACAGTGAACAACAGTACTAAAGGGTTAGAATTTTTAAATTTTATTTTAGTAATAATTTTCCTCTGAATTGCCCTAGGGTTCTTATATTTAATGTTTCTTTGGTGCCTTGTGAAGTCCTTACCTTAGAGATTAAGATGTTAAGTATCAGAGAAGTTAATAAATTTAAGGTCACGAAATTAATAAGGAGCTGCAATGTGAACCCATGATTTAAGGCACAAGAGCAGCGAGGTTGGAGTGCTGAGGCAATAATGGTCACCACTAAAACGTGTGCAGTTCAGGCTCATGGGAAATAAAACAGAATCTAGAGTGCTGACGGGAAATGTGTGCAGACTGGGAGGAGAGACACGCAGTGCCGAGACTTGGGGCACACTTGCTCACACAGGGTTCAGTGTTCTTCCGATTTAGTAGGATTTTTCATCTTTAAATTTACACATGTGGGAAGTGACAGATGTGTGTATAGTTCAACCGAGTTAGAGGCTGACTACTTGGTCTAAAAATAGAATGGCAGTAATATTAATCCCAGACAAAAAGGTAGCAGCAAGATACATGTGAAGCCTAAGAACTCTGAGTTGCATTTCTGCTATTGACCAGGAGATGGCACTGTGGAGCATTATAGTGTTCTGTGCTAGACTTAACCCATTCTAGACTTGATTGATATGTTAATCCCAACGTTGATTTTTTAAATAAGGTTTAATTTCAAATAAAAAGTATTTACATGGAGTTGTATGTTATGTATATTCATACAATACATGCAGTGGCATGTTCGCTTAGTGCTACAGCGTGGTCAAAGTACTGGGTTCTATCCCCTCTAACAGCCCCAAATAAAAGAATACACCATAAACTCTATGTTACACCATAAACTCTATGTTACACCCTGGCAAAATGCGTGTGTGTGTAACATATTCAATCTCTGCTTTTCTTTTTTTTTTTTTTCAATATCTGCTTTTCTGAGACCATTTTTGTGATGTGCTATTCAGACAAATTCCATTATCAGTTGGATCATTTCCCATGTTTGCCTTCTTTTTTAAGGGGTAATATGCATGAAAATTTAATAAGGTGCCAGTTCCCAACATACATTGTATTTCAGATTCATACATCAAAGTATTTCTTAATGAGAGCCTTAAAGGGCAGTGGGGATTGTGTGAGAGGGCCATGTCATCATTTTTATATTATAATTTTAATATTTCATGCGTGCCCATACGTATTCCCAACATTCATACAGAAATTAGTACTAACCTCATCTTGTAGATGAGGGAAATGCCAATGATGGCAGCTGACTGGCACAGCTGTGAGCTCTGATTTCCACTGTTGCAATGTCAAAGTTACTTTGGCTGTAGACAGTTGGTGAATAAAGGGATCAAACTGCTTCGGAGTTGAAACCTATGTCTCCCGGACAGAAGCAGAGACAAGCTTATGGAGCAGAAAGCATGCTGAGTTTCATCATGGTGACTTCCTAGATTTATAACTTAGGGTGAAGCGCAGGTCTCTGGTCGCCAGTATTAAATCGGACGGCACCATGCAGTGCTTGCTGTGTTTGGCAAATCTGGCTGTCGCCGTAGATTTCTTTTCCCTCTGCTCGTAAACTGATGTCAGAACCTGTACCCACACCTTACCTACTTAGTTGGGTAAATTAGAATTTTGTGTATCTGCTGGTAAATCTCAACTTATAGTTGTTTTATATAAGGTGTAAATTTCTTTCTTTCTCATGAATTGTAATACAAAAGACAGAAAATGGAAAGCTAGTTAGTGGTCTATGGTTGGAAAGTGAGCAATCATGCTGCTTTATAACTTGTATGAAACTGAGGCACTTCCACACTCATCCATCTCTCTTCGACCAAATGTACATAAATCTTCACATTGCCAGTGATATGATGGCAAAATCTCATGGTATCACCATCACCACAGTGCCAAGATGGTCTGCATTTAACAGACAGCACCCTTTAACACACGCTCATAGCGAGTGCTAGCACACTAGGTGTTTCCATTTTCCTCTAAGCACTTTAAAATATGTGAGCTAGTAAACAGTTTTCACTATTGACTTGGTGTTGGGTGGTTTTTCAACAACAAATCAACTAAAACCATTTGTTCTGAGACTGCTTAAGGTTCAGCTGTGTGGTTCAGCAGCCTAGGAATATTACACAAGTTTTCATTTTAAAACACAATTTTATCATAAACCAAAGTGCATCCATGTGTGTGTGTGCACGCACATGTATAGAGTGCTTAATGTCTGTGTTGGTATAAGTGTGAAGGCATTAATAGTTACACTGATATATAAATGTTCATCTTTGTTTTGTGCTGCTAATTGTTGAATTTTTAAGCCATTGCTAGGCTCTTACAAATCTCATTCTGCAAGCAAAGAAAGGCCCAAACTAGGTTGTAGCATGGAAGATCAATTAATTAATTCCATCACCACAAATTACACACTAAATTCTCGGCAGAAATAAGTGAATTTTTCTTTCAGGATATCAGTGTCCATTGTGTCCCTCTAACCTTTCAGAGAACGAATGTAGACAGTGTTTGTCCCAAAGAATGGTGGAAAGGTGATGGGCTGAGAAAACAAGAGCTTACCGTGCGAATGCTAAGTAGGGGAACAAGCATGGCCTGAACTGAGGGAGTGTTTGATGTGTGCAAGAAATGTGCCTTGGGCGAGTACGGTCAGGGTTCCTTGGCTGTGGGCTGTAACAACAAGCTCATAAGACTAGGGAATAGGCTAGTCTTATGGAGGAATGTTTTAAAGATGAGTGGTGTGGACTGCACTGCTCACCAGACATGGACGGTGTCACTGATGCAGCATACAGAGAGGGTGTTTCTCTCTTTTTTCTTTCTGGTTTTTTTTTTTTGTTGTTGTTGTTGTTGTTCTGTCAATAAAAATGACAAACTGGCAGAGGCATACAGGGAAATAAAACCATAAAGGCAGACAGAAAAGAGCTGTCTCCAATTCCTCATCCATACTATAATAGAATGATAAGAATGGTGTGCTATTTTTTTCTACCTTGCTATAACAAGCTTTCTGAAGCCAGATGCCTTAAAAAGCAAAACTGATTTATTAGATTATAATTTTGGAGACTCTAATTTCAATATTGTGTGTTTGCAATGGTTCAATCTCTGGTGAAGTGTAACTGTGGGCAAGTTCTTGGAGAGAGCATGAACAAGAGAAAGATGGCCTCATAAAACCAAATGCCAGAAAGAAGGGGCGAGGCTTACTCTCTTCAGAGCAACCCTCATGAGAGGTAGATTGCTCTCTCGGGAGGTCACACCCTTTGACCTATATTCTCTTACTACAGCTTAATGTCCTGAGCAACAAAATACTAGTTATGAATGACTTTCTATGCCACTAGAAAGAATAATTTGGCCATTAAAGGCTAGCATCTGAAAACAAGAGAATTCTCTACCTCAGGGAGTAGGGAAGAGAGTGACATGGAAGGTGCTCCAGAAGTAAATGACCATTAGGCCTAGCTTCTCTAAAAGCTAACAGTTTATTCAATTCACGTTTTTGTTGGGGAAATAAATTCCTGAGGAAACACCACCTTGTTTAAGGGCACTAACATGAAGTCTTAGTAATGACAGTCCCCAGTGGTCTTGAGTATTGTGGGTCTGATTAATTTGCAAGGAAAGACCACAGACCCCTTATATCAGGGTGGGTTTCCATCTGTGGTACAGTTTTAGATCAAATTCCCAAAGGAAAGTGTTGTTTTGGCAAGCTGACCCAAGCAGAGGAGGCTGACTTGAGCAGCGGAGGCTAGCTCTCAGGCAGAGGCTAGCCCAAGCAGGGGTGAGCCACCATTGTGCTGAATCTCAGTTTTTCAGGTTACCAGTTATGCAGCCTTGGATGACCTGTACAGAGCACTTGTACTTGGCTGGAATATGTTATGTTTATTTATCATTTTTGCAAAATAACTATTTCTTTGAAAAAATATTGTTAGCAGTAGCAGTAATAGCAGAGAGAGGAGAGAAAGAGAGAGGGAGAAGAAGACAGAGAGAAGGAGAGGAAAAGGGAGAAGAAGAGGTCATACTGGGGTAAGTTCCTTTTTTCAACTCTGGATTCCAGGGACAAGCTCAGGGTATCAGTCCTGTGTTGCAAGTGTTTTCTCCATGAAACTGTCTCAGCCCCATCAAACGATGCATGTGGAACGAGTGCAGGTCTTATACTACAAGAATAAGTCCCAATTTCTGGCTGTGAAACTATGTGACCATTCAAGACAGAAGGACTCTGAGAGCCTGCAAGGGCTCTAGAGCATATTTGTTCTTTTTGCTTCTTTATTTTCTCCTTTTCCTCCTGTTCACTCTCCATCTCTTCTTACTTCCCTCTTCTTCCTCCTGTTTCTACTTTAATTTGCCTAGGTTTTTCTCTAGCCTCAGACTTCTGAGTGTTGGGCTTACAGACTTGCATCCCAAGGTGTGTTGATCATTTGAATTTTAAAATGACTCTCTAATTGTCTTTGACTATAAGATGCCAAGTTAACACATTTTCCGTGAAGTTGGGAAAACAATAAGATTACTGTAAGCGAATGATAAAGGAACTATGCCTTTCGTGGTTCATATTTATTACTAAGCAAATATTCTTTTTTTAAATTTTTTATTTAACTTTTATTAATTACACTTTATTCCTTTTGTATCACCCCATAAGCCCCTCCCTCCTCCCCTCCCAGTCCCACCCTCCCCCCCTTTCTGCATGCTTGCCTCTCCCCAAGTAGGGGAGGTCCTCCTCTCCTTCTTTCTGATCTTTTTAATAAATGAGAATAAAATATTAAAGCACTTGTAGAGTAGCTATTACCTTATTTAATTAGCACATTATATAATTTATCTTACCTAATGCATAGTTAAGAGACTTGAATTAGCTAGTTAATGCCACGATATGAAGTTAAGCCAAGCGTTGTAAAAACCTAACATATAAGTTCTCTATCACTGGAGTCATAAATGTTAAATAACTTTCATTAGTTGAGAGGGGAAAATCTCTGACTTTCCAATTTCCCCCGAAACAGTCTAAACTCATAATTTTGGTGAACATAGAATACAACCCTGAAGATATCCTTTGAATCTGTGGTCAGTGAAAAGTCTATTTCCCTTGCTCAAACATCCAGAAACCTACTAAATGTATTAAAGGAGCTGTTTGTTCAAGGTGCTTAATAGAATTCTGAGAGTACGCAGCTGTTGATAGGAGCTCAAGTCGATGGTAGGTTTTGTGTATATTTGTTAAGAATTTTTCTATCTAGTCCTCACAGTACTCATTTTCTTCAATAGCTAGCTTGCAGCAGCAACCACAGATGTCAGGTAATCTTACAAATGCTTTATTTTTATTTTATTTCTTTAGTTAATCACATTCCCTGGCTTTTAATTTTACTTCAGAGCTATACAGCTCTGTGGCTTTACAGTACTCTAACAATAAAATCTCTAATATCTGGAAATCTTTAATTTTCGGGAAATTTGAATTAAAGGATTTTGAAGTCCACAGTTCTCATAAGTGGGGGAGTCTGGTAGAAGGACAGCTGTAAGATTGTGTTGGAATTATCGCCAGCAGAATTAAATGATAGCACTTGCTACTCCACTCACCAGTGTACGACTGGAAATGGAATTGCCACCGGCAGAAACGGAAGGCAGATCAAACTCATGCATAGGGATAGCTATGTCTATGATTGGATTTGAACATCATTGTGAAGTTATCCCTGCAAGGTGTGATGATGGAATTTCTGCCAGAAGCAGCACACATGCAAGAAGCTTGCAGTATTTTTGAATATGCACGGTAGAGTGTGGAAAGTGAAGTTTCTATAAGTTGCTGAATAAAGCGGCAGAACTCTTAACACTGAAAAAGGAGCTGGAATATTTGCTCCTCATTCTCACTCACACTTTCCTGCTTGTGCCTTATTCGTCCACGTTGAGGAAAGTATAATGAGTCTACTTATATAAGAATTGGAATCTGGGCCAGACCAGGTTTAGGAAACCGTGATACTACAGCTTGATTTTAATAGCTCAGAAAGTTAGTTAGTTAGTTAGTTAGTTTTTTTTTTTTTTTTCCAATACAAAGCTCATTAAGGAACAATCCCAAAAGAATTACCTCCATCTGCAGAACAGCAACCTCCACCCATGGTAAACAGGAAAAATGATGGCATAAGTTGGTGCCATTATATCCCAGATTCCCATAGACTAACTACTTGTCTTTCTTTATACACTGGCACACAGCTAGTTTTGTCAAATGGATTTCCTCACTACTGTTAGGAAAAGAAGGAGAAAATAAATCTCATATTAATCATAAGTAGGCTCCTCTCAGGAAATCTGCCCAGGGCATATGTGATCTTGATTTCACATTCCGCATTTTCCCCACTGCCATCCTGGTGACATACTATAGGGGACATTGGGCAAACCTTTGAAGGCCATCCTCCTTCCAGGGGAAGGCACTAAGCCAGGCAGGCCCTTTTCTGGATAGTTTCTTCTTCATATGTGACTTTATCTTCCTAAGAGGAGACAAGAAAGAGGTCAGGACTGTACCAGGCAGTTCTAACCCAGGTCAGAATACTGTGTTCATAGCACATAATGCAGTGATTGAGGACTATGATCCAGAAAGAATGATGAGCTAAATTGCTCTAAGACCAGATATAGAAACAATGTAGAATCAGCAAGCCCCAAAGTGAACAACATTAGAATAGCTAAATTACAGGACCTAAACCTAAAGGAATCTGAAATAAAACCTAAGGTCCAGTATCATTACTGAGAAAGGAAGTAAAACTGTTGGAATGCCTGGCAATAATGTCGTATAGCGTTTTCTCACCATCTTACAGAGATAGCCAGAGATAACCAGCTTGTTTTCATGTCATAATAAAAATAATATTTGTTATTCTAAGAAAAATACAAAATGAAAAACAAACAAACAACAATAACAATAAATACCCATTGGCCCCTGCACTGCCTAAAATCTTCACACAAATATTTTATTCTCTTAGCAAATACGTAAGATTCCCTTAAGGAGTTAGAAATTTACATCCATACACCTCCTAAGTGCGCACATAAGGGATTTAGACACATACCTTTTTGTGATCAGGCTAATTAAAAGTCTAGGCTCTTTTCTCTAATCTGACAAGCTTGACTTGGCAGTGGGAAAGTGGGTGGTCCCGAGGAGTGACTCAGTTAAGAATCAATTACCCATCCATCTATTGGAGGAAATCTAAGTAAACCATGGTTTTTCAAATTACATTTCTATCTCCATCCATTGAAACCTATTCATTTCTTTTTTGAGGAAGTGGGGGAAGCTTTAGGCAAAAATATATACCCCACAATCATTGTTACATTTATTCACTTTGAAAAGAGTCGGGCGTCTCCATTCTTGAGTCAACAAGTCCTTCCTGGCGAAGATAGATGCATGACTAATGAGTAGGGAATTTTACTTAACCCTGGTTACTTGGTTAAATCTGGTTACCTGGCTACATTACAGTACCCTCTTGTGGATGGGGAATGCCCCTCACAAGTTCATGTGTTTTGAACTTGGTCTTTTTAGCCTTAGCATTTTTAGGGGGAGGTTTTAAAATCTTTCAGAATCAGGCTTAGTTGGAGGAAGTGGACTTCAAAGGGTGTTCCTTTAAAGGCTATGTACAATTTATACTCTTATTTGCATCAGTGGTGTAAGGTACCCAGAGAGTAAACGTCATAGATTTTGACACATGTTCCCTACCATGGTTGGTGAGACCCTCCTGAAGTCATGAGCCAAAATAAGCTTTTCTGTGTACAGGTTGTTTCTGTTATCATTGAGATGTACAGCAGCATGTATTGTCATCATGGTAGTCAGTAAAGTGGCTCTCACCTTCAGAACCACACAACACTTATTTGGTAGGAACTCTGGCTAGAAAAATTTCCCAGGTAGTCTTTGAGGTCTAATTTAAAATGAACAGTGAAGAGGAAATGCCTATTGTAGAATTTTAATCCTACAACATGGCTACTATGGCAAGGGATCACATACAAAATCCTTCTAGGTCTGAATGGTCTAGCTGAATGCATACACACTCTTACTATACACCTTTAATGCCAAAGAATGAAGGTAAGGTTAGTTTATGGAAGGAGGCAGCCACATTTGAGAGTGACATCTAAGTGAGGGGCAGACAAAGTGAAGAAACAGAAAGATTTGACAGAATGAGGAAATAATAATGACATTTACAACCTATCCCGGCTTGAGAAATGCAATTTTACTTTTTCTCTTTTTATAACTTTATTCTTTCATAATCAATACCTTTAATGTGCTTTGGCCACATCTGCTCCATTATCCTAACCCCCTAACTTCTCCAACAGAATTGTGTCTTTCTCCTTCCTCCCCGAAAATATCCCTTATACCTTCATATTTTGTTTGTTTTCAGCTAGTGAGCTGATTACAGTTTGATTATAGTTTCCTGCATGAGCATGGGTAGGGTACTATTTACTTGAGTAGACAGAATGCATTAATAGTGTACCATGAAGGCATGTGACTCCACCTCCCCCACCAATAATTAACTGCCTATAGTTCGTCAAGCAGTTGTGAGGCTTTATAAGCCAAGGTAGAATATTGACAAATCCTGTCTTGTGCAACTCTCATGCAATTATCTACTACTGTGAGTTCATGAGCCATGTCATATCATAGGACCATAGGCATACCATGTTCAGAAGGCAGCTTTTTACAGCACTCCTTCCTGTCCTCTAGATCTTAATCTTTTTCACAGCCCCCTCCACAACATTGCCTGAGCCTTGGAAGGGGTGATATAGACATACTGTTCAGAGCTAAGCAACCAAGAGTCAGTTTTTCTCAACACTTTGACCTATCATGAGTCTTTGCATTAACCACCATGCTCTGCAAACAGAAACTTATCTGGTCAAGACTGAAATAAGTATAAACATGTATGAAAATAACATAAATATTTATAAGGTATGTTTATACCATGTCCATATAATAATAGGCTTTCTTCTAGAGGAAATTTCCAGTCACAGACTTTTGAACTGGCTTACATATCAAGTGTGAAGCCCTGTCACACCAATATTGCACCAGAAGGCACATCTTTCTCAGCACGTTGGTGTTCTATCTTATAAGATCCACAGCTGTGTAAGACCATGGATTACTTTTACCTTGAAACAGTCTGCATAACACCTCCCTTCACTGTGGAAGCTAGGCAGTGAAGATAGAGTTCCTGTCTGATTTGTCTATGTCCTGAATCCAAAGTCCAAAGAACATTCAGCAATACAGTCTCATATCTAGTTCTGGTGGACAACCAAAGCAATGACAATGGTCTGTCACATTTTTTCAGGGTGGTCTGTAGACTTATACTTCATGATGAAATAGCCCACACTTGACACCTGGATTCTAATTAATAATCAGTGGTTTGGGAAAGCAATGTTTTCCATCCATGTTTTTTAGTTAATTTTCAAAATAGCAGGATTCCATATGCTTTTTCCAAGTTTTTAGTTAATTTACAAAATAGCAGGATTTCATATGCTTTTCTCATTTATATTGTTTTTGTTTAATTTCTCCATTCTCTAATTTTGACCAATTCCCCAATTCCATCTATACTTAAGCTTTTCTGCTCCCAATATTGCCCCATCTACTTATTTCTCATGAATTCTATTGTACAAATCTGTAGTTGTTTTTAGAGCCTACAAACCCATCTCATACTGTCAAAACATTCACTCAGAATAGAGCTTCTCATTTGAACATCACTGAAATAATCCCCTTAAAGTAACCCAGTCTTGGCTTGTTTTAGGTGGTTGGGAATTAAGTCCTAATAAAGTTTTTTTTTCCCTCTCAAAATTCTAATGTTTTGCCTTCCAACTGAAACATTGAAACATAATGTATTAGGAATACATCTACTTTGTTCAGAGTATCTTTTAGGACAAAATTTTGATGTTTGCTTTCTCTTTCTCTCTCTCTGAGTGTGTGTCTGTGTGTGTGTGTGTGTGTGTGTGTGCATGTATGTGTGCACATACTCTCAAACATGTCTATGTGCATGTGTTTGTGTGAGAGATTTACTGTAGGAACTGGATTTCTGGATTATGGAGGTCCTGTGGTGCCTGAATACGTCATTTGCCATCTGCCATCTTCTGAAAAACCAGAATACACTATACAATTCACCATGATTTTGGAGGTCTGGCATTTATTCTAGCTTGATATGAAGTCAACTGCTACTGAAATTTTAAGAAGTAAGAATGTATACATTCAAGGGCAGAGAATGATGATATCAAGAAGAGAGAAGAACTTTGTCTTTCTTCCTCCTTCTGTTCTATCTGATCTGTCAGACTATTGAATAATGACTATCCTTAAAGGGAGCACCAGCTGCTTTACTGCGCTCACTGGCTAACCAGACCTTCATGCACGCTTTGAAATAATGTATTACTCACTGACAAGACATCCATAATGCAGTTCATGTGGAGCACAGAAGTATTGCATATACCGTGTTTTAATGGGCAGTGTAGCTATATATGCCTAAAGTCTCCTGAAGAGCTGGGTCATGTCATGGCGTCAAAACTGTCAATCCTAAACAAAATGGTCTGTCTCAAGTACTATCCCTCTAGAACATAGCTCCCTCCCTCGGTCCTCAACTAGAATCTGTTGACTGATGGTTCTAGTAGGAACAAAGAGAAATGCATTAAAGTGGGACTTACAGAAAACTTAAATTGAGGTAATCCATATATGCTATAAATTGAGGTAATCCATATATCCATATATGGATACATATACTATGTAATCCATAGTATTTTAATGATCTTTAACAAAACACATTTGGAAAAAGTTGAGGTAGCCATGTTAAAAGCGCTCTGTTCTTGGAGTTGTGGGTTTGAGTTACATGGAAGGAGTGATTTAATAGATAACACTTGATAAATTACCTCTGCTCCAATTTTTCTTGTAAGAGATTGTAAAATACACTAGTTTTCCAGGAATAAAAAAAAAAAACTTTGGCAAGTAAATTATTACCTTTGTTCTGAAAGAGTCATCCCTAATTTGCTTTAGGTTTGAAAATGAATTTGGTAAGGATCCAATGTTTTAGGACTATGTAATCTGAGAGAGGTGTTTTCTTCTCTGATACCAATTTCTAGTAAATAAACTAGAATTCCTGACAGGAATATGCACCTGAAACTGTTGTTAGTGTGTAAAAATTAAGAGCATGCACTCTGATGTAGAAGAAAAGACTAGTCAATGAATGTCTAGTAAGACTGATACATATATGCCATGTATTTGAATGAAGTGTATACATATATAAATGTTTGTTTCTAATATGTTATACTATAGAATAGTTTCAATCACAGATGGCTAGATATCTATGTCATTAACCTGCTTATCACCTTTGGTACAACTCCCAATATTTTTGAAGCTGCAATAAGCTCAGGAGCTGCAATGCTTGTTCCAGCATCTATGTGGTTAATTCCAGAGAGAAAGAGGCCTGTGCTGAGAGAAGACAACACATTTTAATCACTCAGCAGCAGCTTATGGACTTTAACACATATGTGAATGAGTACTGTGACTGCTGTAACATTTTCAGAAAGTAGACTTGTCTACAGCAAGGCACTTGTACATAATGACAGCAGAATGATAAAACGAAGCTAAGCATAGAATTTCTAAGGCGATGTTGGAAAAAAAAAACACTTTCCAAGGTTAAAGAGAGAAAACTTGGCAATGAACTATGAAAACATATAATCCACCTTCTTCATTAATCATTCCATCACTGTCTACCTTGCTATTCATTCCATGGAAGCCTCCAAGCTTGGTTTAATTAAGAGGAAGTATATTTGAAATTAGCAGTTTAATAACTCTGCTGCAGAGAAGCAGATCACAAAGATCTAACAGCTGCTTGGCCATTCAAAGCAGATGGCTCATTTCTTTATCTATTCAGGTTTCTCTTTCTGAAAAGGCTCATCCACCAAATACCAGAAAGGCTTGTGCCATCAGGACTTCTGAGTGATGAGACATGTTCCTGAATGGATCACAGTAGGGATGTGTTGTAGCATGCATGTTTCTACTTACCAGTGACACCCAGCTTTCTTTTGTTTTGTTTTTGTTTTTCAGTAAAATACAAGAAGATAGACAATGCATAGGGACCTGTTTGGGATAGTTTAGTACTTGGACTAACTTGCCAGGAGACTTTCTAACTGGTGAAATTAGATGGTGACAACAAGGATTTATGAGTACTGTGCATAGACCACCCAAGAAGCACTGTGCTATAACAGTGCAGAATCAGCTTGCTGCTCTTGATGCTTTCACAACAGGGTATGCCTTCCTATATGTCCGTGCCTTTACTCTTGCCTCAGCTCATATGACAAGCCTTAATCAAGAGAGAGCTGATTAGGCACAAATATTCACATAATTCTGTGGAATTGATTCTAAAGACCACTTATTTAAAGACTTTCTCAGGTCACCGAACTCTTTTTTGTTGGTGTTCTCTTGTGATTATATGGTGCAAAGACAGGCCCATCACTGTGGAGTCTGTGCTTGCCAGTTTCTGACATATAACTGAGGAGCACTCCTTGGGTGTCTCTGTATCCTTTGAGCACAGTGTCTTAGTATTTGTTGAGCTTCGGTCAAAAATCTGATCTAAATCACCAGACTGCATCTGATATGCTTCTAGGTCATTACCAATATTGGTGATTCTACATTGGTTTTCACAGAAGCAGCAAGGCAGAGGTCAGAGGTCGCACACACGCATAGCTTTTTTTTTAATTTGATAGTCATAAGCTTCTTGGCTGTTAATTATATTTCTGGTCTTCATTTTACTAACAATGATCATGATGGCTTCAAATATTTGTATTTTACAGTGTATCTACATTTATTATTTAGACAATTAAATAACTGAATTCTTTCTACCTCAATTATTGCACTCTGATGCACACTTACTATCATGCCTTATCTTGTTCTTATTAATCATATAATAACCTTGTAGGTTTATAAGAAAGGTTTATTTTATTCTTCTTTAAGTGTATATGTGTACAGAAACAATGAGTGCATATGCACATGCATGCACGTACCTGAAGAGCCAGGAAGAGGGCATCTGATGCACTGGAGATGTAGTTTCAGGTGCTTTAGAACTGCCTGATGTGGGTGTTGGTAAGCGAATTCCAGTCTTTTGGAACATGGCTCTCTTGTGTGCTAAAAGATCTCTCCGTTGTGTCAGATAATTATCTTTAAATTAAATAATAGTTCACTAATTTACATTTGGTATTTTAACATTTCACCTCATGATATTTAAGCTACTTTCCCTCACAAGTTATCCCATGATATGTCTTATTAGCTTTAGATTGAGGTAGTCATGTTAAAAGCGCTCTGTTCTTGGAGTTGTGGGTTTGAGTTACATGGAAGGAGTGATTTAATAGATAACACTTGATAAATTACCTCTGCTTCAATTTTTCTTATAAGAGATTGTAAAATACACTAGTTTTCTACGAATAAAAAAAACTTTGGCAAGTAAATTATTACTTTTGTTCTGAAAGAGTCATCCCTAATTTGCTTTAGGTTTGAAAATGAATTTGGTAAGGATCCAATGTTTTAGGACTATGTAATCTGAGAGAGGTGTTTTCTTCTCTGATACCAATTTCTAGTAAATAAACTAGAATTCCTGACAGGAATTTGCACCTGGAACTGTTATTAGGCTGTAAAAATTAGAGCATTATTATTTTTAAATAAAATGTTTTTTCGTTACATTTTGGCTTTTAATTGTTTCCCATTTTAGGAAATGCTCATTTTCTTTACATCCTATCTTTTTATATATGTTTAATATTGTACTTTCTTCTGACCTACAGGGTTCAAATAAGTAACTCTAGTCAAACAGTCAAGTTTAATTTTTAGAAGGAAACATGTTTGGGATTACTAAGCATGATGAAAATGTGTAAAGTGTAATAAAAAAGAAATAGAAAATCACATTGAATATGCTCTTAGCATTTTTATGTAGTAGAAAGTATATATGGTAATCTTTAGATCCATTATGAGAATAAATCAATCCCTACTTACTTAGTTGAAAGTACAGCTTTAAAGCAACTGAGAAGACATATCCTAACTTACAAATCCCAGTGAACTGCAGACACTGGTAAGGTCCTCCTTACTTTGTCAACTTGTTTGTTTAGAATGGCAACTGAGTTATGGTAAACAGTACTTACAGGAGCATGAAAAATAAAATAAAACATTTTAATTAAGGTTCCCACTCAACTCTCAAATAGGTTGTCAGTTATCTTAGCGTTTATGATAAGCCTACACCACGGCTTTGGCTCATTCTGTTTTCAACAAGACACAGGCTGTAAGGTAAATCTTATGTCCTTGGGCATAGGAGCACAAAATATTAGATAAAAGTAAAGAGTTTTAATAATAAATATGTATTAAATAATGTAAAATAAAGCTATCTAAGTACAGTAAGTTTGTGTCAAACCTCCTTGAAAGTCCTGAAGTCTTGTGAGTCACAGAAGCAATGGACAGCTGAGTGAGGCTCCCCTCGCTATCTCATGAATGAGTCAGAATTTAATTTGCCTTAAACATGGCTGCTGTCCAGAGGCTGAGATGAAATGAGAGTTTATTGTTAAAGCTGATTTTCTTTGATACTGGAAATATTTCAGAAACCAGGCTAGCCAATTTTATCTTTTTCTGCCAAATTCTGAGCGTGCTAAAGTTACTTTTCACTACAAAAATGTTGTATTAAAACACTTGCAAGGAATATAGTCTGTGAACGTGTATTACACTGTGAATCATGACCACCCCGTTGCCAGCACTAGTCACTCAAGATGATGCCCTGGGACTGACACAGGAATGCACAGCGCACCTCCAAGGTGTCTCTGTCTCCTGTGGGATTCTTGGCTGCTGAGAAGCATGCTCTCGGTAACGATTTATTTTTAATAGACAAAAAGATCTTTAGGAAGCATCCATGCTATTGACTCTGAGCCATCTAGTTGAAAAAGTTGTTTTTCTTCTTTCTAATTAGGAGCTCAAATCTCTTAGGTGGAGTATAGGTATTACCATCAACTCTTTACCTAATGTCTGTGACACTGAGAAATATGATTTCCCCGAATCAGAAGCTGCGCTGCTCAGAATTCAGACTGTGAGTGTTGCCCTGAGGAAGCGGTGTCTTCTCTGTTATCTTCGTGGAGGCTTCCTCTGCTTGTGTTTGCAATCTGTACTGGTGCCTTCTCTGACTAAGAAATTGTCCTAGAAAGGAGCTGCCAAGATCCCTGTCCACTCACATTCCATGTGATTGGTTCACTGTGGTGATGATGTCATTTCAGAATTTTGTAAATAGGGATTGGCAATCACCTGCTATGGTATCTAGCCATGCTGCTTTCTCTCAGTAATCCAGCAACTACACTGACTTCGGTTTTGTTTCTTTTATGACTTACTGTCTCACTAGATCAGCACAGACATCACACACACATTAAAGTACACATGCATATATAATTAAGAAAACATGCATAGACAGTTATTGCAGTCAAGAGACCATAGTATTCTCTATCACTGAGACAGGAGAATGTGCTTATAAGAGTTTCAAGAGATAATAGAATATAATGTTATAAACATAATTTTCTTAAATTTCTTTTAAAGGGATGCTCCATCTGAGAATGATGGTCACTTCTGTATTTCTGAAATTTGGATGTAGTAGAAGGGTCATGAGTTCCTTCCCATCCCAGGCCATAGAATGTTACCTCGTTTGAAAACAAAAACAAAAATGAATAGTACATTGAACTGTGTCTTTGTAATTCTCAAAGATGACTATATTTGAAGTACAACTATAATACTATATAATACTAATATCTAAACAAGAAGTTGATAAACTTGGCATCAAAATCCTATTTTATAAAAGAAAAAAAATAAATCCTATGCGATCAAAGTCTGAAAATTTGGTCTGAACAGCTACAAATGACAGTAACTCAGGTTTCAAGAAATGACTTTAACTTTCCATATCCATTAATGGGCTATTTTATAAAGAATATAAAGAATGTAAGAATGGAGTTTATAAAGTTCTTCATGAACGCATTCAGATAGATTTATGGTACATTGATAGATAGATGATGGATAGATAGACATATATAGATGATTGGAGGATGATATATGACAGATTTAAAGATGATGATAAATAGACAAGTAGATGATTGACAGATAAATAGATAGATAGATGATAGACAACAAATGAAAAGTCACACAGCAAAGGAATGGGATGTGCATTGTGGTCCACAAATATCACAAATTTACCATGCTGTAAGCATTAACCAGCTACAGTGTTCATATGTCAATTACACATTGTTAGGTTTTGTTTAAATCATTGCAGACAGTAGCAATAAATCAAAATGATTCAATAAGAATCATGAGTGAAATACAGACTGAAACCCACCAGAAGATAAAGTGATAGTCAGTAAGTATAGAAAGCCTTGCTATCTATCAAGAAAGCATAAAACGATGACACTGCACACCACTCAGAATAAATACAATTACAGAGCAACACCACCTACTGGAAATGGTCCAGGAAAACTAGATCATGTGCACATCACTGGTATGAATGTTAAATGGCCATGATGTAGGAATATAGATTTTCATTTCTTAAAAAAGCTATCTGTCCAATTATTATCTATCCTACAACTCAGAAATTTTGCAATTTCATTCTTAGGCATATTTCACAATATTTTTGTTTGTTTGTTTCTTTTGTTATCTTCTTTTTTTTTTTTTTTTTTCAATGCGGTTTATTCAGGAACCTTAAACAATCATCTGACCCTGGGGAAAGCCAACCCACAGCTTAAATAGCCTCTGGGCAGCCAACCCCAGCGTGCCATGTGGACAATGCAGATAGGTCCACATACACGGAAGCAAGCCAGATCCTCAGCCTTAGCCAAATGTGGAGTTGTTCATGACAGAGAGCACTCACCATCGGGAAGGTGGAAGGCGGAAACCAGCTCCATCTTTAAGGCGTGGCATTTCGCAGCTCTCTACAGTTCCTCCTTTTTGTTTTAGACGCATCAGGCAAGAGTAGAGGTCTGATCTCTGATATTAGAAATAAATTGGGACTTTGTACCAATGTTCATTTAGGTGTCATCCACCCAGAGAGCATCAGACCTGTCAGATACCTTTTTCTCAGAGGCGGGACCTGGGGCATCAACCCGCATGCAATCAGACATGCTCTTCTCTGGGTCCAAAGCGGCTGACCCTGAGTGCAGTGCTTAGCCTCGCATCCTGAGTGTAACATTTTAGCTCCTATGCTTGGGGAGACTGTCCTGCTTCAATGGCTGTAAAGGCCTGATATTTCACAATATTTAAGACTTGCGCTAACCCAAAACCTGTGCATGTTTGTTCACAGAAGTTTAATCTAAAAGACTCTTAGGCTAATATAATCTTCAACAGTCACTGAAAGAATGAGAAGAGAAAAGCCATGCACTGGAACAGAAAGGAGCTAGGGTGGATACTGTGATTTCAGTACCTCTCCAGAGAATGATACGTACTGACATGCAAAAGCTTTAAGGTTTAGGAATTCACAGCCAGTGAAAAATGTTTTGTTTAAGAATAGCAAGTCAAAGAAAGAAAAGTATTTGGAGAGAAATAACACAGGGTTTGCCTTGCAAGTGGTCTTTAGCTACAGGGGGAAAATGACAATTTCAAAGGTCTGTGTGCTGTATATTATCAGTTCTTTGCCATTGTTTTCGGTTTTTACTGGCATGGTCCTAGTCAGTAGGTCAAGGTATCTCTGTTCTTCTCCTTTTCCATTCTACCTCTCTTTTTTTCTCTATATTTACAGAAATCAGATAATGTTTTAGGAACCTGTCCATCAGCTTGTATTTGAGTTGATCTGCTTCTTTTGTCTTCCTAAAGCAATTATTTTACTATAGGTACTTCACTTCCTGGAGAGCTCTAAAGTTAATAAATCAATTAGCATCAATTAATCATTCATGTGACTGTTCACACTGAGAGGGAAGGTAGCTCACAAGTGCATATTGCCTGATACTGACAGAGTATTCTCAGCTCAAGCTTATTTCACTGAGTTTTTTTTTTTTTCAATGCAGTTTATTCAGGAATTCAGGAACCTTGAACAATCATCTGACCCTGGGGAAAACCAGCCCACAGCTTAAATAGCCTCTGGGTAGCCAACCCCAGAGTGCCATGTGGGCAATGCAGATAGGTCCACATACATGGAAGCAAGCCAGATCCTTGGCCTTAGCCAAATGTGGAGTTGTTCGTGACAGAGAGCACTCACCATCGGGAAGGTGGAAGGCAGAAACCAGCTCCATCTTTAAGGCATGGTATTACGCAGCTCTCTGCAGTTCCCCCTTTTTGTTTTAGACGCATCAGGCAAGAGTAGAGGTCTGATCTCTGATATTAGAAATAACTTGGGACTTTGTACTGAAAGTGGAGGAAAACATGGAGTTAGTCAATTTACATGGAGCACGTCTCGCCCCTGGGGGCAATGGTCTCCTGAACCTACTCAGACCTCGACACCACCACTGCTAGTTCTAGAACTGATGCAAGATGTTCCAACGAGGGGGTTAAGGCTTCTCATAATATTTCCTATAAGCCCACACCTGTTTGTTTATATACCCCATTTATATTCATTATTAGCCAGATAGAGCCAAGTAATTGTGGTGATGATACTTGCTTTTTTGCCCAATGCTGGAATGCTAGTGAATTTAGGTATGCCCTGGTTACTCGCATGCCTTGCTGGGTGCCTGTGCCCGTTGATGCCCCTCACGCTATGACTCTTTTCAGACAGAAAAGGGATCTTGGAATTACAGCCGCCATTGTTACTGCCATCACTGAGTTTTTTGTTTGTTTGTTTTTGTTTTTGATTTTTGAAAAGGGTGGAACCCTATTTATTTATTTATTTATTTATTACAATTTATTCACTTTGTATCCCAGCTGTAGCCCCCTCCATCACCTCCCAATCTCACTCACCCTCTCACTTCACTCCCCATGCCCCTTCCCTAGTTCACAGATAGGGGAGGAACTCCTCCCCTTCTAACAGTCCCTAGCCTATCAAGTCTCATCAGGGTTGGCTGCAAGCTAAACAACAAAGAGAATCCTAGGGAAAAGGCTGAAAGCTTACTCAGAAGGGCAAATACAACATCAGAAGTAGGAGAAGATAAGGAACAGGACAGGAGCCTTCCACAGGGGCCTCTGAAAGACTCTACACATCAGGGTATCTAAGGAGATACCAACACTCATAACCAAACTTTGGGCAGAGTGCAGGGTATCTTTTGGAACAAGAGGGAGATAGAAAGACCTAGAGGGGACATAAACTCCAAAAGGACACCAACAGAGTCAAAAAATCTGGACTCGGGGGGGGGGGGGCCTGCAAACATAGATACTACAACCAAGGACCACACATGGTGAGGACCTAGTCCCCCTGCTCAGTTTTCCAAGTGGGATCCCTAGAAAGGGAGGCATAGGCTGTCTCTGACATGAACTCAGTGGCTGGCTCTTTGATCACCTCCCTCTGGGGGTACAGCCTTACCAGGCCACAGAGGAAGATGATGCAGACAGCCCTGATGAGACTTTCATTGAGTTTTCACTCAGATGAGACTCATGGACTCAGAAAGATTAGTTTTTCACAGTGTTTAAAACAGTTCTAACTTGTTTTTAATTGCTGAGTAATATTCCATTGTATAAATGTACCACAGTTTCTGTATCCATTCTTCCGTTGAGGGACATTTGGGTTGTTTCCAGGTTCTGGCTATTACAAATAAAGCTGCTACAAACATGGTTGAACAAAGGTCCTTGCTATGTAATTGAGGATATTTTAAATATATACCTAGGAGTGGTATAGCTGGATGTTAAGAAAGCACTATTCCTAACTGTCTGAGAAAGCGCCAGATTGATTTCCAAAGTGGTTGTACAAGTTTACATTCCCACCAGCAATGGAGGAGGGTTCCCATTTCTCCACAACCTCTTCAGCATGTGTTGCCACTTGAAATTTTGATCTTAGCCATTCTGATGGGTGTAAGGTGAAATCTCAGGGTCATTTTGATTTGCATCTCCCTAATAGCTAAGGACATTGAGCATTTCTTTTAAGTGTTTCTCTGCCGTTCTATATTCCTCTACAGGAAACTCTCTGTTTAGCTCCATGTCCCATTTTTTAATTGGATTGCTTGATTTGTTGCTTTTTAACTTCTTTAGTTCTTTATATATTCTGGATATTAGCCTTCTGTCAGATATAGGCTAGTGAAGATCCTTTCCCAGTCTGTAGGCTGTCATTTTGTTCTGAGGACAGTGTCTCTGACATGTGGCTGGCTCTTTGACTGCCCCACCCCACCCCAGGGAGGAGCAGCCTTGCTGGGCCACATAAGAGGTCATTGCAGCCAGTCCTGGTGATGCCTGGTAAACTAGGGTCAGATGGAAAGGGAGGAGGACCTCCGCTATCAGTGGACTTAGAGAGGGGCAGGGAGGAGATGAGAGAGGGAGGGTTGGATTGGGTGGGAATGAAGGAGGGGGTTTCAGCTGGGATACAAAGTAAATAAATTATAATTAATATAAAAATAAAAATAAAAAAGAGTTCCAACTTTTAAGTTCAATTCAAACTTAATTTTCTTTTTTTTATTTTTTTATTTTTTATTTTTTTTTATCAGTTACATTTTATTAACTCTGTATCCCAGCTGTGTCCCAATCCCTCATTCCCTCTCAGTCCCTCCCTCCCTCCCTCATCTCCACCGTGCCCCTTTCCAAGTCCACTGATAGGGGGGACCTCCTCCCCATTCATCTGATCCTGTTTTATCAGGTATCTTCAGGACTGGCTGCAAAGCCCTCCTCTGTGGCCTAACAGGACTGCTCCTCCCTTCGGGGGTGGGGAGACCAAAGAGCCAGTCATTGAGTTCCTGTTAGAAATAGTCCCTGTTCCCCTCACTTTGGGAAACCAATTGGTTACTGAGCTACCACAGGCTACATCTGAGTGGAGGTTCTAGGTTATATCCATACATGGTCCTTGGTTGAATGTCAGTCTCAGAAAAGACCCTGTGCCCAGATATATTTGGTCCTTGTGGAGCTCCTATCCTTTCCTCATCAGACTAACTCCCCTTCTTTCAAACTTAATTTTCTAATCAAATGTTTTTGGGGTGAAAATGATATTGAAAACCAATATATGAAAGATTAATTATAGCCCATTTGATTTTGGTTATATTTAATCAAAAAATTTATGCTTTTTTATTTGCCTATTATATATGGTTTTGTTGACTCCTATAATGCTTAAAGAACATTCAAAATAGTTTTATTTTGTGATAGTTACTATGAGGAATTAAATGCATGTGATAAGCCTGGGCTTCCATAATGTTCAAAGTCTTGTCAAAATAAATGATACATTTCTACTTCCATGAGACATCCACTTTGACATCCAGATAGAAATTTCATGAGCACAAGAGGAAGAGGCCAGTGTATCTAAGAGTCCACTGCCACTGTCCTATCAAAGTAACAGGACTGATATCAGTACTTGTCTTGGGGTGTGGGCTTCTGCAGTCTGTGGGCTTAACCCTGCATTCTTCTAACTGGCTGGACATGGGGAGATGTGGTGCTTTGGAGTAGAACTCTTTGGGAAGATTAGAAGGAATAGGAGCTGGGGCCTTGCTGGAGGAAGTGTGTTACTGAGGCTATACTTTGAGGTTTCAAAGCTCATGCCAAGCCCACACCCAGTCTTGCTCTCTTGCTCTTGTTCTTGCTCTGTGTATGTATCTCTCTGTTTCTATATCTCTGTCTCTCTCCCTCTCCTTTCCTCCTTCCCCTACCTCTTTCTTTCTGTGCCTGCAGATCAGAATGTAGCTCTTAACTACTGTTCCAGCACCATGATTTACATGTCTGCTGCCATGCTATTCCACATTCACGGTAATGGTAATGACCTAATTCCTGAGACTGTAGGCAAGTCCCCAGTTAAATGTTTTCTTTTATAAGAGTTGCCTTGGTTGTACTGTCTCTTCTTAGCAAAAGAGTGTTGACTAAGACACATGCCCATTTAGAGAGACTTGAAATGGCTGGACTCTATTGCACTGGGTAGCATTTCTCCCTAAGTTGTGTAAAGAATTAACAAATTTAGAGACAATCCTTACTTATGACTTAGGATCCTGGAGTTTATTGTCTAACAGAATTGTTAAAATAAACTAGAAATTTGTAATAAAAGACAAAATGACAGAGATATTCTGAAAGTGTTACTTTTCTTCTTTCTTCATGTGGTTTATCTTCTTGGGGAACTGTTATGAAAACATACAGACAATAATCAAGGCTTAATTCATGTTTCCATAAGCATATAGATCACTGTGATTTAAAAACTGAAGGTAAGCAGAGGGCCCCTGAAAGACTTTACTAGCAGTGTATCAAAGCAGATACTAAGACTCATAACCAGACCTTCAGCAGAGTTCAGGGAGTCATATGAAAGAAGGGGGAGTTAGTATGACATGGAAAGGATAGGCGCTCCACAAGGACCAAATATATCTGGGCACAGGGGTCTTTTCTGAGACTGACACTCCACCAAGGACCATGTATAGATATAACCTAGAACCTCTGCTTAGATGTAGCCCATGGTAGCTCAGTAACCAATTGATTTCCCATAGTAAGGGGAACAGGGACTCTTTCTGACAGGAACTCAATGGCAGGCTCTTTGACCTCCCCACCCCCCAAGGGAGGAGCAGTCCTGCTAGGCCACTGAGGAGGACTTTGCAGCCAACCTTGAAGATACCTGATAAAACAGGGTCAGATGAAAGGGGAGGAGGTCCTCCCCAATCAGTGGATTTGGAAAGGGGCAGGGAGGAGATGAGGGAGGGAGTGTTTGGGAGGGAATGAGGGAGTGGGATACAGCTGGGATACAGAGTTAATAAAATGTAACTAATAAAAAAATTTGAAGGTAAAAGGGTAGTATGTATTAGTTACATTACTTTTAGGTATTAAAGCATTTCCAGTTCAACTTCAACTATAAAAAGATAATCACTCTCCAACAAATAACAGCATATTTCATGCTTTTCTTTTTTTTTAAGACTTATTTTTAAATGTGTGCGTATGTGTGTGTGCACATGTGCGTTTGCCTGAAGAGAGGTTTTCTGGAACTTAGTAAGAAGCAGTAGAGGGCAACTGGACAAGGATGCTGAGAACGGAACTCGGGTTCTATACAGCAAAAACCCTTGACCACGGAGCCACCTCCCTAGCCCTTTATTTGAGGGTGTTTTTTAAATATTTAACTGTAAAATTGATCATTTCTTGCTGTGTTACTTTATTACAACTGAATATGAATGTTTTTGTATCTTTGTCTGTGTGTCTTTCCCTTCTGCTGATGGCAGACCTTGAGTGATTTTCTCTTTCTCCCACGCTCCAATTTGTAGGTATCTTCTGAAAAATTCTCTGTGTTATTGGATGGTCTCTGCTCTACAGTTCTGCCTTCTTTCCCACACACACAAATGCACACAATTCAAATAGCCTTCAGAAAAACAGACCTTATCTGGGCACGTCCTTCTTTTTAATGAATTGGGTCACTTAGCTGTTCTGCTTTTGGGTCAGTGCCTTATTTCCACCTCAAATTCTTCATCTCCTTGAAAGTACTAAAATTTTCCCAGAGAAGAGCCTTAAAAAACTTTCAAACGCAAATCTCGGAGTACAAATGGAGCTGAATAGAGGGAGGCTTATAATTGGTCAGCCGTGGAGGATTTGGGCTTCTGTCTATAGAGATCAGCAGCAGGATTTCACAGATTGACCCGGCTGGGCTTCCGTTCCTGGCTGCATGTCTTTGCAGAGGTCTCTCTGACTGCTATTGAGGATATGCCTCAGCCTGTACTTCCTAGTAGGTGCAGGCAGTCTGCTTTTGTTGACAAAAATAAAAAAGCTTCCTTTCATAAAATCTCAAGGCTAATTGAAAATGAGGGAAAAAAAAAAAACCTTTACAATCAAAACCAGTTTTCTCAGTTCGTTCCAACCGAGTATTACTAGTTTCAGGAGATATGAATAGGCATTAACTGAGTGAAGTAATTCCCATGGGAGAAGCACTGGCTTGAATCACATGGTATTTTAGGAAAGAATAAACATACAGAAATTACCAAATTAATCTAGCCAGTCAAGAATATGTAATAGAGAACTTGATTTTTTAAACCATACCTTATCAAGGGTTGGCCTAAACTCTGATGACATTCACATGTTTAGATGGTGATTATAGCCTGAGGAAACATTTCTTCACTGGGACAGGTAATGCCCTACTTGAGACAAACCCACTCCTCTTTAATCCAAATTAGAATATTGCACTGAATGGTCTCTACCACAGATGTCTCCTGTGAAGTGTCTACAACAAGGCAGCTTGGACAATCTACTTCCTGGAAAGATAATGTATATTGAAATTGCCATTCAGATGCCCTGACATAGACCTCATAAAGCCGTTCTGCTCATATTGTCATAACTCCTTAAAAACCTCCATTAATCCCTAACTACCATAAGGACATGTGCTAAAGCAGCTTCTCTGTGAGATGTGCAATGTGCATCTTCTCCACACTGAGGTTAACTTTGCTAAGGATTGATCTGAAGTGTCTCCCGAAGGTCTCTGGGTTAAAAGCTACTTCCCCAGGATTGTGTGGTTGGGAGGCAGTAGGGTCTGTAAGGTTTAAGGCCTTCAGATTTTTCCTTGAAAAGGCACAGAGGGACCCAGCCCCTTCCTCCTCCTCTTCTATGTTCCTGGACATAAGGTGAATGCATTTGCTTCTCCCTGGGCTATCTGACTCCCTGCTGTACCCAAAGCTGTGGTGACACCTGATTTCAAGACTGAGACCTCTGAAACTCTGAACTAAAACTACCTGTCTTCCATAAGTCACTAAGCTATTGGTTCAGTAACAGAAAGATGAAGAGCATTGATGCCTGCATCAGGGAATTGTTTTCGAGACATGTGGTGTGTCACAGTCTGCAGACATATGGAACACTCCATAATCAATACAAATCCATTTTTCTCCCTGACCACTTCTTTCAGAGATGCCTTAGCCTGCTCTGCTTATTGGAAAATGTCACTGCACATTCATTTCACACACTATACACTCCCATCTCTAATTTTGTTTGCTTTAAGGTATAATTTTGTGGGTTTCCCATCTTTACTAGATATTAAACTGTTTTCATTATTATGTGCCCATTCATGAAAGCCCACAAGGTAACAGGTACAAGACATCAGGCCAATAATCAGAATTTCAGAATGAACACGTGTCAGGTTCTGTCCCCAACTGGATTCTTAGTTTTGAGTTCAAATTACTAAGCTCCATCACACAGCCATGAAGTCATCCTGCATTTTCTTTCCAAGTGGCTAATCTGTGGCTGTGAACAACAGTCATCCTGAAAGTGATCAGGTAGGGAGTGAGTGTTGTGCTGGAATAAAATCTTCTGTGTTTACTGGCTTCTGAGAAAGTGGTCAGGTTATACTATGACCACACACTATTATTGCCAAATACCTGCTCCCTTCATCAAGGTTAATATACATTTGTCTAGGGTCATCAATCAACATGGGTATGGTTTTAGTTACCTAGTACTAAATTATATGTGAATAAAATCATTAGTTTTCTCAAAACTTACTGGTGATTGTCTAACAGCTTCCTCAAAATGTTTTTTTTAATTACTAGAATGTGAGAATGCTCATTCTATAAATATAACTTATACTGCAAAACAAGTTATTGAACATTAACTATGGAGACTATCAACTCTACATACAATGAACCTCTAAAGCCTTAAAAATACCTGAAACTTCAATTATTTTTGAAAATTAGCAATATTTGCTTGCATATACATGCAATAAGTTGTTGCAGGCAGCCTTTGAACATATCTACTTTGCCTTATAGTATTAATTACATATTTAAACTTCTCTACATAAAGAAGCTAGAGTTTAGAAGCTAAATCTTTGGTGAAAAGAACAAAGATGCAGCTTGTACTTGGATTTTTTTTTTGACAGTTTTATTCAGTGAAAGTACCATACACTACAGCCAACGTGCAATTGAACTCCTAAAACATTATGAACCACCATAGCTAATATAGGCTTTTTCCACTTCTATGAAGGCCTTCCAGACTAATTTCAATATGGCTACACTTGAAAAGTGTCCATGTTCATACATACATGTGATCATTCTTTCTTAGCCATCCTATTCTCTGCTGCCTGCTCCTACATCCCGGCTCTCCTACTTAAACTCTTTTCCAAATATGTCCTGCTTCTGTTTTCATGTCATTTTTTGTGACACCCCCGCCCCATTTTCTTCTTCTGCCTTCCTTAAGCTCTTTTCCTCCTTTCTTGTGATCCTCTTTCCCTTTTTTTTTTTTTCAATGCAGTTTATTCAGGAACCTTGAACAATCCTCGGACCCCGGGGAAAGCCAGCCCACAGCTTAAATAGCCTCTGGGTAGCCAACCCAGGCATGCCACGGGGGCAATGCAGATAGGTCCACATACATGGAAGCAAGCCAGATCCTCAGCCTTAGCCAAATGTGGAATTGTTCATGACAGAGAGCACTCACCATCGGGCAGGTGCAAGGCGGAAACCAGCTCCATCTTTAAGGCATAGCATTCTGCAGCTCTCTACAGTTCCCCCTTTTTGTTTTAGACGCATCAGGCAAGAGTAGAGGTCTGATCTCTGATATTAGAAATAAATTGGGACTTTGTACAGATGTTCATTTAGGTGTCATCCACCCAAAGAGCATCAGACCCGTCCGATAACTTTTTCTCAGAGGCGGGACCTGGGGCATCAACCCGCATGCAATCAGCCATGCTCTTCTCTGGGTCCAAAGCGGCTGACCCTGAGTGCAGTGCTTAGCCTCGCATCCTGAGCGTATCATTTTAGCTTTTTATGGTATCCAACCATGCTTGGGGAGAATGTCCTGCTTCAATGGCTGTAAAGGCCTGAATGATCATGGCTGCATCACACTGTTGTGAGACTCTAATCTTGCATATATACCACAGGCAAACCAAGGAGACCAACACCAGAAGGCCTGCTAACACTCCCATGCCCGCCCATTCCTTCAGATGATTCATGGCTGCAGCAATCCATGTTGATAATCCTGTGGCTAGTCCTGCGTCCACTCTGGTAGAATTTACTGTGACAATGGCCACTCTCAGCTGCTCCATCGTAGTATCGAATTCTCCAGTCCAATTACCTAAAATATAGCTCGACAATTGTTTAGACAGATTTGCAGCACAGGAAAAATTCTCATGTTGTATGCTAGTGACACAAAGTCCAGCATACTTTCATTGACAGCCAGGTTGAGCGATTTGCCATAGGGTATCAATTTGCTCCTGCAAGAGGTCAATCCTCTGATTGAACACCATCAAGCTTCCTTTTAGTTGAGCATTAATTCCTTTATGTACAACTAAGGCATGAGCTACATTGGCTAAATGATTATTCAGGGTCTGAGCAGTCTGCCCAGTATGACTCATGGCTAATGCCCTGGTGGTAGCTCCAACAGCCGTCAATGAGATGGTAGTAACAATGGTGGCTGTAGTTCCAAGATCCCTTTTCTGTCTGAAAAGAGTCATAGTGTGAGGGGCATCAATGGGCACAGGCACCCAGTGAGGCATGCGAGTAACCAGGGCATACCTAAATTTACTAGCATTCCAGCATTGGGCAAAAAAGCAAGTATCATTACCACAATTACTTGGCTCTATCTGGCTAATAATGAATAAAAATGGGGGATATAGACAAACAGGTGTGGGCTTATCGGAAATATTATGAGAAGCCTTAACCAATTGGGTTACATAGTAATGTGAAGAGGGACTGCCTCTGACATAATCTGATTGGCCTGCTCTTTGATCACCTCCCTCTGGGGGGGGAGCAGCCTTACCAGGCCACAGTAGAGGACAATACAGCCACTTTTGATATGAACTGACAGACTAAGATCAGAAAGGAGAGGAGAACCTCCCCTATTAGTGGACTTGGGGAGTGGCATGCAAGCAGAGGGAGGAGGGAGGGTGGGATTGGGAGGAGAGGAGGAAGGGGCTTATGGGGGGATGCAGAATGAATAAAGTGTAATTGATGAAAAATTTAAGAAAAAAGGGAAAAAATAATTTAAGAACCTTAAATGACTTTCAAAATTGGAGGAAAACATGGAGTTAGTCAATTGGCATGGAGCACGTCTCGCCCCTGGGGGCAATGGTCTCCTGAACCTACTCAGACCTCGGACACCACCACTGCTAGTTCTAGTACTTGGATTTTTATCTTGTGATATTTTGGTTTGAATATACTACAAAATTGGAATATTTGTATAATTTATAGTTTTCTTCCCACATTCTGGTTTTAAATTTTAATGCTACACTACTTAATTGGACAAATCAAAAGTACTCTGGCTCTAATATGGAGACATTAAAATATCCACATGCAATGTACATGCTGCTAATTCATCAAGGAGAATCTTATCACTTTGGAAATTCATAAGTTTCATGCCATTCCTCAGTATTGGCATACAATGACCCAACTTTCTCTGTTTGATACTTTCAGTATTTGGTAATTGAGTCTGTGATTTGGTTTTGATTAAATGGTCATTAAAGTAATAAAACACCAGTCTACTACATTTTATCTCAATCTGTCTGTATATACAAATACACATTCACATACAGTAATAAACATGTGTCAATACATGCATGTAGATTTGAAATAGAAGCATATTGCATTTGAAGTATATCATATAGTATATTGAGCCATAGACATATTATGTTTGAGTCTTATTAGCTTCAGCTCCATTTTATAATATTTTATGGGACATTTCTGAAAAGAAGTTTGTCTTGCCATCATTCTCCCATTCTCTGCCAAGTCTTGGAAGGGTCTTCTCTCACTGCTCAGGTTCTTTAGAACTAGGGTTTCCGTGTGGTTTGGTCACCACTTTATAATGATCATAGTTGTTTCAGTACACTGAGTCTCTGCAGCAGCTAAGTTGTGAGAACAGTTTATAATCAACATCTTCTTGTCCCCTCCTGCCTCCTCTGGACATGAGATAGCCCCACTTTGCTTTGTGCTGACATATTCTTCTTCATAAGGATTCACTGGTATTTCTCCTCCATGATTCCTCTTGGTATCTTAGTATTTTGGTTTAATTAACCCAATCTATACTTAGCTTACATAGAATCTATGTTAACTGTAATGGGTACCAATAACTTGCAAGTTTTAACTATATTTATAAGTTACCCCTACATATGGTCCTCTCTAAAACCCATTGAAACATTTCAGGGCAATTGCCAGATGTTAAATATGACTCATTAATACTCTTAACAACCACAATGCAATTACTGACAGTAATACTTTCATATTATTAAAATTTTAATCTCTGCTTTAAGATGTTCACAATATAGAAAACATGAATATTTATGTATTTTTCAGTGTTCATATATTATTCTTGCTTGGTATTTATTAAATACTTTTTAAACTGCAGCAGTTCACACAGATATTATTTTTTATATCCATGTACTGCTCTATCTACCTATTATTTATTTATTTTAACATCCCATTTGTAGCCCCTCCCTACTCTCTTCCTGGTTTCACCTTTATTCCTTCTCCCTCCCCATTATAAAAGGGGAGCCCCCCCTCCACCTACTTGTCCTAGCACATCAGGTCACATCAGGACTGAGTACATCCTCTTCTATAGTGGCCTTTCAAGGCGGCCCAGCTAGGGGAAGTGATAGAAAAGCATGCAAGACAGTCTTTTTCAGAGACAGCCCCTACTCCCTTACTAGGGAACCCACATGAAGATCAAGCTGTCCATCAGGTACATAGGTGTAGGGGGCCTAGGTCCAGTCCATATATATTCCTTGGTTGGTGTCTCAGTCTCTGCAAACCCCCATGGGCCCAGGTTAGTTGGCTTTGTTGGTCTTCTTGTAGATCTCCTGTTCCCTCTAAGTCTTTCTATCCTTACTCCCTCTTTTCCACAAGGTTCCCTGCACTCCACCCAAATTATGGCTGTGATTCTCAACATCTGTTTTGATCTGCTGCTGGGTGGGGCCTCTCAAAGGAAAACCATGCTAGGCTCCTGCCATCTGTGTCTTTCTGGCTCTGGGTTATCTCAGGATGATCTATTCTAATCCCACACATTTGCCTACAAATTTCACGATTTCCTTGTTTTTTAAGAGCTGAGTAGTATTCCATTGTGTAATTGTGTAACACAGTTTCAATATCCATTCTTCAGTTGAGGGACCTCTGGGTTGATTCCATTTTCTGGCTATTACAAATAAAGCTTCTATGAACGTGGTTGGGGAAATGTCCTTGTCAAATGGTGGAACACCTTCTTAGTGTATGTCCAGGAGTGCCATAGCTGGGTCTTTAGGCAGATCTATCTACAATTGTCTGAGAAACGCCCAGATTGATTTCCAAAGTGGTTGTACAAGTTTACACTTCCACTACCACCGCTCACACCAGAGGACTGTTCCCCTTTCTCCACATCCTTGCCAGCATGTGCTGTCACTTGAATTTTTTTCTTTTCTTAAAAATTTTAAACATGATTTATTCATTATATATCTCTATTGAAGCCCCCTCCCTCAACTCCAACAGTCCCACCCTTCCTCCTTCTTCCCCTCATCTCCTTCCACTAGTCCACTGAAAGGTGGAGTTTTCCTCTATTGCCATCTGCCCATAGCCTGTTAAGTCCCATCAGGACTACTTGGATCTTCCTCTGTGGCCTGGTAAAGTTGCATCATCAGGGGTGAGTGATCAGACAGCAGTCAACTGAGTTCATGATAGAGGCAACCCTTGTTCCCCCCATCAGAGATCCACATGGAGACTGAGCTGCCAATTGGCCATATCTGAACAGGGGTCTAGGTCCTCTCCATGCATGGTCCTCCCTTGGGGCCTCAGTCCATCTCTACAGGAACTCCTGGGCTCAGATATTTTAGTTTTGTTGGTTTCCTTGTGGTGCTCCTATCTCCTCCATGTCCCTCTAACCCCACCCCTCTCTTCTTCCATAAGACTCCCTGCACTCTGCCCAAAGTTGGGTCTGAGTCTTAGCATCTGCTTTGCTCCCCTTTTGGGTGGACCCTCTATAATAGACTCCCATCCTGTTTCCTCTCTTCTACCACTTCTGGTGTCTATCCTGTTTGCCATTCTGAATGAGATTTAAGCATCCTCCCTAGGGTTCTCCTTAGTGTTTAGCTTCTTTAGGTCTATAGATGGCTGTCCTATATTACACTGCTAATAGTTGCTTATTAGTGAGTGTATACTATGCCTGTCTTTCTGTTTATGGGTTACCTCACTCAGGATGATCTCTTTTAGTTCCATCTATTTGCTATACCACTCCTGTGCATATACCCAAAAGATGCCCCACCATTCAATAAGAACATTTGCTCAACTATGTTCATAGCAGCTTAGATTTCTGTCAACAGAGAAATTGTTACAGAAATTGTTGTACGTCTATACAATGGAAAACTACTCAGCTATTAAAAACAAGGAAATCATGAAATTTGCAGGCAAATGGATGTGACTTGAGCTTTTTAATCTTACCATTCTGATAAGTATAAGATGGAATCTCAGAGCTATTTTGATTTGCATTTCTCTGATAATCAATGACCTTGAGTAATTCTTTAAGCCCCCTCGGCCATTTGAGATTCCTCTGTTGAGAATTTTCTGTTTAGCTCTGTACCTAATTTTTTAAACTTTTTTTATTTTTTATTAATTACAGTTTATTCATTTTGTATCCCCCCATAAGCCCCCCCTCTTCCCCTCCCAGTCCCACCCTCCCTCCCCTTTCTGCATTTATGCCCCTCCCCAAGTCCACTGATAGGGGAGATTCTCCTCTCCTTCTTCCTGATCTTAGTCTATCAGTTCTCATCAAAAGTGGCTGCATTGTCCTCTTCTGTGGCCAGGTAAGGCTGCTCCTCCCTCAGGGGGAGGTGATCAAAGAGCAGGCCAATCAGATTATGTCAGAGGCAGTCCCTCTTCCCATTACTATGTAACCCACTTGGACACTGAACTGCGATGGGCTAAATCTGTGCAGGGGTTCTAGGTTATCTCCATGGTTGGAGTATGAGTCTCTGGGAAGTTCCCTGTGTTCAAATTTTCTTGTTCTGTTGCTCTCCTTGTGGAGTTCCTTTCCTCTCCAGCTCTTATTATTTCCCACTTCTTACATAAAATTCCACTCACTCTGCCCGACAGTTGGCCATCAGGCTCAGCATCTGCTTTGATAGTCTGCAGAGCAGAGGCTTTCAGAGGCCCTCTGTAGTAGGTTCCTAGGTTGTTTCCTGTTTTCTTCTTCTTCTGATGTCCATTCTCTTTGCCTTTCAGGATGGGGATTGAGCGTTTTAGTTAGGATCCTCTTGCTTAGTTTCTTTAGATGCACAGGTTTTGGTGGGTTTGTCCTATGTTGTATGTCTATATGAGTGAGTATATACCCTGTGTGTCTTTTTGCATCTGGGACAACTCAGGATGATCCTTTCCAGGTCCCACCATTTACCTGCAAATTTCATGATTTCCTTATTTTTCATTGCTGATTAATACTCCATTTTATAGATGTACCCCAATTTCTGCATCCATTCTTTAGTTGAAGGGCATCTGGGTTGTTTCCAGATTCTGGCTATTACAAATAATGCTGCTACAAACATGGTTGAGCAAATGTCTTTTCTGTGTACTTGAGCCTCTTTTGGATATATGCCTAGGAGTGGTATGGCTGGATCTTGAGGAAGTGCTATTCCTAGTTGTCTGAGAAAGTGCCAGATTGATTTCCAACTTGTACCTAATTTTCTAATTGGAATATTTTGGTTTGTTGCTGTTTAATTTCTTGAGTTATTTACAAATTTTGGATGTTAGTCCTCTGTCAGATGTAGGGTTGGTGAAGATCTTCATGGGAGATATTTCCATCTTCTGATATCTTCTTCAGTTTGTTTTTCATAGACTTGAATTTCTTGTCATACAGTTCTTTCACTTGTTTGCTTGTATATTGCTTTTAAATTGATAATTTTCTATTCATTTTTTTTTCTAAATACCTACCTACACGTCTTATCTTAAGTTTTATTTCAAATGAAGCATCTAAGGTACAAAATAGTTTTCTTTTCTTCTCAGACCATTTTCTTAAATTGCTTTATTATGTAGTTTAGAAAATATGCCTAAAACTTAAAATATTCTGGTCTCCTGATACAAAGTATATAAACACAGCACTGGTTCACAGGGATTTGTTGTTTATCTCATTTAGCTAGTCTTTTCTATATTTTCCCAAGACCTCAAGCAGTAGCCTAAGTAAATACTTAAAAAAAAAAGTAATCTTTTGCTGTTGTATGGATTCCAGAGCTATTACTTATCAGCTATTCGTGGTAATTTATTTTAAATGATTTGTCTCAGTTCTACTATGCAAAGATAAATAATTCAGTTTAATGCAGTCTGCCTCGCTGAATGTTAAGACTGTAGATTTCTACAATGGTTGTAGAAATTTAAGCCTCCAGTCTATTAGTATTCTGTTCCTGTACTCTAGACTCACATGCTGCTCCTTCCCTGATCTGTGTGTTGGAAGTTTCAAGGACAGTAGCCACTCCTTAAGCTCCGTGAACAATGGAAGCTTGTTTAGATGAAAGAGAGAGAGAGAGAGAGAAAGAGAGAGAGAGAGAGAGAAAGAGAGAAACATTATCTGTAAACAAAGCATCTCTGTGGGACAAAAATAAAAGTTTTTTTTTTTTTTTCCTTGCCGTAACATTTATATTTGCTTGGTACAAACAGGTCCTTAAAACTTTGTACTTTCTTAGTACCAGGTTCATTTTAAAATTTGGAGGAACTGTATATATTTGGCTGGTTTCAAAAAATGTTTATATATATTTTTATTATAAACTTCAGAGAAGAAATACAAATATATACTATATATTATATATATATACTATACATACATTATATATTATATATTATAGTAAACTGATATACAAAGTTTATGACTACAAAATTAAAATATAAAATATATATGTATTTTATACATAAGCACATATAATCTATGTTTATGTACATATAAGTAGAACAATATATTCGCATGTGCTAACAGGCTTTGTAGGGAAAAAGCACTGTAGGTGGGTGCAGCTGACATACTGAATTTTACTTTTATAGCATATGTCTTCACAGCTCCCCTGGTGATGTTCTTCTCTTCTATCCATAAGCCTGATTTAGGAAAACTTTCCTGTGTGATGAATTTAGGAAATGACCACTTCATCAGGCTTTAATACTGTATTTTTCATCTAATGAGCCGTGTTTGCTGTTATTACTTTTTCCTTTTTAGCCAAAACCTTGAGATCCTATATACCCAAGAACTTGTTTAAACAATAGATTACCTTTGATACACTGCCAGGTAGAGTCTTTCAGAGGCCCTCTGTGGTAGGTTCCTTGCTTTTTCTTGTTTTCTCCTACTTCCAATGTCCATCTCATTTGTTTTTCTAAGTGAGGATTGATCATCTTACCCCGGAACCTCCTTCTTGTTTATCTTCTTTAAGTGTACAGATTTTAGTATGTTTATCCTATCTTATAAGTCTAGTATCCACTTATAAGTGAGTATATACCATGTGTGTCTTTCTGCTTCTGGGATACCTCACTCAGGTGGTGCTGAAACTCATAAGCAAACCTCCAGCAGAGTGCAGGGAATCATATAAAAGAAGGGGGAGTTAGCAAGACCTGGAGAGGACAGGAGCTCCACAAGGACCAAATATATCTGGGTACAGGAGTTTTTTCTGAGACTGATTCTCCAATCATTGACAATGCGTGGATATAACCTAGAACCCTTGCTTAGATGTAGCCCATGGCAGCTCAGCATCCAGGTGGGTTTCCCTAGTAAGTGGAACAGGCACTGTCTCTGACATGAACTCAATGGCTGGCTCTTTGACCTCCCCTCCCCGAGGGAGGAACAACCTTGCTAAGCCACAGAGGAGGACATTGCAGCCAGTCCTGGTGACACTTGATAAAGTAGGGTCAGATGGAAAAAGGGAGGAGGACCTCTCCTATCAGTGGACTTAGAGAGGGACAAGGAGGAGAGGAGGAAGGGAAAGTGGGGTTGGAAGGGAATGAGGGAGGAGGCTACAGCTGGGATACAAAATAAATAAACTGTAATTAATATAAAAAGTAAAAATAATAAAAATAAAAAAAACAATAGATTACCTATGACGGAAGATGATGCCTTAGGATGAAGATGGCCGAAGCCAAATAATGAAGAACAAAGCAGATCGCCTTTGAATAACTTAGTGCTGTTTGAGCTGAAGAATGTCAAGAAAGCCTCGGTAATCAAATAAACGGAGAATAAACCCACAGACACTCTAAGACAGAGTACAAAGTTAAATATATGTGACTGAGCAGCTCCACTTTGCATGCTATAATCACATGATCTCATTCATCTAAGAAGCAAACATACCTATCTGTTTAGATAAACTCAATGTGAATTCCTGCTATCTGTAATCAAATATCACAGTGAAAAAAACAGTAGGCTTATATTTTGGGAATTTGGGGTGTACTGAAGTTGTGAATCCATTTTGAACTTAATGTAGTGCTCTAAAGTAACAGAAATGACATGAATAGTAACACTAATTAAAACAAAAACTGATGAAAGAGAAAACAACAAAGAACAACAAATGGCAAAGGAACCAGTGGATTCAAAAGGGCGTTAGGTGTATGCTGCCTGAGCTCTCACAAGATCAACCCTGCAGACAAGCAAGGGGCAGAACACTTGCACCCAAAGTACAACTTTAATACAGCAACTATAATACAGCATCTCCTGAACTGTATTATTATTATTCAGTACAATAACATGTACATCTCCCGAACATGTTTTTACTGCGTGCTGGGTCAAGTTGGGAATGTGTGTAATCAGGAGGACAGCTTGTTCCTAACGTCGGCCAGCCCCTCCTTGGGCTGGTAGTGACAAGCTTCGGAGACCAAATTATCAAGTCACACTACATCCCAGAACTCCTGGACTTTAGTGACCTTCACGTCTCAGCCTCCTGGCAGCTGGGCCAACATGTCCATACCACTGCCCTTGACAATGTTGAGGTATGTATCTGTGTGCAAAAGAGATTATACATATGCAAAAATCGTTGGAAGTATGGTAGTTTTCTTGTTTAGTCATGAATAACAATCTCATTCTTAAAGCTATTAATTATCCTTTGAATTTTTTTTTTTTACAATTGAGCTTTTACATATTTCTGATTAGGATCTGTTTAAAAGACAGTATTTATAAATCAATGGCACTACAGGAAATCAGCTTTTACTAGACTGTTATAATTATTCCGGGAATTATTCCTTAGAAATAAAAGATGCTATCAAAACACACACACACACACACACACACACACACACACACACACACGTAAAACGAAGTGACTCCAACAAGAGAAAGATGGAATGGAGAAAGGACAGCAGGCATAAAACTACAATACTGTGCACTCTAAGCCAATAAATATAAACAGAAAGGAACACACATTCACAGCTTGGTGTGGCCAGCCTGGGAGTTAAAACCCACGGTGTACTTTGTTGGATTTACATTCGTGTTTAAAAATCTATGTCTTAAGTATATTGGTGAGAATCAGGCATGGTGAGGGATGCCTGTAATTCTAACACTGAGGAGAATGAGGCAAGAGGATCTCAAGTTTTAGGCTAGTATGCGCTGCTTAGGAAGATAATGCCTCAAAAATGCATAAAGGGAGACTTGGCTTATTTATTTTAGGATATATATGTGTATACACACAGACACACACAAACACACACACTCATATGCTATATTTATGTATATCATATATATATATATATATATCATATGAGTGTATATATATATATATACATCCTTAATAGAGTTTTAGAAAAACCAATATGTTAAGAAAATGAGTTTGGTTTCTCTACAATATGAAAAAGGCATCTGTAACTAGAATAATTTGATTCACTCCACCCTCCTCCAGAACCTTCCAACATCTCTATGTAAAGCCACAGAAAAATTCAAGTCCCATGCAAAAGGTCTGTGCCTTCCTAAAGCATGCAGTGAAACTTTGCTTATTCCCAAACAGCACGACTGTGTCTGCATGAGCATTACTTGGCTAAAACATATCCCAGGATGTGTGTACTACTCAAAAGCCATATAGAGGCACCCAAGGAAAATGGAGAGCTTAAAATTTCATTTGGGAAAAGGCTATGAGCATATAGAGGGCAAAGGGAGAGAATGTCACCAGGAGTACAACATTTACACCAAGCTATGTTCAGGAACTGCTGAAACAGACAACTTTAAATGTGACAAATTACATAACATTCAGTAAAGCCACAGAATGCTCCTGCTGTTGTGGTAGGTGGGGAGCACCAATATAAAAATCTCACTCAAAAGGGCAAACAGGACAGACACTGGAAGCGGTGGACAAAAAGGGGGAGGGGAACAGGACAGGAGCCTACAACAGAGGGCCTCTGAAACACTCTACCCAGCAGGGGATCAAAGCAGATACAGAGACTCTGAGCCAAAGTTTGGGCTGAGCACAGGGAGTTTATGGAAGAATTGAGGAATACAAGGGACAGGATCTCCACAAGCAGGCCAGCAAAGCCAAAAAAATCTGGGTCCAGGGTGGCCTACAGAGACTCATAGCCAAACTCTGAGCAGAGTGCAGAGAATCTTATGGAAGAATTAGAAGATAGAAAGACCTGGAAAGGACAGGAGCTCCACAAGGAAACCAACAAAGCCAACAAATCGGGACCCACGGATACCTGCAGAGACTAATGCACCAACCAAGGACCATGCATGGAGAGGACCTAGATTCCCCCCGCCCCACCCCGGCTCAGAGTTAGCCCATGGCAGCTCAGTCTCCAAGTGAGTTGCTTAATAAGGGGAGCAGGGGCTGTCTCTGACATGAACTTGGTTGCTTGCTCTTTGATCACTTTTCCCTGAAGGGTGAGCCTTAGCACACCACTGAGAAAGAGGATCCAGGTGGTCCTCATGAGAAAGGTTGGGGTCAGATGGTAAGGGAGGAGAACTCCCCCTTTCAGTGGACTAGGAGAGGGGGATCAGGGGAATAGGTAGGAAAGGTGAAACCTAGAGGAGATGACGGAGGGGACTGTAGCCGGGATACAAAGCGAATAAATTGTGAAAAATAATAGAATTTTAAAAATCACGAAGGCTTATAAATAAAATTATCTTTGTATCAAATGGAGGAGTAAGAAGGGATCACCGTGAAAAACCTGATCTGCATGTACACAGATGAGAAAACACACATTTCGTGAGAAGTCTATGCCCTTAGTAATTTTTATCAAGTCTTAGTAACTGAGCAAGGTCTGAAAAGCAGATCTGTCATTCAACATTCATGAATTAACTTCATTTGTTTTAGAACGCTGCCAATCTTATTTCAGTGACAGACCTCTCTTGAGGCTAATTGTTATGAATGATAGACTGCTAGAAATATTTTAAAATAGGCACTCCCTCCACTCACATATTAACAACATAAAGCTAAGGTATATGTTTAAGATGAATACTGAAGTCTCATTTTTTTTATGTGTTTAAAATGTCTACTCTGGTCTAGTGAAGAAATAAATGATGAACATCATTTTAAATTTAGCTAGTTAAAAATCTAAACAAGAAATGGATACTGTTAGCTAATTAGGGTAATTTTTCTGAGAAAAATTTTGTTATGCAGTATTTTTATAATCTCTAATGCAGATTGTGTCTAGAGCTGATGCATCTAAATGTATGCCAGATGGTTGGGAAGCCAGAGACATCGAGGGGCTCAGACTATACCAGTGGAAATTTCTAAACATTATCTCATTTAAACCTCTTTATAATGGGCTGAACAGTTTACCTCCTCTGTATTGGACCAACTTTTGTTTCCTGAAATAGTTTTCTGGACTTCATTCTCCACCCAGCGTGGAGACATAGGTGTTTCATGCAGGTCCCCATACCCTAACGCTCAAAGGAAATTTCACGACCTTTAGCATGTTAAGACTAAATGTAAATTATCTTACCCACATTCGAATGAAACAAGAATCAAATGGAGGGTGAAGAGTTGGCTCAGAAGTTAAGCACATTTACTGTTCCATATGAGGAACTGTGTTCAAATGTCAGACTCACATAAGAAGCAAGGTGTCTTCCAGACACCTGTAAATTCAGATTCAGGGAATCTGACATTCTCTTCTGGGGTCTGAACATACTTAACCACCTATGCGTGTATACACACACATAAGTGTATTCACAAACACACTCAGAGATACAACATGCACACACACATACACACACACACACAAATAAATAAATAATAAATAAAACATACTGATATTGTTAAAACTTTACTTCGGCTTTTAAAACATATTTTTATACAGTATGTTTTCATCATATATTTTCTCCTCCCCCGACTCCTCACAACTCCTCGCCGTGTTTATAACCAACAAACTTAGTTTTTTTCTCTCAAAAAAATATATATAAAATAAAAATAAAAACAGATTAGAAAAAAGAATGAAAGAAAATCAGTAACACTAAATAAATATAAAAAAAAAGAAAAAGAAAACAAAGTGCACACACAAAGGATTGATTTCTGTGCAGGGTGAGAAATAAATTTTTAATTACATTATTTTGTGTGGGTCTCCGGGTTTTTTGTTATTTTTTCAACTGGCTATTTTATTTCCAAGGCACAGTTAATATTTATTTTCTATTTGCACATATGTATATGTACCTGTGCTGAGTATTTAGCACATGTATGAGCATACTCACAGAGGTCAGGAGAAGGCTGGAGTTTCAGGCCTCTGTGAGCCACTCAACTTGAATGCTGGGTCCTGAACACAGATTCTTAATTAAGCTGAACCATCATCCCAGTACTTCTGATAACTATTTCATTGCTAGTCTGTTATATTCATGTTGCTCTAGCGTCAAGCTGACCTCGTCACTATGGCTCTGTAGTAGAATTTGATGTACTGAGGTGTATTTAGCTGTGTTCTTTCTGTTTAGGATTGCTTTATCTACTGTGCTCTTTCTGTTTAGGATTAATTTAGCCTTTCATAATTCTATGTGAATTTCAGAAATTTTTAAATTCTGGCAATGGGGGTTGCATTGAAACTGTAGGCCACTTTTGATAATATAGACACCTTCACAATATCAATTGTCAACCAATAAACATGGGATTTCTTTCTATCTTACAATATCTACATTCTTAGATATAGGAGACTTGGAAAGTAAAATTACTCTAAAAATTCAGTCTTACCTCAGTTAAACCGAATATGATTAAGAAAATAATGATGAAAAATTCTGTTGAGTATATAGGGACAGAGAAATTCTTCTCTGCTGGCAGTAATATAAATTGGTAAAATGCTACAGAGTTTCCTAAAAATGCTAAAAATATAAATTCTATTTCATCTAGATATAATACCTCTGAGAATATACCAAAAGAGTATTCATCTTTACCGTAGAGATAGTTGCAGACCCATATTTGCAGCTGCACTATTCACGATGGGTATGGATACCACAAACCTGAATGTCCACCAAGGGAAAAAATGGAGAGATAAAATCCTCTGCATAAACATAACGGGATTTTATGTACCTTCAAAGAATAATGAAATCAGGACTTTGTAGAAGTCCTGAGGACACCTGATAAACCAGTATCAGATGTAAGGGGAGGAGGTTCTCCCTTATCAGTGGACTTGGAAAGGGGCAGGGAGGAGATGAGGGTGGGAGGGTGGGATTGGGAGGGAAAGAGGGAGTGGGATACAGCAGGGATACAAAGTTAACAAACTGTAACTAATATTAAAAAAATAAAAATTAAAAAAGAATAATAAAATCATGGCATATTCAGTACAGTGAGTGAAACTTGAAATATGTTATTAAGAAATCAGCCAGACTCAAATATAAACACTTTTTTTTCTTTCACATGAAGCTGATAGATTTTTATTTTTACTTGTGTGTGAGAGGGGGAGGGGGACTATGATTCATTAAACTGTAAAAGCTGATGGAAGAGAGAAAAAAGAGAACTCATGGAAAGCAGGGGAAAAATAAATAAGCTAGTGAGATTTCTGTCACTTTCACTCAAAAAAGAGGCTGCTGAAGAGAAGGAGAGGGACAAGAGAAGGAGGTCACATAGATGAGAGGGAGAAGTCCCAACAAAACAATATGAGCTGCACACTGCCCCTATGAAACCCATTACATTCTGTGAGGACTTTTTTCTTTTTCTTTTATTATTATTAGTATTATAATTTATCGCTTTGTATCCCAGCTGTAGCCATTGATCCCCTCCCTCTTCCACCCATTACCCCTCTCTCCTAGTCTACTGATAAAGGAGGTCCTCCTCCCCTACTGTCTGAACCTAGCCTATCAGGTCCCTTCAGGGCCTGGATCCTCTTCCTCTGTGTGTGGATTTTAAAAGCTCTGTTGATGTTTACTGTGTTCAGACAGCTCACTCTACTGAGTGGCAAGCTTTTATTCACTTGCTGAGAAAGGTGGAGAAAAGTACTGTTTCATAAGCACCCTCCTGCTCTCCCTCTCTCTCTCTCTTTAAAATTTATGTCTTTTATTTTCTTTTTTCTTTTTATTTTTTGTGTTAATTATAGTTTATTCACTTTGTATCCCAGCTGTAGCCCCTTCTCTCATTCCTTCCCAATACCACCCTCCCTCCCTCATATCCTCCCATGTATGTCCCTCTCCAATTCAACTGCTAGGCCAAGGTCCATTCATGGCTATTACCTAGAACCCCTGCTCAGATGTGGCTCATGGCAGCTCAGTATCCAAGTGTGTTCCCTAGTAAGGAGAGCAGAGGCTGTCTCTGACCTGAACTCAGTGGCTGGCTATTTGATCACCTCCCCCTTAGGGGGGAGCAGCCTTACCAGGCCACAGAGGAAGACAATGTAGCCAGTCCTGATGAGACCTCCTGCTCTCTTAAAGAACTTGAAATGTCTCTCCTTACAGTTCTGAGGGGGAAGGTCTTCATCCAGGTTCAACAAGGGAATTGTCTGCAGCTGCCGTATTTCCCTGCAGTTCACAAGCCTGGATGTTTGCTATCTTTCTGTAGAGGTGATGCTAAAGCGGTATAGCTGTGTTTCGGTTCCTATATGAAGTTGCCAAGAGAAAAGATTCCACTGGATAATATCAAAATTGTAAGACAGAATTTAAATCTTATAAGAAGATACAAGCTTATTTGCTAATGTACTGCATTATCTTTTAGTTTTCTAAGGATATGTATAGAATATGGTTTTCAAAATGTTCTCTGGAGAACAATGCCAAATTAAGGATACGTTATTTTTCTTTTTAAAATAAAGAATGATATTTACTGGCCTATAAAATTAAAATATGTTTTTTGGTTATAAATATATGAAAATATAAATGCTGTGATTTTCTGAGATGTTAAAGCTGTGGTTTTAAATATTCTATTAATATCAAAATTTTTAGAAAATTATTATTATGTGTTTTCTCTCACATTTGATGTAGATGATTGAAAATAAAATGCATCCTGTGGATACTGAAAAAAGTCCCAGACTTAGCATTGCATTTCTCAATAAAGAATAACTGATGATTATTGATTACATGAAAAAAATTGAGGAATTTATGATTGTGCTGCCTAAGACATTAGACTTTGCCCTGTTACAAATTAATCAGAATATGACTCAAGAATATGTACCGTAGGCTATAGTGAAAAATTAAAAAAAATTGAAGTCATCCCTAAAGTTCATTTTATTTTGGTACTTAATTGGCCATGTAAGTAATTTAGAAAACTGGTGAGAAGCACCTTGCAAATATAAACCCACAGAGAAGATCTTTAATTATAGATATGACTGTAGAGATTTATGCAACATGATTTCCTGAGAAATTCTAGTGTGTTGCAGGACATGAGCCACTGAATACAAAGCAAACTCAGTGCAGTCTCACTTGGCAGCTAAACTGTCATTGCTGCGATGTGTGGATCTAGAAAATCCTTGTTCATGTATGTGAGGCTTGTAGGTGAATATTCTGAAAGTAGAAGTGAAGAGACACTTAGCCTATAAAAAATCATGCTAGGTAAAAGAAACACCACCTATTGATAAGAGAGAATCGTCAATCTCTTTATTTGGAGAAAGTCCTGAAATAAGTGGAATGGAAATAACATCCCACGCAGGAAAATGAATGTTTACTGAGACTGTGTTTCTACCACTGTCATTAGCTTTCAGTAAATATTTTTAAAATGACAAAAAAATGACGCAGCTTGGACAAACATTAATTCCAGCAGTAAACAGTATTACAAAACCACAGCCAGATAAACTCCAGGAGTGAAACAGATGTAACAGTTGCTTCATCATAAAGCAGCTCCAAACTCAACACTCTCATTTCATACATGCGAATAAATGTGTGTTATCAGACATCCTATGCACTGGTTCTCAACATTTCTAATGGGGTGACCCATTAGTAGTACAGTCCCTCATGTTGTGATGATGCCCAACCATAAAATTATTTTCATTGCTACTTTAGAACTGTAATTTTGCTGTTGTTATGAATCTTAAATATCAGTATTTTTTGATGGTCTTAGACAACCCCTGTGAAAGGGCCATTTCAATGTCCCACAAAGGCTTCATAACCCACAGGTCACTGACTTATCTTCTCGATGAGACTCGGGCAGATTGAGATACTACAATGTTTAAGATAAAGTAGAAATAATTCTATAGCTAATGAAATCAATCATAGTTGAAAAGAAGACATTTACTTTATTATTAAAACACAGCATAATAAGAAAAGATAAACTGATACTTAAGTGATAAAAATCCCAGTAACAAGAAGATATTTTGTCATATACAAAACAAAAAAATATATAAGGCCTGAGAAATAAAGTCAGAAAAACTTCTCTTAAAGTGGGAAAATGGATGGAACTAGAAAAGATCATCTTGAGTGAAGTAACCCGGAAGCAGAAACACACACATGCTATATCTCACTTATATGTGGATATTAAACATATAATATAGAAAAACATACTGAAATCTACAAATAGGATAAACAAGAAGGAGAACCCTAGGAAAATGTTCAGTCCTCATTCAGAAGGGCAAACGGGATAGACATCGAAAGCAGGAGAAGACAGGAAAGAGGACAGGAGCCTATCACAGAGGGCCTCTGAAAGACTCTACTGATCAAGATATCTGAGCAGATACTGAGACTCATAGTCAAACTTTAGACAGAGTGCAGGGAATCTTATGAAAGAAAGGGGAGATAGAAAGACCTGGAGGGAACAGGAGCTCCACAAGGAGACCAAGAAAGCCAAAAAATCTGGACCCAGGATGCCCTCCAGAGACAGATACCCCAACCATGGACCATGCCTGGAGAGGTCCTTGCTAGAACCCCAGTTCAGATGTAGCCCATGGCAGCTCAGTCTCCAAGTGGGTTCCCTAGAAAGGGGAGCAGGAGCTGTATATGGCATGAACTCAGTGGCTGGCTCTTTCATCTCCTCCCCCTGGAGGGGGGGACAGTTGCAGACTTGCCAGGCCATAGAGGAAGACAATGCAGCCAGTCCTGATGATACCTAATAGGCTAGGGTCAGAGAGAAGGGGAGGAGGACTTCCCATACCAGTGGACTAGGGGAAGGGCATCCGGGAAGAAGAAGGAGGGAGAGTAGAGGTAGGAGAAGATGAGGGAGGGGCAATAGCTGTGATACAAAGTGAATAAATTGTAATAAATAATAAATACATTTTTAAAATGGGACCAAAATGTTGGGTATAAAAGTCAATGAACTTTGTATTAGAAGTTACTTTATAAGGGGAGGGGCAGGCATGCAGAGGGTGGAGGAAGGGAGGGATTGGGATGGGAGGAGGGAGGGAACCACGGGGGGGTACAAAGTGAATAAAGTGTAATTAATAAAGAAAAAGAAAAAAGAAAAAATGGTAAGTGTAGGTCTGGGTATGAAATAGCCAAAAAATGTACTGAGAAGATGAAACAGTCTATTTGCAAAAAAATAAAAAAAAAAGAAATCATTGATATGAAATAGTAGATGTTATTAAATCTTAATAACAGGGAAGAAATAAGGCCAGGAAAAAATCAATAGTTTTTGAAGAAAGTCTGAAACCTCAAATAGCACACCAGCACAGAAACAGAGACAGAAGAAAGGAGAGAGCATTTTTTTCTTTTCTATGACCATAAATCTTGAAAATTTGATGAAAATACTCAATTATGAGTTCAGGACTAATGTTAATATGTTACAAGGAGGATGAATCCAGATCAGTTGGATCTGATTCCAAACACATCATCTGAGCACTAGTAGCCAAGGTAAAAAAAAAAAAAAGAATCCTCGCAACTAAAAAAAATGCATACTTATAAAGAAATAAGCAAAGATCACCACCAAAAGCAGACATGATAATGCTAATTGTCAACCTGACAGATGCTAGCATCGCCTAGGAGACAATATTATAGGCTTACCTGTGAGGGATTACGTAACTTAGATAAGCACCAGGACGTGCTTGTGAGGGATATTCTTGACTAGGTTAATGTAGGTGGGAAGACCTGCCCACCATGGGCACTGCCGTTCCCTGTGCTGAGATCCTGGACTCAGTCAACAAAAGGAAAAAAACAGACACATCATTCATCTTTTGATTTCCTGACTATGGATGCAGTGTGACTGGCTGCTCCAAGCTATTGTTGCCTCAATTTTTTCATCTCGATGTACTGTGCTTTGGTACTACAAATCAAAGTAAACACACATTCTCTCTCTTTTAAGTTGTTTTCATCTGTATTTTATCACAAGAATAAGACAAAAATGTAATATGGACAAGAAGGCCAAAAAGCACTTTAACACAGTTACTAATTACTTTTATTGAGAATTGATTTTTTCATATAATTAGTCATATTATGGTTCCTCCTTCCCCAACTTCTCCAAGATCTTACCCATCTCCACACTCAACCAAATCCACACTTTTTCTCTCTCAAAACCTAAACAAGGAAGACACTAGGGAAGATGCTCAATCCTCATTCAGAAGGGCAAATGTGATAGACATCGGAAGAGAAGACAGGGAACAGGACAGAAGCCTACCACAGAAGGCCTCTGAAAGGCTCTACTGATTGAGGTATCAAAGCAGAGGCTGAGACCCATAGCCAAATGTTGGGCAAAGCGCATGGAATTTTGTTAAAGAAGACAGAAATAGAAGGACCTGGAGGAGACTGGAACTCCACAAGGAGAGCAACAGAACCAAAAATGTAGGCCCAGGGTCCCCTGCAGAGACTAATACCATAACCAAGGACTATTCATGGATATAACCTAAAACCTCTGCACAGATGTAGCTCATATACTCAGTCTCCAAGTTGGGTTCCTAGTAAGGGGAACAGGAGCTGTCTCTGACATGAACTCAGTGGCAGGCTCTCTGATTACCTCCTGGGGGGTGCAGCCTTGTCTGGCAGACCACAGAGAAAGATAATGCAGCCAGTCTTGATGAGACCTGATAGGCTAGGGTGAGATAGAAGGGGAAAAGGACCTCTCTTATCAGTGGACTAGGGGAGGGGGAGGGGGTGAAGAGGGAGGGTGGATGGGATTAGGAGGAGACTAAAGAGGGACAATAGATAGGATGCAAAGTGAATAAATTATAATAAATAAATTTTTAAAAATAAAAGTTGCTATAAAGATAAAAACAAACAAACAAAAAACCCAGACACTATCTAGAGAGATGACTCAACCATTAAAGGCTAGGCCCACAACCAAAAATATAAGAGAAAACAAGCAGACATCCAATAACAATAATAGTAATAAAATAATGAAGATGATAAATTAGATAAAATAAAAAATAAGCAAACCAGAATAGGACAAAACAAACAGAAAAAAAAGGAGCAGAAGAAAAAGCACAAGAAACTTATATACACAGAGAGATACACACATTCATCCACACAGAAATCTCATAAATATATAAACCAGAAACCATAATATATAAGAAAACGCTCTTTAGGTAATTTAAAAATTCCCAGACTAAGCGTTATGACACAAAAATCCTCCAAGAATACTGCTAAATTTGTTTTGTTCTCACCATCTACTCCTGTGAAATGGGTCTTAAGTATAGTTTGTTTTCCCACTGAGACTCTGTTGGAGAAAACTAGCTTTCTTTTGCAAGTGGATATCAATTGGAGTTAGATTCTGGCTTGGGATGGGGGCTTGTTTGAGTCCACTTTCTCTTTCAACGCTGGGATCCCATCTTGCTTACTTGAACCTGTGTAGGCTCTGTGCAGGCTGCCACAGTCTCTAGCCCTCCTGTGTCTAGAAAGCCTCCTTTCCTTTGTCTCTTCCAGGCCCTCGGGCTCTTAACGTTTCCACCCTCTCTTCTGCTGCATCCCATGATCCCTGGAGACACAGAGACCTTGGAACACTTTAATATATTTGAATTACTGGGGGGAAAATGGCTTAATTAAGAATTTGTTTTCCAAGAAAGAATACCAAGGGTAAGATGATCAATCCTCACTTAGAAAGACAAATGGGATGGGCATTGGATGTAGGAGAAAACAAGTAACAGGACAGGAGCCTACCACAGAGGGCCTCTAAAAGACTCTACCTAGCAGTGTATCAAAGCAGATACTAAGACTCATAACCAAACCTTTAGCAGAGTGCAGGGAATCATATGAAAGAAGGGGGAGTTAGTATGACGTGGAGAGGATAAGAGCTCCACAAGGACCAAATATAGGTCTTTTCTGAGACTGACACTCCACCAAGGACCATGTATGGATATAACCTAGAACCTCTGCTCGGATGTAGCCCATGGTAGCTCAGTAATCAATTGGTTTTCCTTAGTAAGGGGAGCAGGGACTATTTCTGCCTTGAACTCAATGGCTGGCTCTTTGACCTTCCTACCCCCCAAGGGAGGAGCAGTCCTGCTAGGCCACTAAGGAGGACTTTGCAGCCAATCCTGAAGATACTTGATAAAACAGGGTCAGATGAAAGGGGAGGAGGTTTTCCCCAATCAGTGGACTTGGAAAGGGGCAGGGAGGCGATGAGGAAGGGTAGGAATGGGAGGGAATGAGGGAGCGGGATACAGCTGGGATACAGAGTTAATAAAATGTAACTAATAATAAAAAATAAAATAAAATAAAACAAAAAAAATCCAAAAAAAGAATTTTTTAACAAAACATTTTTTTTTCAAAATGAAGGTGAAATAAAGATCTTCTATGAACAGATCCTGTGAAGTCCTTTCCACCAAATCTGTCTTCACAAAGTCCTAAAGTTCAAGCTCTTCTTACTCTTCATAAGGAAAGCACTCTATAACCTAAGGCCTTTACATGATTTGTTTTGAGGATATGGGAATGTAAGGACAGGTAAAAAGGTGTCTTCCCAACATCACATACTGGGAAAAAAAGAATGACATGCTTATAGGATGGGTCCAAGTAGTTCAACAATGGCTGACTTACACCTGAAAAGCTGGAATCCACTAAATGTTCAGTTCATAAAGCTGGTTGTCTCAGCAGTACCAATATGGCAGTGGAGTGCTGCCGAATTCCTGGAGAGCTGCTGATTTTCACAATTCGTTGGAATGCCAAAAGAAGGAAGGATTCAAAAACAGTGTAAAAGGACTTGGTGGCCAGAGTAAGGGAAAGCAGGAAAAAGGCCAAATGTCCTCTTCCATATCCTTTTCCGTGCACTCACTGAAAGGCACTGCTCAGACTCAGGGCAATAGACTCGTTTTAGATAACTTGATTAAAAAAAAAATTCCCTCATGGCAACTTGGGCTTCAGTTGATTCCAGATTAAGTCAGGTTTATAACCAAGACTAGTTATCATACCTGGAATGGTTGGCAAATATATTTCTGGAATGTGTTCTTCTCAGAGCTCAGACATTCGTAGCATGCATTTATATTTACAGAGAAGTCTTGCACCATTTGGTCCTACAGGAGTGGGAGGAAAAAAGGGCAGGCTCAAACATAATGCTGTTATTATTGCCTTGATTTTAAGATTCTTTCTCAGAGGTGTGAGGGAATGGCTTTGACCAAATTTCAGTATTTCAAAATTTAACATATGATTTAGAATGCACATTCTGCACTCCTACATTGCTATTCTCAAAGATACTATAATGCTACATAATACAGTAAAAAGAATTTGGAGGAGTAGCTAGAAACCATGTCACTTCTTTAGTTACTGAGAATCGGGATTTAAAGCTTGGATTTTCTCATTCAGACCTAGAGATCTTAATCTCTTTTAATTTACTGTCTTTATCTATTTTTTGGTACCTAATAGCATCCAAACATAATGTATTAGAATACCAAATACCGTTTTAATGCTATATTATATTTTATTTAATAAATTTGAAAGTAGGCATTTCCACTGAACTAGAAAATAGACGTATCTTAGAAAACTGTGTGCATGTGAAGACATGTGGAAAATAATGAATCTTTCCATTTCATGTTAATTTTTATTTTATTTTACTGTGAGAAATAAAGAGCTTGCAACATGAAAGAATAACTGTCACTGAGCGAATTGCAACTTATGTTTCAGATAACCACTTTCAAACAAGAAAAATGGGAGAAATGCACTTTGTGGTAATGACACGATTGACACCAAGTATTTAATGATGTCAAAGGCCAAAGTAGCCTCTCTTAAATTTACTGTGCTTTGGACTTTCCTGTTGTAGAGCGCAAACACCTACCTTTGCAGAACAGCAAAGGACAAAATTATTGTCAGGGCTCAAACTACCTCCATTTCCAGGTTTTGATTCTTTGTTCTTCAAATTCCGATTGAAAACATCATTTTCTTTATTGTGTTCAGGTAAAAATAAATAATTTTGAAAATAATAATATCAATTGCTGTCCTCTGCTTAAATACCTCATATTATTAGGTAGAGTTCCTGTGGGAGTTAGCTGATAATTTCCATAAATGTAAATAAATAACCTGAGAAAAATTCATTCACTTGTCTAGAACATGTAGGTGCAGTGAATACAGTATTGTCTTCTTGTTAAAAAATCTTTTGACAATATGTATAAATTTTTAAAACATTGTTGAGAAACTGTCAGTTTATTCGTGAGTCTCAAAAGTGCTACATGTGTGTATATTTTGAAGTAAGAAGTACTGTTTTGTTCCCATAAAGATTATCTTTGGTAGAATTGCTAGAATTGTTGCAGTATCTACTGGCAAGAATGATGTCTGCCCATTACACCTACTTTATAACATTCCATGAAGAGAGCAGCATGACATAGCAAAAGATGATATGTCTAAAAGTTAATAAAAGAAACTAATAAAAATGAATTAGGATAAATGTAAAGTATTCACACTTTAAAGATTCTAAAATAACATTAAGTCTAGTCTGGCTGTTATTTCTTCTCGGTAAGCCTCACTGCTTCCTGAGAACCCCGACTTTGAGTCTGTGATACACTCACAGAAGTCTTTGCATGCCACCAAGCATTCTGTCTTTATTCGGTTCTGGGAGACCATTCAACTCAATCAGAGCATTTTTTTTTTTATATTTTAGCTTATCGCTTTCTTATTCAGCTTACAAACAACATTGTATAAACCATTTCTAATTGTTAAAAAGTTGTAGATCAGGCAATTATCAGCAAAACATCTGTGTATCTGTTGTCTGTAATGCCCAAAGATTCACTTTCCTTTCTATTGCTGTCATAGCTTTTGAACAGTCAGAGAGCTCAACTGTGATAAATGCACTTTGTCTAATGCAGTGGGACAGTTCTTCAATTTGTGCACCTAGCCTACTGTTACTCTCAATCTCTTTATGTTGATTTAATTAGATAAAGTTCCATGTTAATCACTCTACAATTAAAATTTTGTAGTCTCACATTGGAAAAATATAATCCTTTTTCAAGACAAAATAATAAATAAATAAATTGAGCTCAGTAATAAAATAAATTTGCATTTTTGCAAATGCGTTAAATAGCTGATGAATTATTCAACACTTGATGTTGGTTCTGCAGACTTAATGAGCCTCTCTAATTTGACTTCCATACAAAATTATAAATTTTATTCCATGTTTATGAATTGAAAAGTGTTCATTAGCAAAATGTATTCATCAATGTACTATATATTGTTGTAAGGAAAGCTTTGAAAAGTTTGGGCCAGCAAATTCTGTTCTAGCATCATAAGCAGAATTCTTTCATAGATAAAAATGGTTTCATTACTGTATTCATTTTCACTAATCTATATCTTCTGGGGAAAAATATAAGTGAAAGTCAATTTATTATTATTATGACTTTGCTTTTCTTATATCATGTATTAGGACACTGTGAAGAAGCCAGCTGTGTGTATGTCTCTCTGTGTAAACCTATTTTACTTGATCTCAGTGACATAATTCAAAATTTTAGCAAACTGGATTTCTGTATGAGTTATGACATTTACTCAAAAGAAAAATATTTCTCATTCCTTGAACGCATCTTTTTTTCCTAACAAAGGAGCCAATTGTTACCATTTATCATTGAATAAAATTAGCATTAAGGGACTTGAGAGTCAGAGGACCCCAGTTCAGTTCCCAAACCTTCTGCCAGGCAGCTCATGACTCCCTGCATCTCCAGCTCCAGAGGATCCACTGACCTCTTCTCTCCTTCACAGGCATGATCTCATGTGCACAAACCCACACAAGAACATGCATATACACTCATAAATAATAAAGAAATATCATTAAAAGAAAAATAGGAGTGGCTGCATTGTCTTCCTCTGTGGCCTGGTAAGGCTGCTAGCCACTCCTGATGAGACCTAATAGACTAGGATCAGAAGGAAGGAAAAGAAGACCTCCTCTATCAATAGACTTGGGGAGGGGCATGCATGCAGGAGGGGGAGGAAAGCAGGGATTTGGGAGGGGTGGTGGGAGGGAGATACAGGGGAGATACAAAGTGGATAAAGTGTAATTAATAAAAAAATTTTAAAAAACTAAGACCACCAGTTGGAAACAAATAGGAAACAAAATTAATAAAACAACAAAAAAATAAATGTTCCACAACTGTGCTTTTAAAAACTCCATGTAGCATTTAAATTGTAGCACACACTGTAATAATGCTGAAATAATAGGATCTGTTAAAATTTGCTAACCTTCATTGGTTGTTTACCATAAATCTTGCCTACTTTATGTCTGCTGTATCTATTTTAAACCTTTTAGGACAAATGATGTCATGTGCTAAGTGTGTTGTATCACCTCAAAAAGAGAAACCAAGGCTTACAGTTGAGTCAGTGTCCTTGGTGGTTATGAGGTCCCTAATGGACTTCCTTCAGAATAGTTTAAGAGAAAAAGAGTTTACTCTGACTTACAGTTTTAGGAAGAACAGTTTACAGCTGGAAAGTCATGGAGGAAGGCAGTTCAAACGAGGGAGGAGTGGATAGCTGGGACTTTCTACTATATATCATTCAGAGCAAGAAGCAAGAGCAGAGAGAACATAGGCTATTGAACCTCAAGGTCCATTCCAAGTGACTCCCTTGGTCCAGGTAGACACTTGCATCAAGGCCCCTCTCCTGGTGGAGAATAGCTGTTTTAACACATAAACCTATAGGGACATTTCACATTCAAACTACAACAGTGGTTATTGCTGAGTTCTTTTACTCAAATTTACATTAGGAATCAAGAGAAAAGTAAAGTGGATCCAAATCATTTAGGAAAGCTGCAGATGGGTCAGACATTGAGCACTTGTGAGGATACAGGAAAGCAAATTGAATAGCTCCATCATACCAACAAGAAAGAAACTTCTATTTTAGACCATCTCTGAAATATATACTCCAAAGAAGCCATCATATGATCAATGTTATAAAAACACAAATTTGCTTTAAAGACATTAGAGGAAAGATCATCCCGAGTGAGGTAGCCCAGAAGCAGAAAGACACACATGGTATATACTCACTTATAGGTGGATATTAGCCATACAATATAGGATCAACATACTAAAATTACAGATCTAAAGAAGCTAAACAACAAGGAGGATCCTAGGGAAGACTCTTAATTCTCATTCAGAAGGGAAAACAGGATAGATATCAGAAACAGTAGAAGAGAGGAAACAGGACAGGAGCCTACCACAGATGGCCTCTAAACAACTCCACCCAGCAGGGGATCGAAGCAGATGCAGAGATTCACAAGCAAACTTTGCATAGAGCACAGGGAGTGTTACAGAAGAAGGGACATATAAAAGGACCTGGAGGGGACAGGAGCCACACAAGGAGACAAACAAAGCCAAAAAAAGCTGGGTCCAAGGGAGACTGCAGACACCGATGCATCAACCAATGACCATACACAGAGAGGACCTAGACCGCCTGCTCAGATGTAGCCCAAAGATAGCTCAGGCTCCATATGGGTTCAGCCTCTAACATGAATTCGGTTGCCTGCTCTTTGATCACCAGCCAGCCCACAGAGGAAGAGGATCCGGGCTATCTTGATGGGATCTGATAGGCTAGGTTCAGACACTAGGAAAGGAGGACTTCCTCTATCAGTGGACTAGGAAAGAGGTATAAGAGATGAAGAGGGAGAGGGGGTAGGACCAGGAAAAGATGAGGGAGGGTATTGCAATGGGATACAAAGTGAATAAGTTGTAAATAATAATAATGATGATATTATAGAGTGGAATCATATAGTACTATTTCATATATAATCATTTACTATTAGGTTCCCTTTGGAACCTAAATAGTACTATAAAAATAGGACAGCTTCAAGATCAATGTCCTTGCTGTCACTCAGAATGGCAGAAAACTAGGAAGTCAGGATTCCCAGAGGCCTTGTACTTGGGAATAAGCCATGATTTCCAATACATTTTCACTGGATTTTCAGACAATATAGAAAGGAGTAGTTATGGAAACATGATGGCTTTCACAACTGTGAGACCAGGAAGTACTCTGAAGGGTTGGAGTTCTAGTAAACACAGGTGAGAGTGAAGATGAAGTTATGCCACAGTTTGAAGAAAAAAGAGGTCATAGCAAAGAAGAATGGCTACTGAGAGAAGTGAAGGCAGCAAGAAAACTACCCATAGAGAGAAGTTACAAGGGCAGGTCTGCTCATGTTCATGGGGGACAAAATCTGTCAAAGTGAATTTTAGATGGTAGAAAATGCCTCAGACAGAATTTAATATTAGAACTGATGTAGGTTTCATCTGACCTTAACCTGACTTTTCTTATTCTTCATCTTCATCTCCTTCAGAATACAGGTGTGTAATGTTCCACCATTATCTCTTGGAATTATATAATTTTTTCTTTCAACTCTCATAGGGTCTCATAATGGACCTTCACTTGAGTCCCATAAGAGTTCTGATTTGAATCTTTGACAAAAGTTGGGGCCTCTTAGAGGTAGAACAAATGAATTTTCCACTGTGAGAGTAACCTGAAACTTGCATCTTTGGATAGAATCCTATAAATTGGATGTTGATTGTACTCCAGAGACCATGTGGTATGTGCAGTGGTTCTTTGGGGAAGGCGTAGGACCTCGCGTAGATGGGACTTTGGTGGAGATGCTTGAGTCATTGGATACATAGTCCCAAAGGTATCTCTGGTTACTGACACTTTGGGTGAAGATATTTGGGTCATTGGGACCTAAATTAAAAGGGAACCAAGCTTATGAAGCTTTAGGAGACATGTTTAAAATCATTGTGGACCTAAACTCCAAGAGTGCTTTGGTAGCATGGCTTATTTAGATTTCCTCTTGCATTCTGGTCATGATATAAGGATTTTGGCCAACTGTCTGCTCCTCTGTTACTACTTATCTCCCCAAATGGAAGTTCACAGAAAAGCTCATGTTGGAAAGAAATTTTTGAAATTAAGAGGTAGATAGATAATTTTGTTTTTTTTCTTTTTAATTTTTATTTATTTATTATTCATCACAATTTATTTACATGTATCCCAGCTGTAGCCTCCTCCCTCTTCTCCTCCCAGTCCTGTCCTCTCTCCATCTTCTCCCCATAGGCCTTTCTCTTAGTCCAATGATAGGGGAAGTCCTCCTCCCCTCCTATCTGACCCTAGCTTATAAGTTCTCATAAGGACTGGCTATATCTTCTTCATCTGTGGCCTAGCAAGGCTGTACTCCCCACATGGAGAGGTGATCAAAGAGCCAGCCACTGAGCCCATGTCAGAGACAACACCTGCTCACCTTACTAGGGAACCCACTTGGAGACTGAGCTGCCTACGGGTTATATCTGAGCAGGGGATCTAGGTCCTCTCCATGCACAGTCCTTGATTGTAGTATCAGTCACTGCAAAGACCCGTAGGTCCAGATATTTTGGCTCTGTTGGTCTCCTTGTAGAGCTCCTGTCCTCTCCAGGTCTTTCTCTCTCCCCATTCTTCCATAAGATTGCCTGCATTCTGACCAAGTTTCAGCTAGAAGTCTCAGCATCTGCTTCAATTCCCTGCTGGGTAGAGTCTTTCAGAGGCCTTCTGTGTTAGGTTCTTGTCCTGTTCCCTGTCTTCTCCCACTTCAGATGTCTATCCTGTTTGCCCTTCTGAATAAGGATTAATCATTTTTGGAAATCAGTCTGGCGCTTTCTTAGAATATTAGGAATAGTGCTACCTCAAGATCTAGCTATACCACACTTAGACATATATCCAAAAGATGCTCAGCCATATACCACAAGGATATTTGCTCAACTATGTTCTTAGCAGCTTTATTCATAATAGTCAAAATCTGGAAACAACCAAATATTCCTTAACCTAGGAATGGATTTAGAAATTGTGGTACATTTACACAATGGAAGACTACTGAGCAATTAAAAACAAAGAAATCATGAAATTTGCAGGCAAATAGATGGAACAAGAAAAGATCATCCTGAGAGAGGTAACCCAGAAGCAGAAAAGTACACATGGTATATATTCACTTATAATTGGATATTAGCCATATAATATAGGATAATTATACTAAAATCTGTACACCTAAAGAAGCTAAACAACAAGGAAATAGATAATTTTGACCTACTATGCTTATATTCACATACACAGAAATGCTTGAACTTGTCTGTAGTGGACATATTAAACATGCCATCTCTTTTTGACCTGCCCTGTAATTGGGCCTATTTCCACCACTGTCTTGTCTTCAACCTCACCCAATCATTCAATCATTAACCTAAACTATGGCATGATACCCAATTGTCTTTCAGTATTCACAATATTTGAAAATTGTATGCTTTAATTTAATTTTATTTTTATTAATTATAGTTTATTCACTTTGTATTCCAGCTGTAGCCCCATCCCCCATCCCTTCCCAATCCCACCTTCCCTCCCTTCTCTTCTTCCATGCCCCTACCCCACTCCAATGATAGGGGAGGTCCTCCTCCCTTTCCATCTGACCCTAGTCTATCAGGTCTCATCAGGACTGGTTTCATTGTGTTCCTCTGTGGACTGGTAAGGCTACTCCCCACCCCTCATATGGATGTGATCAAAGAGCCAACCACTGAGTTCATGTCAGACAGTTCCTGTTCCCAATACTAGGAAACCCTCTTGGACACTGAGCTGCCCTGGGCTACATCTGTGCAGGGCAGTTGTACTTGTATATTTTACTATCAGCTTTTGTGTTAAAGTGTGAAGCCATTTATCTATGAACAGCAAGCAAGAAAACAGCTGGACACCGTCTTTTCTGCAATTACACGTTTGATTTACTGCTTCCTTAAGTGGTTACTTACAGAAAAATGATGTAATGCCTTAAATCAAGCACAGAGCCCTTAGTGATGTTTTTGGGGTAATGGCTTTTCAAAAGGTACTCAGAATTCCTTAGGAAATGCGTTCTATGTTGTTCATTTTAATAATTAATCTATATCATGTGTATATGTAGGTGAATATGTGAATATGTGTGTAGATATACTTTTAAGAGGCTTTGCATGCATATAGAAGAGGTAGAGTATGTGTATACATGTATGAACTTGTGTGTGTCCATTTAGCAGCTTCTGAGCTTTAATAATGCCTCTAGTAGTTGCACAATATAGCAACTGTGCTACTGCTTATTATTTAGCACAGGTGAAACTGGCTTAGACTAAAACCTCTGGAGAAATATTAGTGGGATTATAACTTCAAGAAAAAAATATCAAGAAAGATACTAGCTATTGATCCTAGCTGCCCCGTGACTTCATAACCTCCTTTAGCATTCTGCATAGAAAATGATCAGTGTTGTTTCTAGTAATCTCAAATGAGCTAAGACTCACGATGGGACACAAAATAATCTAGTTTTATCCTTCTAAAAATTCTGGGAAGGAAACTATGGTGGTCCTATTTGTCAAAGTTTTGTCCTTTGAGATCACACACAGTGAGGATTAGAGACTATGTCTGAAGAGTCCTACCAGTGTCACCTACAGTCATGACCTTCATGGAACTCTCTGTGTAGCTTGTTTTCATAATTTGTTTAATATTTTTCTCTTTTATTTCTTTCATAGGTTTTTATTTAATTTCAAACATGAGCATCTCCAAGAATCCCATCCTTCCCTCTTCCCATCAACACCTCACTTCCCCAACTTCATGATAAGCTTTCATTATCATTATCATTATTATTTTGCTTTGATGCAGAGTTTTAGAAAAGAAGATTCCAGACTGGCCATGAAATTGCCATCTTGCCTAAGCCTCCCAAGTGCTGGGGTTATAGGCCTGCAACACCATGCCCACATGCTATGCTTGCTGTCATTTCTGGAACTTTACAGGACATGAACAGATGGAGTGAATAGAAACCACAGACATTGCTATTTCTCCGCTGTGTCCACCCATGGAAACTGTGTTTGACAAACTTGTTCAGTTGTCATCAACATATCTCATTGCTGAGCCTGGCTTGTGGATTGATAACTGTCATGTCCAAACTGGATTTTATTGCTACTGGTTTCTTGAGTCATCACTTCCTATTCCATGACATTGTTTCAAACAACAGGATTGTTTTACCTTAGCAGCCCGTACCGCCATCTCCTCACTTCATAGTATTTTATTTATCACACTCCTTTTAAAACAAATATTTATCTTTTTAATTAAGAATATTATTCTTTTCTATTTCCTGAACTTTGTTGAAAAAACTTCTTAGAGTCCCCATGATTACTTCTAGCTGAGAGATTAACAGTAAGCATTGTTCTGTTGTCAGGGTTCCTTCCTTCCTTCCTTCCTTCCTTCCTTCCTTCCTTCCTTCCTTCCTTCCTTCCTTCTTTCCTTCCTTCCTCTCTCTCTCTGTCTCTCTCTTTCTTTCTTTCTTTCTTTCTTTCTTTCTTTCTTTCTTTCTTTCTCTCTTTCTTTCTTCTCATTCTGTAATCTATTCTGGCCTGTAACTCATAGCAATCCACCTGCCTCAGCTACCTAAAACCTGAGATTGCATGCTAAGGAAATCATGCTGAGCATCCTGAGGTTTTTCTTTTCCTTAAAGGATTGAATTTTTATGATATGATTTCTGTTGAGTGTTTTTTTTTAAAATGTAATGATTAACTGCCCATTGATATAAATTTAAATGACCTTAATTTACCCCTTGTACTGCATACTGAACTTCCATTTTATTTTGTGAACTATGCCTACTAAATCTACATATGATTTTTTACTATAGTTAATTTTCTTCTATGCCTTTTATAGACATACAAAATCACCAGCCCCCAGATAAAAAAAGTCAGAAAAAAAAGCCAGTACTTCCACAGTTAGTTTTCTGTACTTTAGAAATAAGAAAATAACTAGTCAAAGTTCCCTGGTTCTGTCTCACTGCAGTGATGAACTTATTTCTCTCATATCAATCACAAGAATTTCTTGTCACAATATTTTTTGTATAAAACAGGATCTTCTTTATTTTGCATACTTTTAATTTCAGAACAAAATAAAACAAACAAACAAACAAAACAAAACACAATACATAATAACCAGTCCTGGTATTCTGTGTGAGGGGATTTTCCTGCCTTTAAGGCACGATGAAAAGACAGAAGAAATTCTTCTAGATATGAGCAGAGAGTAAGGTGGTTCAAGGCTGCTAGGGGAGCCACAGGGAAAACTATATAGAGAGCATGGGAAGCCTAGGGGTTCTTTAATCTACTTCTTCCATGGGAGAGGCATCCTCATCACCCTGAAGTGAGGGAATCTCATCAGGAACAGCAGCACTGGGCTCCTCTGCTGTCACTTCATCTTCATCAATGCCCAGGCCTAGTTTAATCATGCAGTCGATACAGTTGGAGTGGCACAATTTGTTCTCTTCACTTTTGTTCTCTGGTTTCTAAAGCCTAGTGGGTTTTTTATTTCAGAAATTTTCCATTTATTGAATGTGCTTCTTCCTGTTTTTTAAGATATCTGAAGAGTTTACTTCTTTAAACAAATTCTAAGTAAATTCTACACATAATGAGCAATTTAAAAATGGATTATGACCTCATTCTATTACCATGTTTTTTATAACCTTAATTTAAAAACTTCTATGAGCATTAAAAGACACAAATTTTCCTACAATAAATCATTTTTCCTTTTCTTTTTTTTTTAGACAGTGTTTTATATAGCTTAGGCTGGACTTAAACCAGCTGTGTAGTTGAGGATAACATTTAAGTTCTGATCTTCCTGCTTCCACCTCCCAAGTGCTGGGATTATAAGGAAGAGCCACCATGTTTGGATCCTTAAAAAAAAATCTTGATCTCTGTGTTTAACAAAAGTGACCACGTGTTCAATACTCAAGAGTCAATAATTATATTCAATTGTGTATTTGACTGAAAACTATGAATGGATTATACATGATGCCTTATATTAAAACTCAAATATATAAAATTGCAGCTAAGTGTTAACCCACAACTAGGAGCCCAGTTCTGTATTGCCTACTGAGAACTAAGTAACATTTCCTAAGGGCATTTCCTTAGGGGTATATTATGTCTTAAAATCTAATTCTTACAATGTTAATTATTTGAAGTTATATGTTGAATTTGAGGTTAACTTCTCTAAAACCCTTCTTTTCATCAAACGGAATTGGACACTGCTTTATTGACTGTCCCAAATATGCTTTTTAAAAATCAATAGGGGTGCCTCTGTGACTAAATGATCGATTTATATTTTGCTCCAATTTTTTGCATATATACATGTACATTTACATACTGCTTTGCTTTTATCTTAAATCTTGCTTCCCTTAAGCATGTGCCTACCTAGAATTTCTGTTAAGCTTAAATGTATTGTTGTCATATGTTAGCATGATCATGTCCTAGAAAGCTTAGCTAATTTTTGTGCTTTGTGAAAAAGGAAAAGTGATAACACAAACAAACAAAACAGAGAATCTTTTAGAAAGTTCCAAATGAAGAGGAGTTTATTACTTTACAAAGGAGTATTGGATGACAGTTTCACCTAAATATCTCATTTCAGCTTAAATCTGTAATGATAGATGGAGATACAGGAAGCACAAAGAGAGGGAGGGGTAAAAAAGAGACAAGAGACAGAGAGGATACAGAGGCATACACATACCTACACACACACACACACACACACACACACACACACACACACACACACGGAGAGAGATGGTGGAGAATTGTTTTAGTATTTAGAAGAAAACCTTTTTCCTCTGCACATATTTAAACAAGAATCTTTCTGTTCACCCTAGGTTTTAGTCTCCGCATCTCCAAGTCTTAAAACTGGACATAGGCGTGCCCCTAACTTTCACCAACTGTAAAAAGAAACATCTCTGACTAAAACAGAGAACAGCACTGATCTATGGGTGTAATGTAAATAGTTAGGCAGCTTGATAATATGACCGTTTATCAAAACATTACATAGATAATGAAAGTGGACTCAAACAAAAGGAAAAAAGAAAAACACCAAAATGTTTGTCTTTGGAAAAATAATATGGCTCTGGAGTCTGTCTACAGTGACATAGATTGAGGTCTGGACTTAACATGGCACACATGCTAATTTGTAGCCTGAGGCAAGATGATATTAATTCATGATTTTGTGACTAGTCTAGACAGGAAAACAAGATCTTTCCTCAAAGTTCTCAAGCCACCAGGGAAATGTCCCACATCCAAATTTCATTATTAGGCTTATATTAAAACAAGTAAATAAATATCTTTTATCTTCTCCATTAAAAAATACTTTACTTTGCAATTCACAGTATTAGCCTTATGATATGAACTGTCAGGGAGTTGGTAAGATGACTCATATCTTAAGGTTAATAATAAAAAAATGTCAATAATAGTTCCTTTCTTCTGAACATTGGTATTACTTGAGTCTTTCATGAATTATTATTATGAACGACTGTTTTCATTTAACCACCATACTTCTGAGGGATCTCAGATCATTGATGAAATAAAAGGCTGTTGCAGAGGACAAGTGACTTCCTTGAGTACAATAGTGAAAGAATGGAAAGGAGAAACTTCTGGCAACAGATCAATTTTTTTTCCCCTTGGATGTCAGCCCTTATTCTTAGTCACCTCAGGACTTTATAGAGGCAGAAGCCACAAACTGCCCTGCATAATCTCTAGCTAAGGGCCACTTTCTGGCAGAGTAATTCTTAATTTGACATTAATAGTTGAAGTATTTCATTCTCTCCTATATTGTGTCCCAATACAGCCGTGCCTTCTCGATGCCATTGCCTTAGATGTGCCATTGGGGGCATGGGAAATACAGCCGTGCCTTCTCGATGCCATTGCCTTAGATGTGCCATTGGGGGGCATGGGAAATCTCTAGCTTTCAAGCCAAGTATGCTCTTGGTCTCTATTGAGCCATGTCAAACACCTGGATAGTCAATTCTGTGCTTAAGATGTCAGTGGCCCTTGTCTTTCTCTCTGACCTCTGTCTTAATTGTATGGGCCATCATAAAGCACTCCTTCTTCATTGTTTCCTGGTTACCTACTCTTTTTTTTTTTCTTTTTTTTTTTTTTTTACTGTTGTGAGGTTAAGATGATAGGTGTTCAAGTTTTTTGAGAACAGTAACATGTTTGATGTCCTTATCAGTGAACTATCTCCTTGAAGGTTCCTGCTGCCCACTGGTTCCATTATCTATGATTTATTAACTTCTAATTCAAAGCATAATGATTTCAAACTCCAGGTACCTTGGTTTGTGGCTGAGGCAGATTCTAGTTGGCTGTATATGAACTGAAGGAAGAATACAAAACACTCAGAGGAGCTAAAAATACTTAAAAATATTTTTAGTGATTTTATTTCCTGTGTGTGTTGTGGGGAGTGCATGCCAAGGCATATGTGTGAAGGTTACAGGAAAAGTGGGGAGAGTTGTTTCTTCCTTTTCATCACGTCAGTCCTAGGGACTGAGCATGAGTTTTTAGGCTTGATGGTAAATGCCTTACCTTTCTGAGTCATCAATGCAGCCCCAAATATTATTTTCTCCCAGAAACTAAAGCCTAGATTAAAAGTTTGAAAAGAGACATTTTATTTTCTTTAAAATGTTTGAGATAGATTTATAATTTTAGGCTATCAACAATGACATGATCCTACATAAAATTTCCTGGAAATCTCCTCTTCTTGTCTAGTGTAACCTTGATATGTGGTCGTATTTTTCTCCAACTCAACTAATAATTAGATGCTTTACAAGAACCTTTTCAACTCATCTAATCCAGAGTTGAACATTGTTTAATTCTAACTTGAGATCAGAGAGAGATGACATGGCAGTAACCATATTCATAATTCAACTGACTACAGTTTATCAGTGTCTAATTTTTTTTTCAAAAATTCAGTGTTATACTTAGATTCTTGGTATACCTACCATTTGAGTTTGATTTATGTGAATATAGAATTATTCTGTTTTCTCTGTTGATTCAGAGGTATACATATTTACTTTGCTAATATATATACCCACAAACCAATGTTTGAACAAGAAAGAAAAATATTTTGTAGAATAGTGTTTTAGTGACATCATTTCCTCATTCCATTTAATTAATACTTTCATATGAACAGTTTTAGCAAAATTTAAAACACTGTAAGGTAAGCCTGACCATTCATATGGTGTAGCAAATCTGAAGCTTATTTAAACATCTGCATGTCTACTGGTAACAGTGCCTTATTGTTTAGCATAATAAAGAAAAATATATTTATTCTTGTCATACTTAAGCTGAACACTGTTTAACCACCATTGCTTATGACACAGACAAAGGTATTTGAAAAACATTTAGTATATTAAGTTATATATATATATATGTCTATTCTTTTAAAACAATCATTTAAATATATTAACACAACTACTGAAAATTATATATGTCCTGTTTTTTATTAAATATAAGTCTAGTAAGTTAGTTTTTCAAGGTAATGATGAATCCAGAGTGAATAACACATGAGTTGACTTCACACTACCTAAAGTCGACTTGAAGATGAGTATTTTCCCAGGACTATCTTAGGAACTACCTTCAGAATTTACAGTGTGGAACACACATGTTCAATTTTAGAGTAGTACACATTCTTTGATATGTGTAGAGATTCAACATGTAAGAAAAATCAATACATTATTTTTGAACTTTATGATATGGATGTCATCACAAACATTACATTGTATTTAGTTCTCAAAAACAGATAACCTGACACTTATTTTTATTTTGGAAAATCAGAAAATAAAACAAGTTGAATGGGGTGATACACATAGAGAAGGGATGAGAGATGTAGCAAAATCAAGTGTGCCAAAACTGATGCTCAGGTGGCTTTGCAAATTATGTCAGGATGCTTATCTGGCCTCCAGGGCTACACATTGACAATGGGAAATATAAGAGAATTCAATCACTGTTTGCTTCACTCTCTCCAGAAGCTCAGGAAGCTTAGTAATATTTACTGTTTCTATCCATTTAGTTTCACAGGCAACTATAAGTGATTTATAAAATTTTGTAGAGATCATGACCCTCTGACTTAAAGTTGGTCTAGTTTTGGTTTGGTTATTAAGTTTATTCTGTGAAGGGGATAAATATGGAATTTCTAAATCCAAAGCAAAATAGCAAACACCGATCAATTTTTCAACCTGAGTCATATATAATTTCCAATATCACTGCTGTCTGAAAGGATGTGATAATAATAGATGACATTCCGAGACGTTTGCTTAGTTATCTCCAAGGCAGGCCACATGCTGACATGTGGCATTTAATAAAATTAAAGGCAGGAATAACTATTAAGCATATTTATTTCTAATGTATTCACTAAATGCCAACTATCATTCATTGCTCAGGATGTGCTGTCCTTTTATTACAAGGCCACGCAAGGACATTCAGTTCATTTCAACCAATGCTGATTTTTTGGAAATATTCTCGCTTATTACATTTTGTGAAGACTAACAAAGGAACATGGGAGAAAATGAACAGGTCCTAGAAAGTTCACTCAGAGAATTCTGGGTACACTGACGTTTGAGCTGGCAGCATTTTTCACTGTGAATTTTATTAGTTTTTCTCTAAGTAAACATTAACTGCCTTAATTAGGATATTGTGTCAGGGTCTTTAGATTTCAGTCTGTCTGACAATAGTTCTCTCTGCTAGGCTAGGCAGCATTCCTACCAGTCAGATCTGCTCTTTTCATGAATCTTTGTAATTAAAATTTCAGATGCATTTCACATTTAACCTGAAATTTCGGTTTTCAACAGCATTCCAGCAGAAGTGCTGTCAGCCTTAAGATACAGTTAAATGCAGCCATTTATGTAGGGAGTCGGCACAATGTGGTTTGCTCGTAAAGGAGAAGCTCGTGTATTGCAGTAGTTCTGTAGTCTCTTCCATCAGTTCACATTGTCTAAACACGGCTGTGCGTCTTACAAATAATCCAGACATATCAGGGCCAGTGTCTCTCTCTGTTTTCCTGGCATGGTCTTCTGAACACTAAATCTCTATATTTGCAGCATAGTCCACATGCTGACGTGTGGCAGTCAATATCATTAAAGGCAAGAATAACTATTAAATGTATTTATTTGGAAGATATTCACTAAAGAAATTCCAATAATCATGCATTGCTCAGGGAGCGCTCTCCTTTTATTACAAGGGTGTACAATGGCCATACACTCCATTCTTTCTAAATAAAGTGAGATTGTTGTAAGGCTTGTTTCTGTCTGCCTATGCCCTCCTTCCACTCCTAAATCAATGGGATTTGGTGGACAGAAAGCCTGTATCAGCATTACTGTCCTGACTGAAAGGTATCACAATACAAAGAAAACATTTTGATAATGTAATTATCAGATAATGTGAAAAAACAACAGCAAAATATTCCTTTAAAAAGCAAGGGCCATGTACAGCAATAATTGGCAAGAATTAGAATTACGTAGAAGACTGTCAGTAAAATATGCTGTGTCCTAAAGAATTGAATCCTGGAGTAAATGTCCTTGGTCTGTGGTGGAGCATGCTTTGAGTCTGTGCCCAGGAGTGCTATTGCTGGGTCTTGAGGCATGGCTGTTGCCAGTTTTCTGAGAAAGCACCAGATTGATTGCCACAGTGGTTTGCACTCCCACCAGCAGTGGAGCACTTTCCCCCTTTCACCACATCCTCCCCAGCATGTGCTATCACTTGAGGTTTTTGTTGTTGTTGTTTGGTTTGGTTTTATTTGTTTATTTTATCTTAGCCATTCTGAAAGGTGTAAGATGGAATCCCAGAGTTGTTTTGATTGCACTTCCCTGATGACTAAGGAAGTTGAGCGTTTGTTTTAGTGCTTCTCTACTATTTGAGATTTCTCTACTGAGAATTCTCTGTTTAGCTCTGTGCTCCATTTTTTAATTGGATTATTTGATTGTTGGTGTTTAATTTCTTCTAAACCATCTTCATTCACAGCTTTATTCATAATAGGTAGAAGCTGGAAACAACCTAGATGTCCCTCAATTAATGAATGGATAAAGAAACGATGGTACATTTGCACAATGGAAAACTGCTTGGCCATTAAAAACAAGGAAATCATGAAATTTGCAGGCAAATGGCTGGAACTAGAAAAGATCATCCTAAGTGGGGGAACCCAGAAAGATACGCATGGTATATACTTACCTATAAGTGGATTTTAGTCATATATTACAGGATCAACATACCACAAGGCACAGACCCCAAGAAGATAATCCCAATAGGATTAATGTGGGCCCACTAGTTAGGAAAGTTGGGAGCTATTTCTGACATGGACTATGTTGTCTGCTTTTTGATCACTTCCTCGTGATTAGACTTCCCTACCAGGCCACAGGGGAGGAAGAACTCAGTCCTCATGTGAAGAGATGAGCTGGGGTGCCTGGATTAGAGGGGGCTCCCTTATTCTAAGGAAAAGGAGAGAGGGGATGAGAGAATGAGGGTGGGACTTGGAGGAGAAGAGGGAGAGACCTATGACCTAGATGCAAATTGAGTTAATCAATTAATAAAGAATTGAGTCTTTTAGCTCTCAGTTACAATAGTCAACAGGACCATTCTTCAGTGTTCTGCTTCAGGTGAACTCGCATAGATATTCCCCCATCTGGCTGGTTATCTCTGTACAAATTTAATAGAAAAGCTGTTGGTTTAAATGACAGTCTGTGTTGGTTCTAAAGAAGATCTTGCATGGAATACCCCCAGCCTCGGGCTTCCCTCAGCTTCCCTCCTTCCTCCTATTCAGGCCACACACCAGCTAAACTTCTCTCTTTCCTCTCTCTCAACCTGGTGGGACACTCTGTTCTTTCTCAATAAATACAGATTATTTCCAGGCTTGTTTTAGTCTGTCCTTCTCCTCTTTCCATGTTTTATTTACTTGTTCATGCTTCCTCTCTCTTTTAGTTACACTTTTTTCTAAAACACCTCACCATGCTTGTTTCTTCTTCACCTGTAAACATCCCATTTATATAAGTTCTGTCTTCACTCAGAGACTTAAATTGAACTTAAGTGTACTTTAATTTAAACCTTTATTTGAAAATAAACTTTATCCTGTTTGAACACTCATAATTATTTAATCATGTGTGTGCATATTTGTTTCCATCTGTATATATTCTATGCCATTATTTCTGTGATCTGTAATATGATCTAGCAAACATCCTAGGAATGTGTAATTTCATTAATTATCATAACTCCTTGGTCTATCTGGTTGAAATGAATAGTTCTTCCTTGGAGCTTCTCATGAGCAGTGACCAGATGTCAACTGTAGGCATTTCTTGTACCCTTCCATCATGGTCATCATTCTGGTATCATCCTTGCTCTCCAAATGATGGTGTTGTGGCTTGTTCTTTAGTTAGATTTGGTTTGTCTAGCACATTTTTAACAAGAGTACCAAAATGTTCAGATCCTGAGAACCTCGACAGTTCTGGGCAGAGAGAATGCTTAGTCCACCACCTCAGCTCTGGCTCTCCCACAACCTTGGGGATGGCAACTCAGGAGATTTTCAAATCACGACTACTCTGTTGCTGATTATTAATATTTAATATTTATTTATCTTGTAGTTAATCAGTGGTTATTCCTAAACCAGCTGTATACCCAAATCATGTACAGAGACCAGGATTTACCTAAATTACCTGCAGCACAATGCTGGGCAATAATTATTCCATCCTAAACCTCCACGCCCACATAGCTTCCTCTCATTCAGACTTCCCACATTATACTTGCTTTTTAGTCATATCTTAGGTCTGTTTCATCCCTCCTGCTGTTTCAGATTTTCTCCTCTCAGATCTCTCTTTCTAGAACCCTCCCCCTACTTGCTTCTTTCTCCTTCCCTCCGGACCAGGATGTCCCACCCTATTCTCTCCATTGCTCAGCATTGGCTGGTTGCTTTATTAACGATACAGAGAACAAATGGTAGCATGTTTATGTAAACTTGGGTGAGGTGATGCTTAGAATAAGCATTACAATGCAATTTCTGGATTGAAACCAGAGAGTTGGGTAGAGAAATTAGCATGTGAACGAACAAGGGTAAATTGTATACATTCCAGAAGAACGTTATACCAACCCTATTCTATGTGTTCCCCAGATGTGCTCCACCACTTTTAGCTGCCTACATGCAGACATACCATGCACTGCAAAACCAGCTCCATTTAAAGAGGAATGGCAACATTATAGCGAAGGAAAAAATTTGCAAGGGCAGCTGTTGCAGCCATATCTGGAGGACCCATTATACAAACCATGCACTAAAGAATCTTCCAGAAAGCAGAGGTTGTTTCATAGTTCTGTTATCCCTGTATATATCTGCTACTTAGACCCTTGAAAACTGCTTAAAATTAAAGATAGGACATATCTTTAGCCCAAATTAGTTATTATCACTTGAATGAAATATATATTATATTCAATTTGATTTGATTAGTAATATATTTTAAATTATGCAGTTGAAAGTGACAGATTTATAATAAGACTAAGAAAAAAAAACGAAGATAATTGCCACAGAGGAAGCCCCTACATCTTATAACATCTGTTAGCACTGTGAAGAACCTATTGACAATTCCAGACCCTGGGCAGGGTTTAGTCATACTTATGATAATGTGTGAAAGGCAGTGACTAACTGCATTGTTAGAAAACTCAGGGATCAATTTATGTATCCCTGACTCTACAGTTCAATAAAATTCTAACACAAGAATGTAGAGATGGCTCCATGTTTAAGAGCCTGTTTTTCCATAAGAACGGAGTTCCATTCCCATGCATGTCAGAAGGCTCACGACTTCCTGCATCCCCAGCTCCAAATTTGCTGATGTTCTGAGGGGATTTCTCCACACATGATATTCAACCCTACAGATGCACAAACATACACATAAATAGAAACTTTTAAAAGATCTGGAGGTAGCTGAAGAGATGGTCCAGCAATCAAAAGTATGTGTTATTCTTACAGAAGATCTATGGCTCACAGCTGCTTGCAACTCCAGCCCCAGGGGATCCAAAACCATTTCTGTAGGTACTGCACTTGGATAAACACACACACACACACACACACACACACACACACACACAAGCCATAACAGAACAAATCTTAGAAAATTTACATAAGGTGTCTCTATCACTACTTTTTGTTGTTCTTTTCAGCATTCTTGGAGCACTCAGAAGTTTACTCTTTTTTTTTTAATTTTATTTTTCTCATTAGTTACATTTTGTTAATTCTGTATCCCAGTTGTATCCCTCATTCCCTCCCCAATCCCACCCTCATCTCCTCCCTGCCCCTTTCCAAGTCCATTGATAGGGAAGGACCTCCTCCCCTTTCATATGACTCCGTTTTGTCAGGTATTTTCAGGACTGGCTGCAAAGTCCTCCTCTGTGGCCTAACAGGACTGCTCCTCCCTTGGGAGGTGGGGAGGTCAAAGAGCCGGTCATTGAGTTCCTGTTAGCAATAGTCCTTGTTCCCCTTACTATGGGAAACCAATTGATTACTGAGCTATCACGGGTCACATCCCAGCAGAGGTTCTATGTTTTATTCTCTCATGGTCTTTGGTTGAGTGTCCATCTCAGAAAAGACCCTGTGCCCAGATATATTTGGTCCTTGAAGAGCTCCTGTTCTTTTCACATCAAACGCTCCTTCTTTCGTATGATTCCCTGCACTCTGCCGAATGTTTGGTTATGAGTCTTAGTATCTACTTTGGAACACTGCTAGGCAGAGTCTTTCAGATGCTTTTTGCGGTAGACTCCTGTCATACGTTCAATGCATATCCCATTTGTCTTTCTAAATGAGGATTGATCATCATACCTGTGTCTGCTTTCTTGATTATCTTCTTTAGGTGTATAGATTTCATTATGTTTATCATATCTTTTAGGTCTATGTAAGCGAGTATATTCCATGTTTGTCTTTCTCCTTCTAGGATAGCTCACTCAGAATGATCTTTTCTAGATCCCACCATTTGCCTGCAAATTTCATGATTTCCTCATTTTTGATTGCTGAGCAGTATTCCATTGTGTAAAAATACCACAATTTCTGTACCCATTCCTCCGTTGATGGACATCTGGGTTGTTTCCAGGTTCTGGCTATTACAAATAAAGCTGCTATAAACATGGTTGAGCAACTATACCACTGCTAGGCATATACCTAAAATTTGCTCAAGTACATAATAAGAAGTTTACTCTCAAAGGACATACTCGGGTGTAAGATAGGCTGTGTTGTAGGTGAAACCTCACTGTGTCCCCCATTCTTTAGCAGGCCTGCTTCTTTTCTCCCACACTGCAATAAAACTGAAGATCACATTCTAGTTGCCCACCTGTTGTGTGTTAACCTGTCAAAACTAACCAACCTTTGTCCGAACATTGAACCCAGTGTTTTAACTTTAAAACAGAAATCTGGAATTGACTGCATAGATTCTGAATCCACTTTTCACAGCTTTCCACAGATGGAAATGAAACCACTCTCAAATTCTCCACAGAGCCAGTATTAACCTTTGCCAGTATGCAAGGGCATTTCTTTTGGAGTCTCAGAAAAACTGGAGGTCACAGTTTGTGAGCAGAGCTGATGGTTTCTACGGCAAGAGCTGAAGCGGGAGGTTCAGCTCTGTGGACTATTGATGCAGAGGACCGTTTACAGATCTGCCTGCCCTCTAATTGCTTTCAAATGTCAGGTGCGCTGAGAAGGGGCCCAGAAGCAACACAGTGAGGAACTAATTGGCACTGGGACAGGAAGCTTTTCCAGGTCACCAGCTTACATTAGGCTCAGGTCAGTAGTAGCTCAGTTTATGAGAATTCAGGCTAGACACAGCTGCGCTTCTGCACGATGGAGTGTCCTTCAGAAGCAAGCATAGCTGTCAGCTTCTTGGCACTCGGGGGGTATTTTTGTCTTTGAGAGCTATAACTTCAACATCGACATGTTACATTGTAGGAAATGAATCTGTGCTTCACAAAAGTCAGTTAGGAAGACGAGACTTGCTGTGGATAAACCAGTGAAACCTGAATCCAAACATTCAAAGATGAAGACAGAGTTGAGGGCTGCAAAATCATAGCTTTGTCAATTCAATGAAGAGATGTTATAAAGAGGTGGGATTTAAACGGTCAATATTGAAATCCTTTGCTTTGGGGAAGCTCAGAGTCAGCACAAGAAGCAGCTTCTTGCCAGACTTCTGCACCTGCAGCACTTTTCTCTCCAGCAACACAGAACTGCTTAATAATGTTGATTGTTAAGAAAGCTAAAAGTTTTTCAGCAAAATAATTGCCCTAGTTCAAGACAGGAAGCTCCACATCTATGCAGAGTTTTATCCCCAGATCCATATCCAGACTGGAGTAGGAATTGAGACTTTGTATCCATTCTGGAAAGGCTCTCCATCCACATTAGAGGACTGTTATTCAGAATCCACATCTACATATATTAGATGTTATGGAAAAAAATAAAGACGAGTATTTGAGCAGGGGAGTAGGTCATCAGAAATAGTGCACTGAATCTAGCACCTTAGCGACAGGCAGGATTTCTGTACCAGTACCATGGACAATGTGGTATTTGACATTTACAGTTTAGTGAATGGTCACACCATAGTCAATGGAAGAAGCAAACAGAGGTTATGTTGAGAATATAATGTTGATCATATGAGGAAATTAATGCCAAGTTAATAGGAGGTTAACTAAAGAGATGTGGTGTCTTATTACAGAGATCTGAAAATTATGTTCAGAACATCTACTCAGGACTCCATTGATGAGTAGTAGACTCAGAACCCTTTCTATTAGTGAGATAAAAAAAAAATATTTTAAGAAGTATCTCATTTGGAGGCTCTAAGAAATGATAAAAATTCTTACCTAAGGTTCACCAGTCAGCAGGAGATTCCTGAGACAGAGACTGTAGGACAGGAAAGTGGAGGAACCCTCACATTACATAGAGCTGCTACTGCTACTAGCACATGGTGCTGCCGCCTGGGCGGAAACAGGCTCTTAAAAATGACACAAATGAATTTTTGTCTGTTTTTCTGTAAAATGTCAAAGTATTGGGAGGTTGTATCCAGTTGCTCTCTGTCACCAAGCAACGACTAATGAAAACAGAGAACATTGCTTACAGTGTGTTTCAAGTCAGCAGGAGTCAAATAGCCAGAATTAAATACATAAAGGATTCAAGAAATTTGAAGAGCAGAAGAAAAATAGTCAACCAATGTTCACCTGTCCAGACAGAGAGTTCTCATAAGAAGTGTGGTTAGCTTACCAACTCTTTTATTTAAAAAAAAAAACAAACAAACATGTTATCCATGAAGGAAATCCAAGTCAGTGCATACCAACATCCCAACTCACTCCAGCCAGATTCGATATCATCAAGAAAACAATCAATGCTGGTAAGGATGCAAATTTGTAAATATGTTATTAAATATTGGTGAGAATCTAAATAGGTATATCCTTGAAAATTTGGGCAAAAGTTTCTTAAGAAGATTAAATAGGAACAGGGACTACCTGTGACATGAACTCATGGGCTGGTTCTTTGATCACCTCCACCTGAGTGGGGGGCAGCCTTACCAGTTCACAGAGGAAGACAAAGAAGCCTGTGGTGATGAGACCTGATAGACTAGGGTCAGATGGAAGGGGAGGAAGATCGCCCCTATCATTGGACTGGGGGAGGGACATAGGAGAAGGGGGAGGGAGGGTGGGATTGGGAAGGGATGGGAGAGGGGGCTATAGCTGGGATACAAAGTGAATAAACTGTAACTAATAAAAATTAAAAAAGAAATAAAAGCCTAGATCTATTATATTACTCAGCTATACTACTCAAACATAAGCACATGTACAGTTCTCAGCATACTTCAGAGACACTTGCATATCCATGTCTATTGCAGAAATATTACTAAATATGTCATGAATTACTCTAGGCGTCATTTGTGAATGAATGGATATAGTGTGATATGCATTTCAAGGATGGCGTGATTACCTCAATAAAGGATTGCCATCACATTTGAAGTATTTTTAACATTCATTTATTTTCTGAGAACAAAGGAGTGCACTTCATGACATAAGCATGAGGTTAGAGGACAACTTGCTAGAGTCCATCTCTCTCTCCTTCAAGCCTTTGGTCTTGGCAGCCAAGTGCCTTTTTAACTGTGCCACTTTGCTGGCCCCACAAGTGCTATTTGAAATAGGAAATTGGTGAAAAGAAAATTAACAGAGTCAGGAAAATTACACTTAGCATCAAGGAATTGTTAAGGGTAGACATAAAGTGAAGTGTCAAATATGGATGATATGCCACACAGGGTGCATTCAGATCCATAACTGTATGCATAAGTTTATATGTAAAATTTTTAACTGTCAGTACTATTTTAAATAACTTATGTATAAACCCTTCATATATGCTTTTCAGTTGGGTCATCACTGGGTTCAGATAATTAAGTTAATCCTAACACACTGCTGCTGCAATTTCTCTTACATAGCTCCATATGTGATCAGACATAGTTTTACTTTCTTTAATATAAATCTTTATTCTGTAGGCACCCTATATGTTCAGAAGTTCTGTGCTTTGAATAGTACATTGGAATCTGTGGCTTTGAAAGGCCTGTGTTCAGGAAAATTAATATAAGCAAATGCAGCCAGAGTCTACTAGAGAATCAGAGAGGACATTAATTGTTATTTCTAAATATAACAACTATCTTCTTTATTTAATACATATCCTTGTATCAAAAATGTAAAATTCAACTATTAGTGGAATACAAGTAATTCATATATCAAACCATACAAGTCTCATTACACTGAATGAGTAAACAAAACTATTAGCTTATTTACTTCAGATTTTATCCTGTTGAAATTGCCTAAATGTAGAAGAGTTTTCTACAGCTCAGGATGGAAAAGCAGAAGGTGTGAGGAATGGTTTCTCATAGGAACAGAAGTGTGATTTACTGTTTCAAACAGAATTAGAAATGGATGCCCATTGGCAGATTGAAAGGAAGAGAGAATGTGGAGAAAATAATGTGGAAATAGTCTACCTCTCATGTATCTGGGAAAACTAAGTGACATTTTCAAATGTTTGCAGAGAATACGCTGATCACAATCAGAGAAAAGAGATATTATTTTGCTGGCAGAAGACAGCAAGTCTTCTTAGGAAATTGAAGGTTTTGATAATCGAGAATCAGCCAATTTTCTTTGTTCTGTATGTCGGAAGCTGATGCTTAGGAAGCATAGAGAGGCTGCAGCTGGTGGCTGCACAATGGGATGTCTTTGCCTCCAAGGCACCAATTCTAGAGACAGGCTTGTTTGTTGCCAGTGTGGCAAGAATAAATGAAGAGATTGGTACATTACGTTAGTAATTACAGTCAAGTCCAAGGTGTCTAAATGGCCACATTTTTTTTCATGCTTTAAGCCATTCAGTACACTTACATATCTCTTTCTATGTCAGTGACCTGGAGAGTAAGACAGTGTGATTTTGTGTTAACTGGGTTAGCCACTGTGTTTAGATGTCAAACGCTGGGACTCCATTTGAGCTGGAAAATGGTTTTGCCATCAATAAAGTGACAAAGATATGAGAAATTCCTACCTTTGAACTTGAGATTTAGGAAAAAACAAAACACAGAGTTCCTGATGGGAAATGAGTTTATTTCAGACCCGAATCAAGCAGATGAGCTTTCACAATTCTAAATGTGGGGTGTGCTCACAGTTCTAATCCCTAAACCCAGTTTCTGAGCTACTTTCCGCTATATATGCCATCACTCAGAGAATAGCTTATGCTTTCTGAAGAGTTACTTTCTACTTATGCAAAGCTCTTTATCTTTGAGCCCCTTCAACCATCAGAAAACCTGGCTTTATGCTGCCAAGGACTGACAGCTCTGTGCCCCTCCATGATCTTTTGCCCACTGTCTCCTTTGTTTTATCTTGCCCGAGGCAGCATGCATGACTAGCCCGCATCACAGCAAAAGCCAAGTGGGCCACCATAAGCTCATGTGTGCCTTTGTTTCCCTTCATGTGGCCTATGTTTTATCTTGGTTTTCTTCCTAAAATATATATTCATGTGATTATTTCGTGAAAGCTGAAATATTCATAATAGTGTGTTTATTATTCTAGTGAAACTACTAAATTTGAGAAGCACATTGGATGACTGAAATTGATTATATAAAGTTGCAGTTTTTCACAAGTGAAAATTCCCATCACTCATATTCACCTCTAAGTAGAGCTTACACTTTGTTGGTGAGATGAATACCAAACATTAACACTTTCCTTAATTTTTCAAACAAAGTGTCCTGTAAACACATGAGCACAAGCCTGGATTCCAATTTCCTGTGAATGACCTTATTTGAAAATCAGGTTTAAACAGGATTAAGATTTTGTCACACTGTAATGATCCTGTACACATCTTTCAGCTCTGTGCTGCTCAGTGTCTGCTCTCTAAAACTGTTGTTAAGAAATGGAATTTTTAACAACTAAGTTGAAAGAAAATTAGAAATTCTGATCCTCTGTTTAATTTTTTTTGTTAAGCATGTCTCATAACAGCTTAACCTAAGTTTTTATGAAAAGGAAGCCAGACATTTTAGTCTGATAGTTCATCCAGATTTTTATTTTCTCCATTTCTCTGTTTCTTTGTACATCTAACCACTATTTGTAGCACAACCACTATGGAATTTTTAAAATTATGCTTTAGTGCACACTGTGAGGAAGACCTAAACAGTCATGTATATCATATATCAATCTCTATAGTAGAGACACTACTTGGAATCTCTTGAACTCCCATGACTTTAACAAAAATGCAAATGTTTTACGTGGTAAGAATACAGGAAGGATTGCATATCATTATAAAGTAATATGAAGAAATATATGCCCCTATATTCATGAGAAATTAAATGATAGCACTACAAGTATGATTTAAAAAAAAACAAGTTACAAGTATATGTAAATCTAAATACATTTAAAAGTTATTTTCATTTGTTCCTATTAGTTGAATCAGAATCATAATTCAGAAATTGGTCTCTCAAATTTTTCATTACAAATTTTGAGTGCTGAAATATGAGGGTGGTATATAAAATCTCCCTAAATCAGAATCAATTAAAACACAAGAAATGCAAATACTGGCTGTTATTGTGATCATTATGCTAAAGCACAGTCCTTAGATGAGTGGGTACACCCAGGCCCTCCTCCATGTTCTCTGAGGCTGAAGTTGCTCTTGTTTGAATAAGCAGCTCTTCCTCATGTAGGAGACATGAAGTGAATTACGGGAAGTTAGTCAACTATTTCCCTTATCTGCATAAGACACATGATTAGTTTATGCTAGAATACTGATGTAAAACCATGTGTTTCACCAATCATCATATGGACAGGACAACTATCTGCCATGTACATCATACATTACATTGTTTTCTTACTTTCTGTAGTAAGATTTGCGTATTATAAGATTTTGTGTAATTTCTACATTTTTAATGGCATATTTGTTTTCAAGCAAAATATTTCCATAAAAATCAGGGTATTTGATTCCAAATGGTATGAAAGATGTACTCTAACAGTAAATTCAGTGGCTGAGCTTTGCATCTGAAGCCCCATGATGATGCACAGGGAACATGAACCTTTTTTTTTTCTCTGTCTCTGTCTCTCTCTTTAACGGTTTATTTTTGTCAGAAGAGGCTGGCAATTTTCTGTGACAGTTCTGGTCTATTATAATAAGCATTTCCCCCTTGAAAAATCCACTCAAAACATCCCATTCCTCGAGGTAAAGAACTTTAAAAAAAATTCTAATTTTTTTAAAAGAAAAAAATATTCATATTCCTTTAGCTTCATAAACAGAAATAATCTTTTTGTTTTGTTTTACCCTGGTGAAAATATATATATTGTTTACAGCAAAGTATCTCGTCACTTGCTGGCCACAGATGAGACTCACCCATGCAGGTGCCGACTCACAGATCACACAGTGCAACATTGCCTCGTCCATACAGACTGTAAAAAGGACACTTATCAATACTCTCCTGGCAAAAGTTTATAAAGTATTTAGGCATCAAAGCAGCTCTGGGAGGAATCAGTCTGAGTCTTCATCATCAAGGTAGTCCTCAGCTTTGCTAAGTTAGAACCCCACGTGTTCCCTGCTTCGTTTTCAGGAGCGATGTGCAGGCAGTGTTGGTGGCCATGTCCAAGGCCAGCTTATTCTCATTGTTTCTCAAGTCTGTCCTCGTGCCTTTTTCCAGTAGCAACTGAACAATATTTGTGTGACCCTTCCAGGCAGCTGCCTGCAGAGCAGTATCTCCCAGTTGGTTCTGCTGGTTCAGCTCCTCTTTCGGTTGAGTAAACAGAACCTCCACTATGTCTTTGTGGCCCCCGTGGCAGGCCCAGGACAAGGCTGGGCTTCCAGCTTTGTCCAGGCCATTCACACCCACTCGGTTGTCCAAGCACTCCCTCAACCAGTTCAAGCTGCCTCTTTCTGCAGCCTCATGCAATGGATTGTCAATGGATTCTGCTTGCTCAGCCACGGAGTTGCTCGGGATCGGTCCTTTCTGCCTTTGCACGTTTCTTTCCACCAGTTGGTATCACTCATGTCAGTAATGTAGATAATATCTCCTCCTTCGAAGTACAATTCATCTGGAGTCCTGGCTTCAAATGTGTATGGCTCTCTAAAGACTTTAACTTGCCCCGGTTTGACCAATTTGGGAGATGGCTTGGACATGGCGCTATGGGAAGCGGCCGGAACCGGGTGTCAAGCCTGCGCTGGCCACGGTCATTCAGGACCCACGCACTGCGGGTGCGGGACTGAACATCTACCTTTTAGAAGATGAGATGTTCCCAACCTGTCACTGCTTGTGATACCCTACTTATGCTTGCAAGCTATTTCTGCGTGACCCAAAAACTCCCATCTTGACTCTCATTTCCTAAAGAGAAGACAGTTTCTGTGAGGCTGCATAGCTCGTTAGTTTCCATGTCAGAGGAGTCTTTATCTTAGCCTTCCATATGGAAATGTATTTGGAATATTTCAATATCATCCAAATGAGGGACAAAAATGTGACACAGAAACTAAAGAAATGTAAAGTCAGGAGAAACACTAAGTATGTGAATTACAGAACAGTTTTTCCATAGATATGTTCTTACAAAGAAACGTTTTCTAAATATTGCACCAAGAAAAAAATATTTAAGTATCAAGGTTACATAGACATGTGTGGACAGAAGCAAATGAGCATTAGTGTAAATAACCAGTATCCCCTTGTGTCTACACTAGGTTGATAAATGACATGTGGAATGGCTTACAAAACACCTTTTTTAATTAAAAATGGATTTTTTCTCACATAATATATCCTGATTACAGTTTTCCCTCCCTCTATTTATCCCATTTTTTTCCAAATTCCTCTCTCACCCAGATCCACCCCTTTTTTGTCTTTGATTAGAAAACTAACAGGTTTCTAAGGAACACTAATAAAATAAAATAAAACTAATACATCAGAGCTGGATAAGACAAACAAACAGAAGGAAAAAGAGCCCTAGAGAAGACACAAGAACAGAGGCTCACTCACTCAGGAATCCCATGAAAACAAACTGGAAGCCAGAAAATGTACACAAAGGAACTCATATAGATCCATGCAGTCCCCGGTCTTTGGGAGTTCTTATGAGCTTTGATCATGTTGTTTTGGAGGGCTTTGTTTTCTTGGTGTCTTCTAGTCCCTCTGGATCCTACACTCTTTCTGCCCTACCTTTTTTTAATTTTTTATTTTTATATTGATTAAAGTTTTTTTACTTTGTATCCCATCTGTAGTTCCCTCTCTCATTTTCTCCCAATCCCACCCTTCCTCCCTCATCTCCTCCCATGCCTCTCTCCAAGTCCACTGAGAGGGGAGGTTCTCCTCCCCTTCCATCTGACCCTAGCTTATCATGTCTCATCAGGACAAGCTGCATTGTCTTCCTCTGTGGCCTCATAAGGCTGCTCCCCCCTCAGGGTGAGGTGATCAGAGAGCCAGCCACTGAGTTCATATCAGAGACAGTCCCTGTTAACCTTACTAGGGTACGCACTTGAAAATTGAGGTGGCATGAGCTACATTTCTGCAAGGGTTCTAGGTTATCTCTATGCATTGTTCTTGGTTGGAGTATCAGTCTCAGAAACACCCCTGTGTCCACTGTTTTTGGTTCTGTTGTTCTCCTTGTGGAGCACCTGTCTCCTCCAGGTCTTTCTACCTCCCCCTTCTTTCATAAGAGTCCCTGCATTCTGCCCAAAGTTCGGCTGCTCTCCTTAAGAAGGGTTGGTTCCCTGAGCTCAGAGGGAAAAGATTTGATAAAGACATCCCATTTAAGGCTGTGTGTTCCAATGTCTCTCATTCTTTGCATCGGTCTAGATGTGAGTCTGTATTTTTACTGCAGGAGGATACTTCTTTGATGATGACTGAGCAAGTCTCTAATCTATGAGATTACCAGAAAGTGATAAGGAGATATTTTATTGTTACATTTTTATAAAAGCGATATTTGATTTTACCTTATGTTCCTAAACTATTAGTCTTATGTACTTGTCACCCACAATAGGTGTCAGACATGAGCTTCATTCAAGGAGTGGGATTTAAGTCAAATCAGACATTGGTTGGTTATTCTCGCAGGCTTTGTGCCCAAAATGCTCTAGCATATTTTTCAGGCAGGACACCATTTCTGGTCTTAAGGGTTTGTGGCTGGGTTGTTGTTTACATTTCTTTTTTGGTAGCATGTAGGGGTGAAGGCTCTACGAAGGCACCAAGCAGATTTCTCCATCTTCAATGAGTTGTATGGGCGCTGTCTTCAGTTTGTGGAGAACAACTGATATAGAGTCTTGTCAACAGCCTGAGTTGTAAATCACTTTTGTTACAAGATGTAACTAAGGTCTCCAGCCAAGTGGAGCATTATTTCGCATGCTCTCTCTCTCCCCCCTCTCCTCTTCTTTCTCTCTATCTCTCTCATCCCCTCACCAGCTGTGTGGGAGGTTATGTGTGCATATGTGTAGTGGTCAAAGGAGGCCAGCATGTGTCCTGGTTTGTTATTTTCTACCTTATACTCCTAAGAAAAGACTTCTCATTAAGCCCAGAGCTTGTATGATAGGCAGCAATTCCAGGGATCCTTCTATCTTTTGCTCCATGAAAATAGGATTAAAGGTGAACAATTTAAGTAGGTTCTGGGGACTTGAATGTTGGTCTCATGCTTGTTCAACATGTTTTACCCACCAAGTCACCTTGTCTGGCCAACATCTTATCTAAGCTTTACAAATCCTATCTTGAGGAACTATGAGGACAAAATGCTGGGATAATTTGCAATCAGCCCTTTCCTGTTTCCCATTCCTCTGCAATTTGCCTGATTATTTTGTTATGTAACCTCTGCATTGCTGTGTAACACAATTAATAAAGGAGGATGTAGAAGACATTATTTCCAACATAGCTAGTAGTGGGGCTCGTGGAGCATGTCTCCAGAGAAAATGCCATGGGACTAGCAAGATAGGAGCAGGTTCAACCACAGGAATCTCAAATTTGAGATTTAAAACCTCATCCTACTAAGAAGGAGGGAGGGTGGGACCTGAGGAGAGGAGGGAGGGTCTATAATTGGGATATAAAGGGAATAAATAAAAAATAAATAGATGATAGATAGATAAATAATAGATAGATGGATGGACGGATGGATGGATAGATTAGATAGACAGAATAATATCTCATCCTGATAACTGTAGTGTGGGACAAAACTCTTTGTTTCATGACAGCCTCAGGTGGCATGACACAGCCCCCAGGTGGCTACAGGTGGACAGTCCCATAAACTTATCACCTGTCATCTTTCCCCATGCAAACAGAGTATTGTCAGCGTCCTAAATCTCAGCCAGTCAAACACAATCATCCTCAAACCACTTCCCCACTGCCCAACGTTTATAAGTCTTTTCACAAGAAATAAGACAGCTAGCACCATCTGCTTCACCGAAGGACATCTGAGACTGGTTGTTAATTCTGAGCTGTGGCGCTCAAGAATGAAGGGCCTTTCTTCTCCCTGAAGAATTAATTGCCGGATCCCTGGATTTGACTTCTGTCTAGGCAGTCACTGCAGGACTGCTGCGGTCACCGCTACAACTCCCCAGCTGCCTCGAGCTTCTTCTGTTGGTCTCTGCCCACTGCCATGCTGATCTGCGGGAGCAAGCTGTTCTCGAAGCACCTGCCAGACTTGCCCAGAGCCAGACGTGGCCCTACTTGCCACCTGACTTGGTCTTGGAGTCTGGAGCTCCCTGCCGCCACCTGGCCTGGTACTGCAGCCCAGCTAAAAGAGCAGAAATACTACAGAACGAATCTCCTTTCCCTGTACCCCCGGCTGGACTGGAGATCTTGTGACACGGATCTGGTTCAGTGCTCACTTGGGACTCCTTGCTTCATCCTTTTTCACCCATGATTCATCAGCACTCAGACCTTCCAGCAGAGAATCAACACTTCCTATTCAGTGCCCAGTGGCGTCTGTCAACCCTTCCAGCCAGGCGGTGGGAGACACGGAATCATTTACAGAGATTTAATATAAAAATGTTAGGGGTTTGTTTTTTCCTCTCAAGGATAAAATCAAACAAAATGAGGACTCTCATTCTGACCTTGTCATCTCAGAATTCTCAAAATGCTGTGTATTACGGTGCTTAGAGCTTTTCACCAAGTCTCACCTCTTCCGTTTTTACTTGTAGTAAATGTGAAGCCCTTGAGGGACTTATTTGACTCACCTTTACAAAGCACCGCATATATGTATGTGTATGCATATATATGTATACATATACAATATGTATGTATACACATCTGTGTATAAATTATTCTATATGGATACATTTATTAGTTCAACAACCATTGCAGATATAATATGATCCAAGCCATGAATACAATAAGGATTTCTTTTGTAATTGGGATTAGAGCTTCAGGATTTAACTCAATATTAAAGCACCTATTTACTTTCTTTTCTAGCTTATGTCTTTTCCAGCTTATATGTTTTCATATATTTTATAGGAACTACATAATACAATATTAAAAAGGGAAGATGTTGAAACAAGAAAGGTCTAGCATGAAGCGTGAGGGTCTGATGTTGGCTGCTTGGGATCCAGCTTTAGTTATTCCATGTAACACAGGATTTACATTGGTCCATATATAAAAAGACCCATGGAATACAACATAAGTGCAATTACTGTAATGGATCTCTATTATAAAAACAGCTAATTGTCTTATGGGTGTCATTCTTCTGAATATTCTTTGGAGCTATCATAAACCATGGTCCATCTGCAGGTTGTGGACACTGATACATTGGTTTTTCCTTTAAATCATTAGATACACACACTAAAGCATATCTAGATAAATGCAGATGTCAAAGTTTCCTTTACTTTTTACTATTGAAATATTGAAGCACATACACAGTGTACTGGTGTTTTCATGTGTACATGTGGGGAAATAAGCACACTCACTCTTTCTCTTTCTCTCTTTCTCTTCTCTCTCTCTCATATTTCCATATCTTTTAGTTTATTAAAAACTACCTAGAATAAGGTATTTTTAAGCTATAAAAGAAAGTGATAGAGGAGAATAAAATGATGAATTTGTAGTCACTACATTCCACCTTTTTCATTATTTTTGCTTGGACTGTGGGAAATTTTGTCATTAATGTGCTCAGTTTGCATTATTCCAGAAATCATAAGGCCTGGATATGGAGAAATGGAAGTACATGTGAGAGTAGACAACACGGGCTGAGAACTAGCAGAGTCTATGTTACTTTTGATCTAGTGATTTGAGAAAGCCTAGAACATAAAGTGGTTAAAGTTTTAACATATAAATTTAACATATAAAGTTTTTAACATAAATTCAATTCATTAGCCCTTTTGTTTATTGGATGATTTGTGAGTTTTTGTTGTTGTTGTTTAAACAATTTCAATCTGGAGAAAAATCTTTTCCAGATGTACTTCAGGCAAGAGGTTAGATAACAAAATGCATGAAGAATTTTAAGTTAAACACCCCAAATCTCCAAGTACAGACTGCTGGTAAAGAGCCTGTTACACAAATATGAAGGTCTGAGCTCAGCCACCCAGAACCCATGTGAAGGACAAGAAGCTGCAGTGCAGATGTGTAGCTCGGAACTAAGGAGGCAGAGGCAGGTTTCCCGGGGCTCGCTGACCAGTCAGCCTCACTGAATCAATATCACCTCATCAGTGAGAGACCTTGTCTCAAAAAATGAAACAATGAGAGCTTGAGAAAGACACTTAATACTGAAACTCTCCATTCACACCTGTACACAAACATGCACACATACACATACAAAGTCAGTGAATGGGTAAGTGAACTGAACAGATAGTTCTCAAAAGGAGAAGAAATATACATTGGCAATAAACGATTTTAAAGTGTTCAACATACTTAGCCATCAGAGCAATGCAAATTAAAACTGCTTTTGGATTCTATTAAAAAAAAAAATGACACCCATAGGCTCATAGATTTGAATTCTTAGTGACCATGACGCCGCACTATTAGGAGATCTGGTCTTGTTTGAGAAAGTGTGTCATTGGGGCTTGGTTTTGAGGTTTCAGAAGCTCAAGCCAGGCCCTGCAGCTCTCTTTCTATTCCTCTGCTTTCAGATCCAGATGTGGAGCTCTTTGCTACTTCTTCAGCATCAGGTCTGCCTGAGAGCTACCATGCTTCTCATCATGCTGATAATGGACTAAATCTGAAACAATAAGCCAACTCCAATGAAATACTTTCCTTTATAAGAGTTGCTGTAGTTCTGATATCTCTTTGCAGCAATAGAACATTGACTAAGACACCATGTATGTGAACACATGAGGATATCTGTTTTGGGAGAGGAGGTGCTATTCTTCCTACCATGTAGAATCCAGGGATGGAACACAAGTCATCAGTCATTATGCCAGTCATCTTTCTCCTTTGAGCCATCTCACCATCATAAAATCATTATTCAAAACTTTCTATGTTTTGAAAAACTACAGCAGGTGATGCTCAGACACAGGCAGTTATTCAGAAAGCTAATCCCAAGAGTCACTTGTGGTTCAGCAAATTTATTTTTGCCTCTATTTTCTCATTGTTTACAGAACCTACTGGAAAATGCTTCCTCTGCATTACTGAAGCTTCCACTCATCTTAAGTGCTGAACAGGAACATTCTGTGGGAGTGTGGAAGCTGACTCTAACTTTGCCTTGGTTAATGTTCTCCTCTTGTGTGTATTCTCCATTGAATTCCTTCACTCTTCAGTACCATAATGCTTCTTACCATAACATAATAAATCTCATACGATACATGTTTTGTTACTCTATCAAAAAATCTTCTTTCTTAAAAATAGCTTACTATTTTTTGAGCAAAAATCAAGGACTTTATTCTTTGTTTCTCTGTCTTCTGTCTTCTAGACCACTCAAATGTCCATAATTACTCTCCATTCTTTAATCAAATCCAGTTTTATGCAATAATTCAAACTTTCATTTCTATTTTTCTAGGGTTTATAACATATTTTAAGTAATTGTCTTATTTCCTGCTATGACTTATTTATAATATATTCACATTTAAAAACACTCAATTCATACAATTCCAGTAACTTCTGCCAAAGCTTTCTTCATCACCAGTAATAAAATTCAAATGTCTTCATTTTGGACAGTAAGCTGCAACTGTGTCAGGACTGATCTGTTCTTGGTGACTCCTCTGTCTATTTTTCAGCCATGCTGTTGCAGGTGCTATGATATTTCTGATGCTCAGTTTCATGGAAACTTACCCTGAATGGAAGATCATGCTGTTCTTGACCTCTGAGAAAACTCCAGTGTGCATGGAACTCTACCTCTTCTAATCTCTAAGGATATCTGAAATTACATCACCTTATCTTACTTTTTCTTGTATGTATCATTTAAAGATAGCTCTTGTTTTATAGCTTCTCTCTCTTTTTTAAATGTTATGTGAGTGCGCTTTCCTAAGACCACAAACTTACTCGATCTATGCTTGCTTATCACCTTCTCAGTTGTAAAGAACAAAGGGAAACATAGAAAATGGCAGTCTACAAGTACATTTCAAATTAAAATTCCTAACAATTAGTGGATTTTCTGTTCCTATGATATGTGCAAGTGCTGATAACTTGTCAGTAAATGAACTTGAAATTTTACTTTTTATGAAAGTTACTTTTGCTGTTGACTATAAAAATTAGGTTTCCTGGGTCTATTTTATTGTAAATGTAATTTGACAGAGGGGCAAAGGAAGTAAGAAAACAGTACAGTCAATAAAGTGTTTAAATCAAAAGTATGACTACTTGACTTTGGACTTTGAGCATCCATGTGAAAATAAGATTGCACTGGATCTCAGAGGCAATCTAGTCTGACATAAACAACAGGAAAAAAAAAATAAATAAATAAATAAAACCCCCAAAAGACTTTGTCTGAATCAAGTTGGAAAATTGGAAAGCTCAATACTAGAGATTGTGTTGTGACACCCATAGGTCCCCACCTCTGTGTGTGTGTCCTTTCCTCTCTCTCTCTGTCTCTGCCTCTCTCTCATGCATGGGCTGGCTACAATAGTATGTCCCTATAATCTAGCCCTATGAGGTAGCAGCAAGATCCAGGTGGCCTCCTGGCAGGCAGGCAATCCCAGTCAATAAAGTCCAAGCCTGAATGGAAGATCTTCTCTCAAAGAATAACAAAGTTGAAGACTGATCCACCAGACACCTTATGTCGACCTTTGTCTTCTCCATGCACGTTTACATGCACTTATGTGCCTACAGATGTCTCTACATGTGTATGGACACATATACGTTCATTAGTACATACATAAAATAACTAAATTTTGATATACTTATATATAAATATGGAAAAAATCCAGAAGAATACCAGATATCTCTAGTCTTGTCAGTCTATAGAATAACATGACCAGGAGAGTGTGCTGAGTTCTGGGGAACTGAACAGGCTCATCTTGATGGTGATACCTTAATAATCACATTTCCTTGAATTATGTGCCCAGTCTTTCTTGTTTGTTTTGTATTTGTTTTTACTTGTTTTGTTTGAGACAAGATTTCTCTGTGTAGACCTGGCTGTCCTGGAACTCACTCTGTAGTCCAGGCTGGCGTCACACTCAGAGGTCTGCCTGCCTCTATCTCCTGGGTGCTGGGATTAAAGGCATGCAGCACTGCCACTTGGCCTATGCACCCAGTGTTTTTTTTTAATTGTTTATTATTATTAGTTACATTTCATTAATTCTGTATCCCAGCTGTATCCCACTCCCTTATTCCCTCCCAATCCCACCCTCCCTCCCTGAGAGTCTTCCTGCCCCTTTCCAAGTCCACGGATTGGGGAGGACCTCCGCCCCTTTCATCTGATCCTGATTTATCAGGTATCTTCAGGGCTGGCTGCAAAGTCCTCCTTTGTGGCCTAGTAGGGCTGCTCCTCCCTTGGGGGTTGGGGAAGTCAAAGAGCCTGCCATTGAGTTCTTATCAGAGATAGTCCCTGTTCCCCTTACTATGGGAAACCAATTGGTTATTGAGCTACCACGAGCTTTGTCCGAGTAAAGGTTCTAGGTTATATCCATACATGGTTCTTGGTTGGAGAAACAGTTTCAGAAAAAACCCCTGTGCCCAGATATATTTGGTCCTTGTGGGGCTCCTATCCTTTCCACGTCATACTAACTCCTCTTCTGCCGAAGGTTTGGTTATGAGTCTTAGTATCTGTTTTGAAACGCTGCTTGGTAGGGTCTTTCAGATGCCTTCTGTGGTAGACTCCTGTCATACATCCTATGCACATCTCATTTGTGTTTCTAAGTGAGGATTGATCATCTTACCTCATGTCTGCTTTCTTGTTTATCTCCTTTAGGTGTATAGACTTCATTATGTTTATCTTATCTTGTAGATCTATATAAGCGAGTATATACCATGTTTGTCTTTCTCCTTCTGGAAAACTTCACTCAGAATGATCTTTTCTATATCCCACCATTTTCCTGCAAATTTCATGATTTTTTCATTATTTATTGCTGAGTAGTATTCTATTATGTAAAAATACCACACTTTCTGTATCCATTCCTCCGTTGATGGACATCTGCATCCAAGAAATGTACCTCTGCAGCAAAGATAAACACTACCTCAGAGTAAAAGGCTGGAAATTGTCTTTCAAGCAAACGGACCCAGAAAATAAGCTGGGGTAGCTATCCTAATATCTAATAAAATAGACTTTCAACCAAAATTTATCAAAAATTTTGAGGAGGGACACTATAACCTCATCAGAGGAAAAATCCACCAAGAGGACATCACAATTCTGAACATCTATGCCCCAAATACAAGAGCACCTACATTCATAAATGAAACATTACTAAAACTTAAATCACACATCTATCCCAACACCTTGATAGTGGGAAACTTCAACACCCCACTTTCACCAAGGGACAGATCATCTAGACAGAAACCTAATAAGGAAATAAAGGCTCTTACAGAAGTTCTAAATCAAATGGATCTAATAGATGTCTACAGAACTTTCTACCCAAACATAAAAGAGTATACCTTCTTTTCAGCACCTCATGGAACCTTCTCCAAAATAGACCATATAGTTGGTCACAAAACAAGTCTCAACAGAGACAAGAAGATTGAAATAATCCCCTGTATTCTATCTGACCACCATGGAATAAAGCTGGACATCAACAACAATGGAATTAGAAAAAAGCCTACAAGCACATGGAGACTGAAAAACTTGCTGCTCAATGATAGCTGGGTTAAGGAAGAAATAAAGAAAGAAATTAAGACTTCCTAGAATTCAATGAAAATGAAGGTACAACATACCCTAATTTATGGGACACAATGAAAGCAGTGCTCAGAGGAAAATTCATAGCACTAAATGCCTTCAAGAAAAAAATTTGTGACATCTCATACAAGCAACTTAATGGCCCAACTGAAAGCCCTAGAGAAAAAAAGAAGCAAATGCACCCAAGAGGAGCAGATGGCTGGAAATAATCAAACTTAGGGCAGAAATCAATCAACTAGAAACAAATAAAACTATTCAAAGAATCAATGAAACCAAGAGCTGGCTCTTTGAAAAAATCAACAAGATTGACAAACCTTTAGCCAAACTAACCAAAAGGCAGAGAGAAACTATTCAAATCAGCAAAATCAGAAATGAAAAGGGTGACATAACTACAGACACTGAGGAAATCCAAACAATCATTAAGTCGTACTACAAAAGCCTATATGCCACAAAATTCAAAAATCTATAAGAAATAGACAATTTTCTTGATAGATTCTTTTTACCAAAATTAAGTCAAGATCGGGTAGAAAGATTGAATAGTCCTATTTCCTCCAAGGAAATAGAAGCAGTCATCAACAGTCTCCCTTCCAAACAAAGCCCCAGTGTTAATCCTTGGAAACTGTTCATTTCCTATATATTTCCATTATCCTGTAAGGAAAGCTGTATAAGTAGATGGATACAATATTAAATGTTTGAATTTGGTATTTGTGTGCATGTGTGTCTGTGGGTTGTCTGATGAGAAACATGATAACCCCCGTGATATGCCTATAGGAACACCATTAACACTATTTAGTTTTCATTTCCCTAATTGATGATAACAATAGACATTCTGTCCTTTGCTGAAATCTATTGTTCTTGCTGTGAAATATTATTTTCAGATTTTCTATGGATTTTCCAGCTTTATTAGTTTTTATCTTTAATGTATTGGGGTTTTAGTTTGATTTTTATTCTTTATGTTAAATGTGATTTGAACATATCTCATCTCACAATCTGTAATTTATCTTCTTAACATGAAAAAATATACAGGTCAATTTTGAATTTTTGTTAAGCCTATCACTTTCAGGTTTTCCTTTTTGTATCTTGGTCTCCAGTGTCTTTTGATTTTGGTTTTATTTATTTATTTATTTATTTATGATTGATTGACTGATTTTCACAGAATTTAATCCAGCATATGTCTCCTAGTGTTTTTGATTTTCTTCCTTATGGTGAAAAATTATATTTCTGAATGTATTTTTATAATAATAATTTATATGCATTTTTATAATAATAATATTTTTATGGTCAGATAGTAGTTTGAATTATGTTGATTAACTTTTCAACACCTAAAAATTTAAACAAAGCCTTTGAGACAAAACTTGATAAGTCCTCAAACTGGCATTGAACTTTCCACTTTCCAGCCCCTGCCTTCCTTAGAGGAGGAGGTGGAAATGTGTCCCTTCTGGGCAGCCATTTACTCTCATTTTCTCTCCTCTTTAAGTTTACTATTTTTCTGTGACAACTTGGGGAAATTTTTATTTTTAATTTAATAATTTTTCTATGAGTCCATTCTCATTGTGTTCTACAAAGCTCAACATGTGATGTTTTTCATTTGTATTCTTTAGTGTGTTTTGTTGTGTCTTATATTTTCCTGTTACCTGCAAGTGTGTTGGTTAATTTCCAATTATTTGGAGATTTACCTGTTGTCTAGCTTTTATTGATTTCTACTTAGACTCAGTTGTTGTCAGATGATAAACTATACATAATAAATGTCCTTTTAAAGCCATGTGGATTACTTTATGACACAGGATACAGACAGTGAGTCTTTTGGGATGTACTTAAGAGCACTTGAATACATTATGCTGACTTTTGTGAAGTTCTACATAAATATTTAATAGAGTCTGGATTATCTTGATGTTGATATTGTCTTTATATGTTTGGTGGATCTATTTAAGGTGAGTGGGTTTTTTTTATTCCTGAATATTTGTACATTGTGCTATGAAAATACAGAGCCAGGTAAAAGCATCTATTTTAGCCAGCATTTGCTGAGAGAATTTAGAAGGCACACACACACACACACACACACATACTGTGTTGTCACTGGTAGAAAATAACATGAGTACCCACTTCCTGTTAGTACTAAACTGATAGCCAGTGAGAGTTGGAGGTGGTCCTTTCTTTCCTGCTGGGGTCATAAAATAAGTCCTCACTGTCAGTGCAACCCATTTTGACATATGTTGGGGCATGGATGAAAGGTGATATGTTTACCACAGAGCAGCACAAATTCCTGAATCTCCAAAAGTTCCCAAGTGATACCACACAGCCAAGAATGAAGAAGCATTCCATTCCTTGATGGGATGGGCCAGTCATAAGCACAGTTGTCAGTGATTCCTAATTTAAAAAGAGAGTGTAATACACATATTATAACCTTATGAACTAGAACTACAATTAAATATATGATATTGATTACTGAACATAGGTATTATTCTACAAAAGTCTATTACTTGTCAATATGTTTCTATGTAAGTGTCATTATGTTAGAGAATGATTCAAATTTCAATTTTTCATCTACACACATGAATATATATTTATGTGTTTGTGTATTCTCAACTATTCATCATGTGGACTGATTTTTGCCATGCACACAGCTTCATTAGCCCTAATCACAAGCTGGGCTCTATTCATATGATAACCTCTGCTCCAATGCTCACAGACTAGATTCTGTTCCCACTAATAACACCCAGCCCAGTGTCCACAGACTGAATTTGTTCATACTAATAACATGTAGTCTAATGCCGTAATTCAACTTCCATCAGTTTTCTCAATGAATTAATTATTTATTCTTGATGGCATACTGCGAGGGTATGTATCTATAAAAACTGGTTCGGTAAAATTCGTGGTGTCTCTGAACAGACATGGTGGTTTATGCTTCTAACTCCAGTACTCAAGAGACAGAGGCAGGTATATCTCTGCCTTGCCACAACCAGCCAAAGATACATGATGAGATGCTGTCTGAAAACACTAACAAACTAAAACCAGTGGATATATCTACACACAAGTGGACGTCATTTGTCACTTCAGTATGACAGTGACTTGCTCTGCCTTCCAGCCTACAATGTTTTCTAATGTCTCAATAACTAATTTCAATTGATACTTTGTATAGCTTCACAGTATTCTCTCAATAACCCATAGACAGGTCGGGAGAGATTCATGTGCACTCTCACGGCACATTCACTAACACCTGCAAACTGTGCTCATTTAGTTTCCACTATCCCATCTTAAGTTCAATTTCTGTCAGGATAGGTACTGTGCTGTCACAGGTTTACTGCATACTACCATTAAATACTGATCAAAGCAATTGTTTTTATCCTTGTCTGGATCATATTTAGGCAGTCATGTTGGAAAGAATTATCGGTATAGTTTCAAACATTATTAAGGGGCACAATCTCATAGCAAACACACTGGTCCTCTGGCTCGTACACTCTCTTTGCCCTTTCTTGTGCAATGTTCTATGAGCCTTAGGTATGGGAGGGAGATGCATCATAAAACTGGCCTCCACAACTCTGCATTTTGATTTGTTGTGGTTTTCTGTATTGGTCTCCTCCTGTGCTAAATTATACAGGAAAAGACCAGGAAGTCCAACCCTAACCAAGACCCACATGGAACTAAAGAATGCTGAGGGTGAGAGGAACATTTTTCCCCAGGGATAAGCACACCAACTGGTTATCCAATACCAAATGCTCAGCCCTGAAAACATACATGCAATTAATACTATACAGACCAAGCACATTATATTTAGGAACACACACACACACACACACACACACACACACACACACGCAAGCACAAAAGCATGTAACAACAACTAATTTAAAAAGAAGCTGTGAATATGAAAGAGAACAAAAAAGTATATTGGGGGAATTGGAGTAAGAAAATAGAAGGGTTAAATGATGTAATTTATGAGAATCCCAAATAGAAAATAGATAATTGACAAAACTGATGAAGTAAGCTGAGTGTATTGAACTTCGGCTTATAGCTGTTTGTGTGCTACACAGTGACCAAATTTAATGTCTGTTAAGTTTTGTTTCTAAAAGAAAAAAGGATAGGAGTCTACCACAGAAGGCCTCTGAAAGGCTCTATCTTGCAGGATATCAAAGCAGATGCTGAGACTTATAGACAAACTTTGGGCAGAGTGCAGAGAATCTTATGAAAGAAGGGGGAGATAGTAAGACCTGGAGAGAACAGGAGCTCCACAAGGAGATCAACAGAACCAAAAAGTCTGGGCACAGGGTTCTTTTCTGAGACTGATACTGCAACCAAGGACCATTCATGGAGATAACCTAGAACCCCTGCACAGATGTAGCCCATGGCAGTTCAGTGTACAAGAGGGTTCCATAGTAATGGGAACAGGGACTGTCTCTGACATGAACTGATTGGCCTGCTCTTTGATCACCTCCCCCTGAGGGGGGAGGGCAGCTCCTACTAGGCCACAGAGGAAGACAATGCAGCTAGTCCTGATGAGACCTGATAGACTAGGATCAGAAGGAAGGGGAGGAGGACCTCCCCTATCAGTGGACTTGGGGAGGAGCAAGGGTAGAGAGGGTGGGATTGGGAGGAAAGGAGTGAGAGAGCTACAGGGGGGACACAAAGTGAATAAACTGTAATTAATAAAAATTTTAAATTAAAAAAGAATTGACATTTAGAAAAAACATAAATCTGGTGTCAAAGGTAATTGTGCCTGGAGTTGAGCTGGAATCTGATCTACTTTAAAGCTCTTTCCTCATTCAGCTCTCACAGTCTTCTCACTGAGATAAGTAACTCCATATTCCTGGTTAGGTCTCTAGCTACTCATGCCTCCCTAAGGAGTTTCTATTAATCGCTGGCTATTTCTTTCCATTGAATGGCTCACCCCAAATGAACCCTGCCATAAATGAACATTGGACCTAACACTGAAATTTAAATGTCACTGAAATTTTAAGTTCTTTTGGTTCTTAAACACTTAGGATAATTTACAAGTGAATCTTTTCTGATCTTTTTTTCCTACTGCCATTATCTTAATCTGAGTCAAATTTTCCTTTACTGTTGTTTTAAGCATACTGTTGTTCCTTTAAAGTTGTTTTAAGCATTTAAAAAAAACTTTAATGTTTCTATTACTCTCCTAAGAAAGTTACAAATACATTGCTATGTCACAGTGCTCTACTTCCCCTGTGACTCAAGTGTTTTTGCAGTTGTGTTCCATAACTGCCCTTAGTCTTTCCTAAATTTGGAAAACACACAAAAAAAGCAAAGCAAAGCAAAGCAAAAATAAAAAATTCACACAAATATCTTTGGGTCATCTTTGAAAAACTTTTAAACTTTTATTTTTATTGTTGTTGTTGTTTCTATTGTTTTGTGTATTATTATTATCTTTATGATAGTTGTTTTTGTCATTATTGTTAGGTTGTGAGATCAGGGCATGAATGAACATAGAACATGAAATGCAGTGGATATACTCAGGACTTGGTGTGCTTCTGTAGGCCTGAGGAATACTCTTTAAAGTTGGTTATCACCTCCTTCCAAACTTCGAGCACCTGTGGCAAGCACCTTTATTCACATAGGCATTTTGCAGGCTCCTGACATATTTTCCTGATTTTGTCATTTTTCTTATTGCTATTGGCAGGTCACTACTTGTCTGCCCAATAAGAACAACAAAACTCTTGCAAGTTTTGGTCAGGCAATTTTTAGACAGAGTAAAAACAGAGATTCATTTTCATGGCTACTCAGTCTTCAGCTTAAATTCCAACCAAATTGCTAAGTCATATGAGAATCTTGGGAATTTTTATTGTGATTTTGCTGAGCCTAAATTTGTACATCAGAAATGATGCTACTCCCAAGACTTAATGTGAAGACTTAAAAAGTGAAAATTAAAAGTTTGTAAGAAACCAATAATTTCTTCTTAGTACCACTTTCACCACTGTTGTGGAATAGATTTCTTTGTAATCGTCTGGAGATTGCTCATTTGATAATTACTTTTATTATTGTTGTTGACCTAAATCTGTATAAAAATATCACAGTCCAGGGAGAGAGGTCAGACAGTGAACGACTTTATCTCTAAAACTGTCCAGGGAATCACCATGGTGAAGGAGAGCATTAACTCTGGAACTTGTCCTCTGCACACCCGTTTCTGCCTTGCTCCTACAACAAATAAATAAACACAAGACCCAAAAAAGCAACACTACATTTTTTTTAAGGATAGGAAAAGCAGCATACTTTAGCAGAGTATTATTTTAATTTTTTAAACTTTTAAAATTGTCATGCATGAGAACTCTATTTATGTCATTATACTATTCACATCACATTATTCTGAGTGACATAACCCAGACCAGAAAAACAAACGTGCTTTAAATAGAAACTGGTACACAGAGGGTGGTTTTTGTTTGTTTTTCTTCTTATTGATAATAAATTATTTTCTCATATAATCTATTCTGGTTACAGTTTCCCCTCCCTTGACTGCTCCCATTTCCTCTCCTGCCATCTAGAACCACTACCTTTATGGCTCTCATTAAAAAAGGCCTCTAAGAGGTAATAACAAAACATAACAAAATAAAATATAACAAGATAAAACAAATCCATCACATCAAAGTTGGACATTGTAAACCAACAGAAGAAAAAGAGCCCAAGAGAAGGCATAAGAAACATTCATTGACATACTCAGGAGTCCCATAATAACACTAAACTGAAAGTCATAATACGTACACAGAGGACCTGGTGCAGATCTGTGCAGGCCTGTGTTTGTTGCTTCAGTCTCTGTGAGTTTATATGAGCTTAGCTTAGTTGATTCAGAAGGCTTTGTTCTCCTTACATCCTCCATTCCCTCTGACTCTTACACTCCTTTTGCCTCCTCTTCTACAGGGTTTCCTGAACTCAGAGAGGAGGAATTTAATAGAGAAATCCCAATTAGAGTCTGTGTGTGTGTGTGTGTGTGTGTGTGTGTGTGTGTGTGTGTGTGTGTATCTGTCTCTCTCTCTGTCTCTGTCTTCCTTTTTCTTTTTGTAGTACCTGGCTGTGGGTCTCTGGATTTTTGTTCCCTTTTGCTACAGAAGAACACTTGCCTGATGATGGCTGTATAAGGCAATGCTTTATGATTATAACAGATAACTACTTTTCTTTTCTTTCTTTCTTTTAAATCAGCAGTATTTGGTTTTACCCTGGGTCTCTGAGCTATTTTGCCTCTGCTTCTTGGTCACCAAAGTAGTATTGGGTTCTAGCTCGTAGAGTAGACCGTAAGTCAAATAAGACATGATTTGTTACTATTACAAGTTTTGTACCACTGTTGCCATAACATATTTTGTAGAAAACAGATCTACAGATTGTAGATCAAAGAGTTTGGGTCTGGGTTGGTGTTTGTGTTTCTCTTTTGGTAGCCTCCCAAGAACCTTCCCATACCAAAGACATTAAAATAAGGATGAAGGTTCAATATAGGTACCAGCTCAACTTTTTTATATCCAATGAGTTGTGTGGGTGTTATTTTCAGCATTTGTGGCTAGACGTCAGTTTGTGTAGAGCAACCTATTTTCATGACAACAGCCTGGGTTGTTTTGGAATTTTCATAGGACCTCTTTTGACCAGCAACTCAATCGGGTATAATCCAGTCCTGGTACTGGAAGCCTCATTTGGTGACAAGAGATGGCTGGTTGAGACTATGAATACCCTATCATTTGGAGAGCTCATTAGGATTGCCTTCATATATTTTAGAAAGTTTTCACTGCAGTACATTTCCATACCACCCCTCAAGTGCTCCTCAGTTGTCACTGTCTCTCCCTGTATTCCCTTCCCTTCCTCATCTGATCCTCAGGTTCTAGTTTTCCCTACTACCCCCAGTCCACCAATAATATCTACCCTAGTTTCTCCTCCCACAGAGATCCATGTCCTCTTTATATCTAACCTTCTGGGGTCTGCAGATTTTAGCTTTGCTATCATTTACTTAAAGGATAATATTCATATGTAAGTGAATATATACCATATTTATTTTTCTGAGTGTGGGTTACCTCACTCAAGATTATTTCTTCCAAGTTTCATCTAATTCTGCAAATTTCATGATGCCATTATTTTTAAGCTTAATAATATTTCAATGTGTAAGTGTACCACATTTTCTTTACACATACAATCTTCTATTGAGGGACATCTATGTTGTTTCCAATTTTTGTGAATAGAACAGCAGAGAACAAAGTTGTCCAACTGTTCTTGTTGTAGGGTGACACATCCATCCTTTGGTTATATACCCAAGAGTGCTGTAGCTGGTTCTTAAAGTAGATCAACTCTCATCTTTCTGAGGAACTGCAACACTGATTTCCATAGTGACTGTCCAAGCTTGCACTCCCACCATCAATGGATGAGTGTTCCCCTTATTCCACATTCTCTGCAGCATTACTGTGTCTTCTGTTATTGATCTTAGCCATTCCAACAAGTAATTTTGATTTTTATTTCCCTGATTACTAAGGATGTTGAACATTTGTTTGTTTCTCAGCCATTTGATTTTTCTCTATGAGAATTCTTGCTTATACCTGTACCCATATTTTTTTTTCAATGCAGTTTATTCAGGAACCTTGAACAATCCTCGGACCCTGGGGAAAGCCAGCCCACAGCTTAAATAGCCTCTGGGTAGCCAACCCCAGCATGCCACGTGGGCAATGCAGATAGGTCCACATAAATGGAAGCAAGCCAGATCCTCAACCTTAGCCAAATGTGGAGTTGTTCATGACAGAGAGCACTCACCATCGGGAAGGTGGAAGGTGGAAACCAGCTCCATCTTTAAGGCGTGGCATTACGCAGCTCTCTACAGTTCCCCCTTTTTGTTTTAGACACATCAGGCAAGAGTAGAGGTCTGATCTCTGATATTAGAAATAAATTGGGACTTTGTACTGATGTTCATTTAGGTGTCATCCACCCAAAGAGCATCAGACCTTTTTCTCAGAGGCGGGACCAGGGGCATCAACCCGCATGCAATCAGACTTGCTCTTCTCTGGGTCGAAAGCGGCTGACCCTGAGTGTAGTGCTTAGCCTCGCATCCTGAGTGTAACATTTTAGCTTTTTATGGTAGCCAACCATGCTTGGGGAGACTGTCCTGCTTCAATGGCTGTAAAGGCCTGAATGGTCATGGCTGCATTACGCTGTTGTGAGACTCTAATCTTGCATATATACCACAGGCAAACTAAGGATATCAACACCAGAAGGCCTGCTAACGCTCCCATGCCCACCCATTCCTTCAGATGATTCATGGCTGCAGCAATCCATGATGATAATCCTGTGGCTAGTCCTACGTCCACTCTGGTAGAATTTACCGTGACAATGGCTACTCTCAGCTGCTCCATCGTAGTATCAAATTCTCCAGTCCAATTACGTAAAATATAGCTCGACAATTGTTTAGACAGATTTGCAGCACAGGGAAAATTCTCATGTTGTATGCTAGTGACTCAAAGTCCAGCATACTTTCATTGACAGCCAAGTTGAGCGATTTGCCATAGGGTATCATTTTGCTCCTGCACGAGGTCAATCCTCTGATTGAACACCATCAAGCCTCCTTTAGTTGAGCATTAATTCCTTTTTGTACATCTAAGGCATGAGCTAAATTGTCTAAAAGGTTATTCAGGGTCTGAGCAGTCTGCGCAGTATGACTCCTGGCTAATGCCCTGGTGGTAGCTCCAATAGCCGCCAATGAGATGGCAGTAACAATGATGGCTGTAATTCCAAGATCCCTTTTCTGTCTGAAAAGAGTCATAGTGTGAGGGGCATCAATGGGCACAGGCACCCAGCGAGGCATGCAAGTAACCAGCTAGTAAATTTACTAGCATTCCAGCATTGGGCAAAAAAGCAAGTATCATTACCACAATTACTTGGCTCTATCTGGCTAATAATGAATAAAAATGGGGGATATAAACAAACAGGTGTGGGCTTATAGGAAATATTATGAGAAGCCTTAACCCCCTCATTGGAACATCCTGCATCAGTTCTAGAACTAGCAGTGGTGGTGTCCGAGGTCTGAGTAGGTTCAGTAGACCATTGCCCTCAGGGGTGAGACATGCTCCATGTAAATTGACTAACTCCATGTTTTCCTCCACTTTTGAAAGTCATTTAAGGTTCTTAAATTATTTTTCCCTTTTTTTTTAAAAATTTTTCATCAATTACACTTTATTCATTCTGCATCCCCCATAAGCCCCTCCCTCCTTGCTTCCCAATCCCACCCTCCCTCCTCCCTCTGCTTGCATGCCACTCCCCAAGTTCACTGATAGGGGAGGTTCTCCTCTCCTTTCTGAACTTAGTCCATCAGTTCACATCAAAAGTAGCTGCATTGTCCTCTACTATGGCCTGGTAAGGCTGCTCCCCCAAAGGGGGAGGTGATCAAAGAGCAGGCCAGTCAGTTCTTGTCAGAGGCAGTCCCTCTTCACATTACTATGTAACACAATTGGACTCTGAACTGCCCTGGGCTACATCTGTGCAGGGGTTCTGGGTTATCTCCATGAATAGTCCTTGGTTGGAGTATGAGTCTCTGGGAAGTTCCCTGGGTTCAAATTTTCTTATTCTGTTGCTCTACTTGTGGAGACCCTGTCCTCTCCAGCTCTTACTATTTCCCAGTTCTTACCTAAAATTCCATTCACTCTGCCCAATAGTTGCCCATCAGGCTCAGCATCTGCTTTGATAGTCTGTACGGCAGAGGCTTTCAGAGGCCCTCTGTGGTAGGTTCCTAGGTTGTTTCCTGTTTTCTTCTTCTTCTGATGTCCATCCTCTTTGCCTTTCTGGATGGGGATTGGACATTTTCGTTAGGGTCCTCTGTCTTGCTTAGTTTCTTTAGATGCACAGGTTTTAGTGGGTTTGTCTTATGTTGTATATCTATATGAGTGAGTATATACCATGTGTGTCTTTTTGCTTCTGGGACAACTCACTCAGGATGATCCTTTCCAGGTCCCACCATTTACCTGCAAATTTCATGATTTCCTTATTTTTCATTGCTGAGTAATATTTCATTGTGTAGATGTACCACAATTTCTGCATCCATTCTTCAGTTGAGGGGCATCTGGGCTGTTTCCAGCTTCTGGCTATTACAAATAAAGCTACTACAAACATAGTTGAGCAAATTTCCTTTTTGTGTGCTTGAGCCTCATTTGGATATATGCCTAGGAGTGGTATGGCTGGATCTTGGGGAAGCACTATTCCTAGTTGTCTGAGAAAACGCCAGATTGATTTCCAGAGTGGTTGTACAAGTTTACATTCCCACCAGCAGTGGAGAAGGGTTCCTCTTTTTCCACAACCTCTCCAGCATGTGTTGTCACTTGAGTTTTTGATCTTGGCCATTCTCATGGGTGTAAGGTGAAATCTCAGGGTTGTTTTGATTTGCATTTCCCTAATGGCTAGTGAGGTTGAGCATTTCTTTAAGTGCTTCTCTGCCATTTGGTATTCCTCTCCAGAGAATTCTCTGTTTAGCTCTCTTCCCCATTTTTTAAGTGGGTTATTGGTTTGCTATTTTTCAGCTTCTTTAGTTCTTTATATATACTTGATATGAGTCCTCTGTCAGATAAAGGGTTGGTGAAGATTCTTTCCCAATCTGTAGGAGGTCGCTTTGTTTTGATGATGGTGTCCTTTGCTTTGCAGAGCTTTTCAGTTTCATGAGGTCCCATTTATTGATTGTTGCTCTTAGAGCCTGTGCTGTTGGTGTTCTGTTCAGGAAGTTTTCCCCTGTACCAATGAGTTCTAGGGTATTCCCCACTTTTTTTTTCAAGCCGATTTAATGTGTCTGGTTTTATGTTAAGGTCTTTGATCCACTTGGACTTCAGTTTTGTACAGGGTGATAAGTATGGATCTATTTTCATTTTTCTACATGTAGACATCCAGTTGGACCAGCACCATTTGTTGAAGATGCTATCTTTTTTCCATTGTATGGTTTTGGCTTCTTTGTCAAAGATCAGGTGTCCATAAGTGTGTGGGTTTATTTCTGGGTCCTCTGTTTGGTTCCATTGATCCACCATTCTGTTTCTATGCGAGTACCATGCAGTTTTTAAAACTGTTGCTCTATAGTACAACTTAAGATCAGGGATGGAGATACCTCCAGAAGACCTTTTATTGTAGAGGATTGTTTTAGCAATTCTGGGTTTCTTGTTATTCCATATGAAGTTGATAATTTTTCTTTCCAGGTCTGTAAAGAATTGTGTTGGTAATTTGATGGGAATTGCATTGAATCTGTAGATTGCTTTTGGTAAGATGGCCATTTTTACTATGTTAATCCTGCCAAGCCATGAGCATGGGAGATCTTTCCATCTTCTCATATCTTCTTCTAATTCTTTCTTCAGAGATTTGAAATTTTTTTCATACAAGTCTTTGACTTCCTTGGTTAGGGTTACTCCGAGATACCTTATGTCATTTGTGGCTATTGTGAAGGGTGTTGTTTCCCTAATTTCTTTCTCAGCCCTTTTGTCTTTTGTATACAGGAGGGCTACTGATTTTGTTGAGTTAATTTTGTATCTGGCCACTTTGCTGAAGGTGTTTATAAGCTGTAGGAGTTCCCTGGTAGAGTTTTTGGGGTCACTCACGTATACTATCATATCATCTGCAAATAGTGATAATTTGACTTCTTCCTTTCCAATTTGTATCCCCTTGATCTCCTTCAAATGTCTTATTGCTCTAGCAAGGACTTCCAGAACTATGTTGAAGAGATATAGAGAGAGTGGGCAGCCTTGTCTTGTCCCTGATTTCAGTGGGATTGCTTTAAGTTTCTCTCTGTTCAGTTTGATGTTGACTATAGGTTTGCTGTATATTGCCTTTACTATGTTTAGATATATGCCTTGTATCCATGATCTCTCCAATACTTTAAACATGGATGGATGTTGGATTTTATCAAATGCTTTTTCAGCATCTAGGGAGATTATCATGTGTTTTTTTCTTTCAATTTGTTAATATGGTGGATCACATTGATGGATTTCCGTATATTGAACCACCCCTGCATACCTGGGATGAAGCTTACTTGGTCATGGTGGATGATATCTTTGATGTGTTCTTGTATTCGGTTTGTGAGTATTTCGTTGAGTATTTTTGCATCAATGTTCATAAGGGAGATTGGCCTGAAGTTCTCTTTTTTGGTTGGGTCTTTGTGAGGTTTAGGTACCAAGGTGACTGTGGCTTCATTGAATGAGTTTGTTAATATTGCTTCTGTTTCGATTTTGTGGAATAGTTTGAAGAGAACTGGAGTTAGCCCTTTTTTAATGTCTGGTAGAATTCTGTGCTGAAACCATTAGGTCCTGGGCTTTTTTTGGATGGGAGACTTTTGATGACTGCTTCTATTTCCTTGGGGGATATAGGACTATTTAATTGATTTACCTGGTCCTGATTTAGCTTTGGTAAGTGGAATCGATCAAGAAAATTGTCCATTTCATTTAAATTTTCAAATTTTGTTCCGTATAGACTTTTGAAGTAAGTCCTAATGATTGCTTGGATTTCCTCAGTGTCTGTATTTATGTCCCCCTTTTCATTTCTGATTTTGTTGATTTGGATGATGTCTCTCTGCCTTTTAGTTAGCTTGGCTAAGGGTTTGTCTATCTTGTTGATTTTCTCAAAGAACCAGCTCTTGGTTTCATTGATTCTTTGAATTGTTTTATTTGTTTCTAATTGATTGATTTCAGCCCTGAGTTTGATTATTTCCAGCCGTCTGCTCCTTCTTGGTGTGTCTGCTTCTTCTTTTTCTAGGGTTTTTAAGTGAGCCATTAAGTGGCTTGAATGAGCTGTCTCTAATTTCTTCTTGAAAGCACTTAGTGCTATGAACTTTCTTCGTAACACTGCTTTCATTGTGTCCCACAAGTTTGGGTATGTTGTGTCTTCATTTTCATTGAGTTCTAGAAAGATATCAATTTCTTTCTTTATTTCTTCCCTGACCCAGCTGTCTTTTAGTAGCAAGTTGTTCAGTTTCCATGTATGTGTAGGCTTTTTGCTATTTCTGTTGTTACTGAGGTCCACCTTTATTCCATGGTGATCAGAAAGGATACAAGGGATTATTTCAATCTTCTTGTATCTGTTGAGGCTTGCTTTATGACCAACTATGTGGTCTATTTTGGAGAAGGTTCCATGAGGTTCTTAGAAGAAGGTAAATTCATTTGTGTTTGGGTGTAAGGTTCTGTAAATGTCTGTTAGGTCCGTTTGATTCATGACCTCTTTTAGAGATATTGTTTCTTTGTTAAATTTCTGTTTTGTTGAGAGTGGGGTGTTGAAGTCTCCCACTATTAATGTGTGGGGATCTATATGTGCTTTAAATTTTATCAATGTTTCTTTCACAAATGTGGGTGCCCTTGTATTTGGGGCATAGATGTTCAGGATTGTGATGTCTTCCTGGTGGAATTTTCCCTTGATGAGTATGAAGTGTCCTTCCCCATCTCTTTTGATTAATTTTGGTTGAAAGACTATTTTATCAGATATTAGAATGGCTACTCCTGCTTGCTTCTTGCATCCATTTGCTTGAAAAGCCGTCTTCCATCCCTTTACCCTCAGATAATGTCTATCTTTGTGACTTAGGTGTGTGTTTTGTATAGAACAGATTGCTGGGTTTTGTTTACGCATCCATTCTGTTAGTCTGTGTCTTTTTATTGGAGAATTAAGTCCATTGATATTGAGAGAGAGTAATGACCAGAGGCTGTTAGATCCTTTGAATTTGATGTTGGCTGTGGTCATACGGTTGTGTGCTTGGTTGCTTTTTGTTACTTTTTTTGTTTACTGTAGTGGGGTTATTTATTTCCTGTGTTTTCTTGAATGTAGCTAGCTTTCTTGGGTTGTATTTTCCCTTCCAGTGTCTTCTGTCTGCGAGACTTTCCCTAGGTGACCCCAGCAGCACACTTTCTTCCTTCTCTGTGGGGTCCTCTCCGGACAGGGGTTCCCAGTCCCTGTGCAGCTTGTCTGTACCGCTGAGCTGAGCGCAAAGGTCTCCACGTGCAGCAGGAGCTCGGCTGTGATGGCGGCAGAGACCTTCTGGGGAAAGCCTGGGTGACCTGCGATCAGACCCGCAACCCTGCTTCCCCGTGGGGTCCCCCCACGACTGGGACTCCCAGTCTCAGGTACCCTTGAGCCCAAGGATCAGCCTGGGAAAGTGACTGGGACACGCCCGCTTGCGGCTCCAGCCAGGAGACCCAAAGCCTGCGTTACCCGGGATTTCTTCCGGGTTCTGGCTGGGTAGCCATGAGTGGACTGGACCGATTCCCATGCTGTGGGAGCCTCCCCTCACCTGGGAAACACGATCGATGTAGTTTCAGGGCCCCGAGTTCAGTCTCCTGGTCTCTGCATGGAGAGTGCTGTCCTGCTTCTCAGATGCGCTGCCATCTTGTCTCCCCCACCTGTACCCATTTTTAAATTGTATTCTTTTTTGATATCTAGTTTCTTGAGTTCTTTATATATTGTCGATGTTAGTCCTCTATTCGATGCAGAGTTGGTAATTTTTCTCCTATTCTATAGGATTCCACTTTCTCCAAATGATGTTACTGTTTGCCTTAAGAAGTTTTAAGTTTCATGAGGTCCAATTTATTAATTGTCAGCTTTTCTGCCGTGCTAAGAGTGCTCCTTTTGCAAAGTTGTCTCCTATGTCAATGAGTTCAAGGCCATTTCCTACTTTGTCTCAGGATCAATGTGTCTAGTTTCATGATGAGGCCTTTGGTCCATTTAGCTTTATGTTTTGTGAAGGGTGATAAGCTTGGATCGAGTTACATTTTTCTGCTTGCAGACATTTTGACCAACACTATTTCTTAAAGATGACTTCTTTTTTTCCAATGCTTATTTCTGGCTTTTTTATCAAAAGTCATACATTCATAAATATGTAGATTTATTTCTGGGTTCTTCAGTTTGATTCCATTGATCAGCATGTCTGTATTTATGCCAATACCATGCTGTTTTTATTACTATAGTTTTGTAGTGTAGTTTGATATTATGAGACCTTCTACAGTTCTTTTATTTTTGGTTTGTGTGTGTGAGTATGTGTCTGTTTCCATATGAAGTTTTTAATTGTCCTTTTAAGATCTGTGAAGAATTTGATACACAGAGATTTTTAAAGGTAAGACTATCATTGTTGTTATAACTTTGAGTATCATTGTGAACAGGTATATTTAAATGCAAAATGGGGGTTACAAGTAGCTTAGTAGGTAAAGGTACCTACTGTTAAACCTGCAGAACTGAGTTTAGTCCCCAAAACCCAAATGGAGAAAGGAAAGAACTGACTCCATTAAAGATTCCTTTGTCTTCCAATGTACATTGTTGCATACAAACATACACACACACACATAAAAATAAGTAGCATAATAACTTTTCTACAAAGTAAAATGTCTGAAAAGATTGAGGTAAAATTAAAAGATGAAGATAATAGAATCATATCCAATAGAAAGGAGAATTTGAAAAGGGAGGAATTTGTTTTCATGCTATACATGTGATGTTAGAGATGAATGTGGGAACCCAGATACCCAGCGAAGAATAAAAATACGGTACCCTGTTCTCTCATTTTATTTAAAACATCAAATAATCTGCAGGGCAGAGCCTTTCAGAGGCCCTCTGTGGCAGGTTCCTAGCTTGTTTCCTGTTTTCTTCTTCTTCTGATGTCCATCCTCTTTGCCTTTCCAGATGGGGATTGAGCTTTTTAGTCAGGGTCCTCTCTCTTGATTAGCTTCTTTAGATGTACAGATTTTAGTAGGTTTATCCTACATTATATGTCTATATGAGTGAGTATATATGGTGTGTGCCTTTCTGCTTCTGGGACAACTCACTCAGAATGATCCTTTCCAGGTCCCACCATTTACCTGCAAATTTCATGATTTCCTTATTTTTCATTGCAGAGTAATACTCCATTGTGTAGATGTACCACAATTTCTGCATCCATTCTTCAGTTGAGGGGCATCTGGGCTGTTTCCAGCTTCTGGCTATTACAAATAAGGCTGCTACAAACATGGTTGAGCAAATTTCCTTTTTGTGTACTTGAGCCTCTTTTGGATATATGCCTAGGAGTGGTATGGCTGGATCTTGAAGAAGAGCTATTCCTAGTTGTCTGAGAAAGTACCAAATTGATTTCCAGAGTGGTTGTATAAGTTTACATTCCCACCAGCAGTGGAGGAGGGTTCCCCTTTCTCCACAAATACACAGAGACTTATGGCCAACTGTTGGGCAGAGTGCATGGAATCTTATGTAAGAAGTGGGAAATATTAAGGTCTGGAGAGGACAGGAACCCCACAAGGAGAGCAACAGAACCAGAAAATTTGAACACAGGGGTCTTCCCAGAGACTCATACTCCAACCAAGTACCATGCGTGGAGATAACCTAGAACCCCTGCACAGATGTACCCCATGGCAGTTTAGTGTCCAAGTGGGTTACATAGTGATGGGAAGAGGGACTGCCTCTGACATAAACTGATTGGCCTGCTCTTTGATCACCTCCCTTTGAGGGGGGAGCAGCTTTACTAGGCCACAGAAGATGACAATGCAGCTACTCCTGATGTGATCTGATAGACTAAGATCAGAAGGAAGGAGAGGAGAACCTCCCCTATCAGTGGACTTGGGGAGGGGCATGTGTGAAGAAGGGAAAAAGAAGGTGGGATTGGGAGGGGAGGAGGTAGGGGCTTGTGGGGGATACAAAGTGAATAAAGTATAATTAATAAAATTTAATTAAATTAAAAAAACATCAAATAAAATGGAGTGAAATAAATTAGGACTTGACAATCTAAAAAAAAAGATAAGTCTACTAACAGTGTTGGATAGTGTTTTGTTTATTACTTATGAAAGCAAGAGAACGAAAACTGAATATGAGAGTTGTTTGAACAATAAGGCTTTTGAACCATAAAGAAAACAGATAACAACATGAAGAGGCAATGTATGAAGTGAAAAAGACAAAACAAATAAAATATCTTATGAATGCTCAATGCTCAAAACAACATACAAATCCAAGTAATCCATGCACATAGGTAACTGATGAACAGTTTGATCTTCCTGTGGATCCCCTAGTAAGTTGAGCAAGTGCTGCCTGTGACATGGACTCTGTGGCATGCTTCTGATCACTTTGCCTTAACAGGCTGCCTTTCCTGGGCATAGTGGATGAGGAAGAGCTCACTCTTGATGTGACTTGATGTGCTGCAGTGGGTTGGGAGTCTTCCCTCTTCTTAGGACAAGGGACAGGGGGTAGGGTGAAGAGGGTGTGAGGAAGAGAACAGGAGGAGAGGAGGGAGGGGGCTATAATTAGGATATAAAGCAAATATATAAATTAAAAACAAATTATAAAAATAAAATATATTTTAATGTTTAAAAGGGGAAAAGGCATAAAAACAGGATGGATTTTTTTCTATAGCATATATACAGTTGGACAATAGGTGTGTGAAAAATCATGGATGTCATTATAATCAGGGAAATGTGAATCAAAGTCAAGTTAGGTACCACTCCATACCCAAAGAGAAGGCTAATATCAAAGAGTTAACACAATAATTATCTCATAGGAGGCTTGAAACTCATGAGTTGGTAAAAATTGACATTTGTATTGTCATGCAGAGAACAGTGTGGATTGTTTGTGTGATGTGTGTGTATGTGTGGTGCATGTGTGTGTGTTTATAAAGGTAACAAAATGAAGCTGACATTTCATGTAAATACACATGCATAACTTGCACCTTTACAGATGTTCTTACATAATACATATACATACATATTTACATAAGTACAAGACATAATGGGATATTATTCAGTCCAGGAAAAATAAATCATTTCATTAGTGACAACATGAGTTAAACTGAAGACTGTGCTAAGAGAAATCAAAGGACACAGGAAAACAAACGCTGTCACACAGCAGCCATGGATTGTCACAGCAGGAATAAAGAAGGGAAATATAGAGATGCTGATTGAATAGCTCAGTCTGTAGTTTTGCAAACTGATAGTCTCTAAAGCGGATTTTGAGTGTTGTCACTGAAACATGCTCTCCTGTCCTGTTATGAAGTATCAGCCTTAAAATATTATTGTTCTGATAACGACAATAACTACTAAGAAATGCTTGATGTGGAGAAAGAAAATAGGAGGAAGTGAAGAAGTGAAGAAAGGAAGAAGGGAAATAAACAAGGAAGGGAAGAGGGGACTGGGAATTATGTGAGATGAACAATGTCCTTATTAGCTTGGTTATATTAATAAGGTTACAATAAATGCATACATCAACACATTAGCTTTTTCACTTTAAATCATATTGTATGTGAACATTTGCAGGAGATGACAGTGTTCACATACACCATCACCTTGTTGAAGAGAAATGATCAGTCCTTAAGGAGATATACTGAAAAGCATTACCTTAAAAGTAATTTGTGTTACTCCCATATATATATATATATATATATATATATATATATATATATATATATTAAGATTTGCATGAGCAGAAATTTGGTTGACAGTGGTGGTAAACTTAACCCACCACACTCATTGATGAAGATGTAGAGACAGTTTATTACATGTGTGGCATACAGTGTCTACATTTTCTGTAGACAAGCATTTTGGTGTGGAGAGGCAATGAAAAGGGGGCATGTTTTGTTGGAAGACATTTCTGAAGTATATTTAGCAGGACAACTGGATAGCTAATGCCACATGCCACTGGATAGACTGCCACATGTTCATTGATAACATAGAATAATATACTTCATGCTTCTGAGTCTTAGCTTCTCCTCTTAGGAAGCCCCAACCTCAGAAGACTACTGACAGGAGTGGGCTTGGTTATCTGTCAATGGGCAGATGACATCTTCCTAATAATTTTCCACTGAGAATGCTTAGGCATGAAAACAGCCTGGGAAAATCTGATTTCAGTTAAGAAGGAAGAGGTTGTGTGCTCTCAACTGAGCTTTTCTATCACCTGTGCAGAAATTCAGGAACTGTGATTGCAACATCCTGAGTAATCAGCAGGCTGTAAAACACCTGCCTATAAGCAGGAGCAAATACTTAAACTACACAGCTGTGAAGTCTGAAAATACATTCTTAAGTGTAATGTCACAGTGTATTGCAGTATCATTTCTGCGTAGATGCAGCATTAACAGTTTATGGCGTGGTCACTTAGAGACTTTCGTCAATAGCATGGCCAGTTTTCAGGGTAGGTTGGGAGACCATAGCACATGTATAAACATTGTTCTTGACCCAGCCTACATGATAGGGTCCATCCAAATGCTACTGTACTCTTGCCAATAAGACTGACATCAACTGAATTTATGCCTACTAAGTTGTGTTACTTTTTTTTTTTTACATTTGAGACAGAGTCTGAATTATGTATTCTTCTATTCATAAAATACCATATCAGCTTATAAAAGTACGGTTTTTTTATGCTTAGAATTAATATGGAAAATCATCTGTCATGAATGCTGGAGCAGAAAATGTAGAACTCAAATCTTGAACCACAAACAGGAAGCAAAGAGAAAACTGGGAGTGATATATGGCTTAAAACCTCAGTGCTGTTCTCAGTGACATATTTCCAACAGGAAAGGCCACACCTTTGAAACCTACCCAAATGGACACCACCACCTGGGAACCAGTTTTTAAACACCTGAGTTTATGGAGTACATTCTTTTTCATACAATCACAAGTTCTAATTATGTTACCTAACTGTTCTGAAACCTGCCATTGAATGCACCCTCCCTGAGTACTAGTTTTCATGGTACCAGAAGGTATCATGTAAACTTCCAAAAGAGGGAGGAACCAACAGTCCCCCACCTAGCCATGATGCCTATGAACCACATCAACGACCAGTGTGCTAACCCTAACAGTATAATAGTGGCACACGTACTTTAGTAGTCACCAGCTGTTCTTCAACTAGACTTAAGACCGACTTAAATCATGCCTAATACTGGAAACCAAGCTACCTAATCAGTGCTAGTAAAATAATGCTTGTTGTAGGAGAATCTACAACCACTGATTTACTGAACCAACATACTCTCTAGCAACAGTCTATATTCACTTGTTCTTATACCCATAGGTAAACATAGTCAGCATCAAGGAAATCTTAGCAGAATGAGACCACTACAGAAAACCACAACCAACCAATATGCAGAATTGTGAAGCCCAGTCCCAATGGGTACAGTTGCAGAACACACCTATCCTTAAGGCTAGAACATAGCAGGAGGGGCAAGAGATTGTGAGAGCCAGAGAATTGGAATTTGGCTGTGAGATTATGTCTGCTAATAATATCAGAAGCTACACCCATAAAGACTTAGCAACATGATGACTCAAACTCAACATGAGATGAAAAACAACATCAACAAATATGCCAACAGCCTTCATGGAGAAAGACCAGGAAGCCTCAACCTTACCCAAAGAACAGCTTAGTAAAGCTGAGAGAGAAAGAGGTCATCCTGATAACTACTTGGTTATCCAGTGCCAAACGATCAGCCTTAAAATCATGTAACAAATGATATTATGCAGACTCAACAGCTTATATTTAGAAATAATGTGTATATAAAATAATATGTGTTTGTAATAAGAACTGAAAATAGGTCATGAACTTAACTGAGTCAAAGGAAGATTATATAGAAGGGTTTAAAGTAAAGTAAGGGAGGGAAATATTGTAACTAAAATGTAATCTCAAAAGGAGTCCAAAAATTAAGAGTAGGGTCAAAATTTTGACTTTATGTCCCTGGTTTTCTCTGCTGTGAGGAAAAGCTAGCAAGGAACATTCTGCTAGCACCTTGAGAGCCAGCATTTGTGTTCCAAGCACTCTTTTGTAGTAGGTAGATAACTCTAGTTCTGGCTGTAACACTCATTTCTGAAGACGTTCTTAATTTGAACTTTTACTGTAAAATAAGACAGCTTTGAAGTACAAGATGTTTTAGTGGTTCAGATTGCAAACCATATCTGGGACTGAGGAAGTCTTGTGTTATCACATTTCCTATGACCACACCTACTGCTGAGTGAGAGACACTGATAATTTCTCCTCAGTATTCTGAACATTAAATGGCACTCACTTATTTCTAAATACCATGCAAGACAGCTCACATTCTACACTAATGAGTGTGGGCATATTTAAGCAGACTTTATTAACTATTTTTGAGATATTTAAGTAAGCTAGTCCTAAGCATATATCATCAAACAATTTAAGTCCTGAAATATCTTGTATCCATAATGTTTAGTCTTTGCATTGTGTAGAGCTGATGATGGTTTGTACATGATAAAACAGTTACAGCAAAAAAAAAATATTACTGTGGGAGAAGAGGGGCAGAGTGACAAATTTCTTCTGCATGTTTTCATATAGACAGTAAAAGTAATACTCATAAATCACAACATACATGTTCACACATACACATACTCATGACAAACGTTTGAGTCTCATTCTTATTTTTAAGAAGTATGCTGACATTTGGCCATTTGTGCTTTTTTGCTGTGTTCAAAGCATTTCTTAAACTTAATATTGTACCATGGTTTCCACGGAAATGAGAACTGGTTTCTTTCTTGTTTTTCTTGGAGGCACATTAATAGACTTTGGACTCTTGCTGAGATCACAGCTTTCATCTAGCAGGTGCTTTCTTGTTTTTTTCAACTGAGTGACAACTAAATGCTCATTCATTCATTAATTATAAAAGCGTTTCATAAGTAATTAACTTACATCAGTAAATACTGTACATCAAAAAGTTGACTGAATGAATTGTGTGAATAAATATGTCCAAGTATATACCTAAATATACATGTATAAAATGCATATATGTAAAAGAGTCAGCACATGTATTGTGCGTAACTTTTGATATATTTGACAATAGACACAACAATGCTATATTCTAGGAGAAATGTAATATATCTAAGACAAACACCTCAACTAGCAATTTAAATAATTTGTAAAACATGATGTATATGTGGTGTGATCACCATTAATCTGACACAGATAATAGCCTGATGTTAGTTCCATATTCAGATAATTGAAGTCTGTCATCATGAAACTGTATCAGGGAAAGTCTGGTTACTGTGCTAAATCAAACATCTGTAGACGTTCAATATCAGTATCAAATGGTAGTGGTTCATGATGTGAATTTGACGGAAAGACCTTTGATTGGTATTGCGGAAAGGTATTAGTATGTATTCTATGTCCTATGGTAGTATTACAGTAGGCAGCCGGAGTGCATTGATATATATCATCCCGTCACCCTCCTTATGATCTTTGTGTCACAATTTATTGTGAAAGAAACCTGAAAGTGTACATGTGTCATGAGCCTATGATATCAAACAGTGGTAATTATCCATATAGTCAGATGTTTTGAGAGATATAAGGAAGAGCAGGCATGTGGAACATTATAGGAGGGCTGGCCATGTTCTGATTCCAGAAGCATTTTCACCCAAATTAAAAAAAAATCTGGAATAATTTTAGAAACTTTTGGAAGTGCCATCGATTAGGTCTGTAGGAAAAATGATAGTTAATATTTCCCCATCCTGTGCCAAAATCATTATTATTGTTGCACTACAAAGAACGGGTAATGTGATCATAGTAAATATATGTTTTACAGTGTGTATCTCTAATCTCATCAATGAATGACGGAACTTGCATTTGAAAACCCTGGGTGTCCTCCAACAAGCATCGAAGATCCGTGCTTGGACAGGGCAATTATTCCAACAGCATTACACAATAACATCCTTATTTCAAAGGCAGATGTGTGCCAAGATCTACAGCATTAAATTTAGCATAGTGAAAGTTACCAATTAAAATTGAAACACTTACTCTGAAAAAGAAACTGAAATTTCTGAGTATACAGCAAATTCCAGAGGCCACACAGAATGCAAACCAAATGATTGAGAGCTTGACCTACTCGGACAGGTGCATCTCAGATATTGTGGGACAGCAAAACTCAACTAATCTGAGGGGACATTATTTTAACTCCTTCAATAAGATCTCATAAAATGATTAAAATTATTAGAAAACTGCATTAGGGGATTCAAAGAATGCTGAGCTCCACTTTAATAAATGATGGGATCCTAACGAATGGCAGTGCCTTGTATGTAACTTTAGGCAACAGAGGACAGACGATGCTGTGTTGATTAATTTGCCCATGTTAGACATGTTATTGCAGTAACAGCCTCATGATAGTCACATGTGAAAGTAGCCACATTCCTTACTCAACTAACAAGCTGGGGAGATCACCGTTCCCAAGGCAGCTTGCCTAATTTTTCTTTTTATAATTCATTTACTTTACATCCCGATTGTAGCCCACTCGTGTGTATCCTCCTGGTCCCACCTTCCTTCCCTTTCCACCTTATTCCCCATCCCCTAGTCATCAGAGAGGGGATTTCCTCCTCCCCTACCATTTGACCCCAGCCTATCAAGTCTCAGCAGAACTGCCTGCATCCTCTTCCTCTGAGGCCTGGCAAAGCCACCTCACCTGGGGGAAGTGATCAAAGGGCAGGCAACAGAGAAAATGACAAAGACAGCCCCTGCTCCCCTTACTAGGAGCAGTCTATGGGTTACATCTGACCAGCTTGCCTTACTTTTAAAACAGGAGAGAAACTTCTCTGCCATTGCTTTTCTCCACACAGTTCTCCTGCCTACCTACCTGCTAGCGTCTGTTTCCCTTCTCCTTCTGTGTCCATCAGCATCTGCCAGGATCTTCATGTATCTCCCCATGCATCTCCCTGATTCTCTACCTGCCTGGAAGTTCCATTCCTACTTCCTGCCTTAGGTCATGGAATTTCTGCCCCAACTGCAGCTGCCAGATTTTTGTTATGCACAGAGCCAATTCTTTTATTTTTTATTTTTTTAATTTATTACAATTTATTCACTTTGTATCCCAGCTGTAGGCCCCTTCCTCATTCTTTCCCAATCTGGCCCTACCTCCCTCACTCATCTCCTCCCATGCCCCTTCCCTAGTCCACTAATAGTGGAATACCTCCTCCCCTTCCATCTGACCCTAGCCTATCAGGTCTCATCAGGACTGTCTTTTATAGTCTTCCTCTGTGGCCTGGTAAGGCTGCTCCCCTCATGGGGAGGTGATCAAACAGCCAGCCATTGAATTCATGTCAGAAACAGCTCCTGTTCCCTTTACTAGAAAAACCCACTTGGACACTGAGCTGCCATGAGCTACCTCTGTGCAGGGGTTCTAAAATTATCTCCATGAATGTTCCTTAGTTGGAGTATCAGTCTCAGAAAAGATCCCTAGGCCCAGATTTTTGGTTCTGTTGTTCTCCTTGTGGAGTTCCAGACACTTCCTTAACTAGTAGGCTGGCAATGGTTACCTTCCCCATGGTAACTTACATTATTTGTAAAGGATGTGACAGTTACATGTCCTGTTAACTAGCATTGCCAGCTTCAAATAACAATTACGAACATACTTTTCATAGCCAGAAAATAGAATATTTATGGGTCAACACAACATGTCTCAAAGTCAAGACATTCAAGAGAAGGACCCAAAACACATGCCAAAACAAAAAGATGAATCTGAATTCAAGCATTTAAAATTAAAATCAGGAAATATAGGTCATCATAAATTAAAACCAAATGCATCTAACTTTTAGTCCTGCCTCTATATTCGCTGTACCAAAAAAATACACAAACACTGCTGCCCAAATTTCGAATCAATATCCTAAAGGTAAAGTTTCATGAAAAACATAATCATCCCAATATAATAACATCAATTAAGACATCAAAGGCTAAAAATACCCATGATAGTCAAGGTAAAAAGTGAAAATAAATGTATGCAGTTTTCTATGTTGATTTTTAATTCATACTGCAACTGCAGTGAACTTAGCAATATCTACTCAGAAATTTTTAGGTAAAAAAAATACATTTTCAATCAAAAGATGAAAAATCAAAATTACTTTTTGTTGAGATTATATAAAATAATTCATATTGATAATGTGACTGCTTATTTCAATCAGACATTATAGTATCAACATAAGTTTTCACCCACTCGCAAAATTAACCCTTATCTCTGGTAAAAATGGCCTATCCAACTTTAAAATCATGTACAATTCAACCATTACATTTGACAACCCTCAAGCTTTAAAATACAGTATTTTCCAATTTAACTGGTAAAATATTTGCTTCTTTTAAAATACAAAACTTTTAAGCTGGTTTAGTTATTTAATAAGAGTATTAGAATATGGAAACATTAAGTCAGAGTATCATATAGCATATACAAAATTCACCAGTCTTTGTTCTCACTGGAATATGATAAATGCCTCACGTAACATATAGAAGTGATCTCGTTAGGGGTAATTTTGATTTAATGAAAAACTTAAGGTTCAAGAAAGTGATTATAAAGTACTGATCACATAAAACATGCTCATAAAATACTGATTACATAAAACAAGGTGAGATCCAAACTATATAACCTGAAAAACTAGTAAACTGATATTTATGGGGTACAGGCACTGTGATAAGGAACTAATATCCTTTGGTCTTGATTAATTGTCTGGCTATTAAAGAATTGGTCCACAGATAATTTACTTTAAGTGGCTAGAAGTCTCACATTGATTATATGATGCTTATTAGAACACTTGATAGAAATCATTAATGTTTTAGTTTCTCCAGTTCTGGCTATTTATTAATACCAACTGCTGTGGGCCCAATAATTGTCTTTAGGTTTTCTCACTGTTTACAAAGAATATATATTTTTTTATTTTTTTAATATTCATCACAGGTTATTTACTTTGTATCCTAGCTGTAGCACCCTCCCTCATTCCCTCCCAACCCCATCCTCCCTCCCTCATGTCCTCCCTGTCCCATTCCAAGTCCACTGCTAGGGGAGGTCCTCCTCCCCTTCCATCTGACTGACTCTAGCTTATCAGGTATCTTAAGGACTGGCTGGAATGTCCTCCTCTGTGGCTTAGCAAGGCTGTTCCTTCCTTGGGGAAGGGGGGGGGGTAAAGGAGCCAGCCATTGAGTTCATGTCAGAAATAGTTCCTGTTCTTCTTACTAGGATACCCACTTGGATACTGAGCTACTATGGGCTACATCTGAGCAGGGATTCTAGGTTATATCCAAACATGGTTCTTGGTTGGAGAAACAGTCTCATAAGGACCCCCGTGCCCTGATATATTTTGTCCTGTGGAGCTCCTGTCCTCTCCCAGTCATATTAACTCCCCCCTTTTTTAATTTAATTATTTTTTATATTAATCACAGGTTATTTACTTTGTATCCAAGCCGTAGCCCCTTCCTTCATTCCCTCCCAATCCCACTCTCCTTCCCTCATCTTCTCCCTGCCCCTTTCCAAGTCCACTAATAAGGAAGGTCCTCCTCCCTTTCCATCTGACCCTAGCTTATCAAGTCTCTTCAGGACTGGCTACAATGTCCTCCTCTGTGGCCTAGCAAGGCTGCTCCTCCCTCGGGAATTGGGGAGGGGGGAGGGTCAAAGAGCTCACCATTGAGTTCATGTCAGAAATAGTTCCGGTTCCCCTTATTAGAGAACCAATTTGGACACTGAGATACCATGGGCTATCCGAATAGGGGTTCTAGATTATATCCATATGGTCCTTGGTTGGAGAAACAATCTCACAAAATACCCCTGTGCCCTGATATATTTGGTCCTTGTGGCACTCCTGTACTCTCCAGATCTTACTAACTCTCCCTTCTTTCATATGATTCCCTGCACTCTGCCAAAGGTTTGGTTATGAGTCTTAATATCTGCTTTGATACACTGCTAGGTAGAGTCTTTCAGAGGCCCTCTGTGGTAGGCTCCTGTCCTGTTACTTGTTTGCTCCTACATCCTATGTCCATCCCATTTGTTTTTCTGAGTGTAATTCCCCCTTTTATCATATGATTCCCTGAACTCTGCTGAAGGTTTGGTTATGAGTCTCAGTATTTGCTTTGATATACTGCTAGGTAGAGTCTTTTTTTTTTAAATGAAGCTGGTTATGGAGGAGGGGATAAATTTATGCCTTCATGTAAAAAGTAAAATGAGCAGTATATTGATAAAGACAAAATATACATTTTTTCCCACTTTGCTCTGTTTCTACATGTATGTACCTTGATTGATACCTATAGTCATTTCCATTTGCAGGTTACAAATGGAAGGGGTTCTCAAAATTCAAGATGTCATGGCCCTTGTCTCCTTGTTTTTAACATCAAAAAAGAATATTTGCTTTATCTGTGGGAATCCAAGGACTTCTTTGGATGACTGTAGTAAGGATGAATTCCACTTGGTAGAGACTAAATGAATATACTTATATTCACCCACTTAAGACATTAACCTCACACATGACCTCTTTTAATTACCAGAGTAACTTGCTACACAGAGTAAATACAACCTTGGTTCCTCAGCAACCATCTATAAAAAGAACCATATTCTAAAATAGATCTTTTCTCTGAACTATAGTAGCTCACATAATCTGGAATCAATGGTTTTCTCAATAATTATAATAAAATATTTAAATGTATATATACTTAATACAAACAAAAATTTATCAAAGTAGATGATGTACAGATTATATTTACATTCCTATAAATATTATGTAATATAAGAATGAAAGTATACAGAATATTTTAATGGAAAATGTCTTCTTCAGAAAGCTTAAGATTATTGATTGCAAAATAAATCCAAGCAATTATTTCAAAGAGAACAACATAAAAATGAAAATTCACAATTACTTACTTTGTGGCTTAAGTGTAGTTTATATGATAATTCATAACATTTAACAGTCAAGCATCACGGTGCATGCCTGTAATCTTGCACATGGGGGGGGGTAAAATTGGGGGCAGGATCAAAAGTACATGGTCATCTTCCATTAGAAGTCAAACAAAGTCTGGTTCATGTGAGGAACCATCTAAAGAAACAATCAATGAAATAAAATAATAAACCTAAACAAGAAATACAGAAAAGTTACTGAGTAAATACTATTAAGTCAATAAGAGTCATTTAATGAAATCAAGCTGAAAGAGTGTGTATACATTGTAACTCATTAATTCATATGCTCTTATTATATTGTACTTATTATGCAACAAAGAATTTCCTGACATGTCTGTAGGAAGCAAAGTTAGAGTTTATTAAGCAAAGCAAGTTGCAGACTTATGAGTCAGACAGCAGTAAGGCGTAAAGGAAGATACCTACTCAACTGCCTTAGCAACCACAGTATAACCCACAGGCTTCTGGATTAGAGTCTTTTAAGAGTAACCTGTAAGTGAAAGGTTATTTGAAGTTTAAATACTAAGTAAAGAAAATGTTATGGAATACATGGCTTCTTGTTCAAAGGATTTCCTCTTACAAATAAAATTGCAATATGTTTTATGAGATCTATTGTGCATGTTGACAGATAAGAAAGGGATGCTGAGAAGATTGACACCAAATGAATTTGTACTAGCGGAAAGATTCTTATTCTACATAGATTACCAGATGTTTAAATTTTCTTGCTTGAGATGATGATGATGTTGTTGTTATTGATAATGATAAGAATGATTACAACATTTTAGAAATTGGAGCTTATCTCCTCTTCAGGTAACATTTCAATGGTTGAGTAGGTTATGTTAGATACTCTCAGCCAGAGATATGTGAAGAAGACCTAAGGGAAAGGAGTTTATTCCTGTCTCATAGTCTGTTAATTTCTTTTCTTCCTTTTACCGTGTTTCAATTTAATTGTTTTTAGTTTTGCTTTTAATTTTTGTATCTTTTTCTCCCTCCACAATACAAGCACATTATTAATGCTAGTTATAATTAAAACATCTGTAGACATGTGCCACAGTGCCTAGTTAGATTGTTTTAAGTTCATAGAAAAATCAATTTTTTCCTTATTTAATTTATATGTTCATTATTTATTTTATATTTTCTTTGCTATTATTTTTACATTTGGAGGGTCCATGTTGATTTTCTAGATAAAATTTCATAAGACACAATTTGTAATTAGTATATGTCTTTGTTTTGTATCTTACCACTTTACCACTTTCTATCGTTTGTATTTTACTAGTCTGAAGTTTTGTCCATGTATCATTTCTGTTTTGTGTAAAACCTGTTATTCTGTACAAACATCTGTTGCCTAAGTGGTATTAATTATTGTATTGGGCACAAACTCTCTCTCTCTCTCATGTTACATTACATGACTCCTCTTTCTCCCTGTCCTCACTGTCACCCATGAGTCCTTTCCTTACTGGCTTGCAACATAGAGGAGAGACTTCATCTACAGTTCTGTGAGGAACTTATTTAAGAAACTAGGCCAGCTTTTTCTATGAAAATGTACTGTTTAAATATCTTGTCAAGTTATCATGGGCTTTACAAATTGATTCTTGCTGAAGTTGGCTTCTTATCTTTCTCTTAGAAGAAAATAAGGAGAGAAAGGTGGAGCCATTGCTTTTAAAAATAAAAGCAATCAGGTGGATGATTTCTAAGTCATTTTTGTATTGTAAATTTAAATCTTAAAGAGGTAAAGAATAAAATTAAAGTTGAACATTTTCAAAAATAAATTTTGTAGCTGAGACAAAGTTGGCAGGAAAGCTTTTGTCTGAGGTTTAGTCCGGTGGCAGAACAGGAGTGTGGACTGTCTTAACATGCTAATACACTGATAGGCAATTTTAATTTATAAAGAGAACGCCTGTCTCAAACATGCCTTAATTAGTCTTCCATTGTTGTCACCAGACACTATGATTATGGCAAATTATAAAAAATGATTGTGTTTAACTGGCTTAAGGGTTCAGAACGTTAGAATCCCTAATGGTAGTGAACAAAGGAATGACGGCAGTAACAGCTGACAGGCCTCTCCAACGAAGCCACACCTCCTAATCCTTCCCAATATGTTTCATCAACTGGAGACAACATATAAATGCATGAGCCAATGGAGGTCATTTTTATTCAAATCAACCCTCACGACTAACAGCCCAATAGCATACTAAGGCATGTGTGAAATATAACTGGCTCAATAAGAGTTTAGGTTTTTATTTGCCCATATACTTGAAGGTTACTTTTTAAAAAATTTTAGGTGATCTTTCAGTATGTTAATTAAGTTGTGACATATCAGTGTTATTGGTGTCAATGATGCAAAAGTGACACTAGCAAATTATAAGTGTCAGGTCACAGTAGAATTGATTTTAATATTTGACTTACGAATCCTGATATTGAACAGATAAGCTTGGCGGTCACGTAGGTGCTGCTAATAAAAACTTAAATAATATAAAATTTATGAGTTTTATTCCTTTTCAATTATAGACATTCTGAATTTATTCCTAACAAAATGGATTACCTCCCACACAGTGTCCTTTATACAATGAAATGAATCACTTTTCCTACTCAGATAAGAAAGTCTCTGTGTGCTCTGATTAAAGTGATCTTCACTTAACTGACTCATGCCTATAAAGTGACTGAAGTCACTTAAAGGACATACTGATATTTTTAACTATCTAAATGACCTCAATTGGAAGATTCACTTTGCTGAAGTATAAGCACTTCATTTAGGAAACTGAAAAAAAAAAAGATGTTATTTCAACAAACAGTTTGATTTTCATAAATTGAAAACATGTATTCAAAAGATACTGCAGTGTATCAGATTTAGTTTTCGTAGGTTGGGTTTGGCATTTTTTATTGCATTTCTATTAATTCATTGTGAACTTTACATTTATACAATGTATTTTGATTGTATTTATATTTATATAAATTATATCTCCAGATCTCCCACAACTCCTCCCAAATCTGCTTCTTATACCTTACACTATCCTCTTAACTTTGTTTTCTTTTTGTTGCTGTTGATTTTCAATAACTGTCTGAGTCCAATTTGCTCTGCCCATAGTGGCAGGAGAAGCACACTAGATACTAGGAGCTCTTTCAACAAAGCAAAATAAAAACAAAGAAAAATAAACCACCACCACCAACAACAACAACAAAAACTGACGCTCTTGCTATCAAATTTTAATGGCTTCTCAGCTAAGGGTGGGTGAAGCCACACCTCCATGATAAAATGCCTACTTAGTTTGACCTTTACTGTGTTTTATACAGGCAACCAGAGCTGCTGTGAGTTCAAGAGTGGAGCAATTCTGTAATATCCATAAGATTATAATAGGAAGAGGTTGCTAAGAACTGAGGTAAAACAATATACTAGATTTTTTAAACTGCCATTGCTGGATGTCGAAGTGTTTTTATATATTTGAGAAAACATTTTCACACTGAAAAAGAAACCTAAAGCCTCAGCAACACAATAAACATACTGTTATTATTATATTATCATAGAATTGGAACTTGAGGACTGTTCTCAGTAATATAGCACAAAGTTCACAGATCTTGTGCTCAGCTAACAGAAAGTTTTCATGCCAATGTATAATGTAGATTTTTATTTTCCCCTGTATTGTCTTCCTATCATATACCAACTATGTTGGGCTAGTCATCATTTAACTGAAGTGCACGCTGAGATTCATTTCATGCAAAGGAAGAAAAAAACCAACCAAAGGCATTGTCTTGGTGTTCTCTTGCTGTGAAGAGACATCATGACCATGGCAACTTGTTTTTTTCATTCTTGAAAAATTTATATGTAATCTTTTTTATTAATTTTTTATTTTTATATTAATCACAGTTTATTCACTCTGTATCCCAGCTGTAACCTCCTCCCTGACTCCCGCCCAACTCCACCCTTCCTCCCTCATTTCCTCCTATGCCCCCTCCAAGTCCACTGATAGGGGAGGTCTTCCTTCCCTTCCATCTGTCCCTAGCCTATCAGGTCTCATCAGGACTGGCTCCATTGTCCTCCTCTGTGGCCTGGTAAGGGAGGTGATCAAAGAGCCAGCCACTGAGTTCATGTCAGAGACAGTCCCTGTTCCCCTTACTAAGGAATCCTCTTAGATACTGAGCTGACCATGACACCTCTTATAAACAGAAGCAAATAATTAGGGCTGGCTTGCAGTTTCAGAGGTTTAGTACATTATCATTATGGTAGGAAGCATGGGGTCATATAGGCAGACATTAAACTGGAGAAGGAGTTGAATGTTCTACATACAGATCTGCAGGCAACAGGAAGAGAGAGACACTGGGCCTGGCTTGAGCATCTGAAACCCCAAAGCCCACCCCAATGACACACTTCCTCTAACAAGGCTACACTTCCTAATCTCTGTCAAGTAATGCCAGACCTTAATGGCTGACCATTAAAATAGAAGAGCCATAGAAGCTATTCTTATTCAATCCACCACAGACACTACTACTTTTGGTTTTTCAGGGCAAATAGGAGAAGATGGATCGGTTATATTTTCCTTAGTTCACCTTAAATACAAAAACTAGACACTCATTGGAAATGATACATTGGATCTGATTGCTATCTACTGTCTCTTCTGAACTTCCATCTTAGTTACTGTTGGGAAAAAAATTCCTGAAAGGCAGCTGTACCTGCAGAGACTCATTGACTGATTAAAACCACAGGACTGTAGAGAGATAGAAATGCTGTGGTTCTGAAATTTCTTGACAACTTCAGTCTCAGAATTAACATCTTGTGGCTAATAGATAAAAAAGCTTTGCAATCCATCAACTTATCAGTCCACTACCCTCTGCCAAACCCAAAGTTAAGAATGGCATCAGATAGTGTTATAGACCTATAGGAAAATCTCCCCACATCTTTCTGATGCATCCACCAACAATTTTAAAATTGCATTGATTTGTAACATTCTTTGTTCTGCAAAATTATAAATATTCCTAACACTGTTTCCAATTTGAAACATGAAATTTGAGGTAACCTAAATATGTGACCTTGGGCCATGACCATTCATATATGCCCCAGAATAAACTATCTTTTGTTCTTTTGGGATGAGAGCTTTCTCTTGAGAACGTGGCTGGACAATTCTGTTCTTAGTATACATTGCACATTCACTCTAGGATAATCTGAGTGAACACTGCTTTTTATAAACTCACACTGTCATTGTCCTTCATTTACATAACATGCTGCCTCAAACTAAACCCTTTAACCGCACAGAACTAGTAGGTTCCTCTCACAGAAGACTTTGTCTCCATATATACAAGCCACTTCATTTAACCTCTGTGAGATTAGTCATAGCATATATAGGTTTAATAAATCCCACTCCAGGCATGAAAACAGTGCTCTTCCTGATAATACTCTTTAGAAAGCAAACAATTAGCCTCTGCTTCCATAGGCATCCACAGCTTCCAGATAATAATACATTTATTGTCTTATTTGAATGGAAAAGGCTCTTAGTTCTTTCTTGTTTTCTAATGCCACTTGTCAGCACCTGGGCCTGCATACAACTACTCTACTGTAATTTCCAAATAAGAGCAGCAAGAGCCTGAGTCCTTCATTCTGCTGCTTCTAGTGATAGAGGAAGGGTGCATCTCACTCAATTTTTGATTCCATTTCTGTGGTAAAGAGTTTCTCATCTGTTATGTTCCCGAGGATTCTAATGTGTCAAGAGGAATGCTGCAGAAAATCCCAGCTCCCAGGGTCCTTTCTGACCAGCTAAAGAAAACATCTGCATGTAGCTAGGATAGATGGCAAGAATGCAGCAGGTTCATTGGCAGTCGATCATTTGCTTTATGTGAATTTTTCCCAACATGTGGCTTATAATGAAAGAACCATCATATAGAGACTTCAAGCAGGGATGGGTATGCAGTGTTGACTGATGCCAAGGTTCAAGTCGGCCGTATTCCTGGACAACAGGACATAAGACACTCACCAAGGAAAGCAGGGGACTCTTCGAATTCCAAAAGATATCTCCTTTCTTTCTTTCTTTCTTTCTTTCTTTCTTTCTTTCTTTCTTTCTTTCTTTCTTTCTTTGGTTAAGGTCTCTTAAATTATTTCCTTTTAATACTTAGGGTCTTACTAGAAACAAACAAAAAGTAAGTCACAAAAGTAACAGTGTCATTGTTGGCAAAGCATTAGGAGGGTGGGAGGGAGAATTTTAAAGGCAGTTGGCATGTACAAAGCATGTATACCTAGGGGACAATAACTACAGAATATTAAAACTTCATGGATATTGATTCTGGTGATTTTGTATCTCATTTTTCTCTGGTTAAGTTTTTGTCTCACAGTTTTCTCATATATTTCAGTCCTCTATATTTATATTATGAGCTCACAATCTTTTGATATGTTCTGAGCACACAGTCTTTTGATAGTTTGCATAAAAATGACTTATCTCAGCTTAATATCCAGCTGTCTATTTCTGCCTATTGAAAATTTGAGAAAGAAAATATTTTTATACACAGACTACAGAAAGCAGTACTATCAGATATTCAGCAAAGTCCACTTTTCCTCCCTTTTATAACAAACACAGAGTAGGAGATTTATTTTTAATATCTTATAATTCAGGTAATTAATTTATTTGAGGACCCAACATTTACTGCTTTATACATATTATGGGACCAGACATCTTCCAAAAGCCAACTTAAAAAGAAAGAAGGTTTGATTCGGCTCACATTGGAGAAATTATAGCCTATCGTGCCAGGGAAGCATGGCTAAGGGACTGTATGGAGACTGTGTCCACAGAAACACGAAGCTGCCTGTTCATGTCTTGTGTGACTAAGAAGCAGAGGGAAAAGAGGAAGTAGATACAATGTCCTCTCTCACTGACCTATTTGCTCCAAAGAGACTGCACTTCTGCAAATTCCACACCCTTCCAAATACTGCTCCCTCTAGGAACCAAGTGTTCAAACACCTCAGCCTATAGGGGACAATTTACATTCAAACTATAGCAGCCTCTCTTTTCTGCTCAAATAATGTTTTGCATTATTTTGCAGTATTTAGCATGAAGTGCTAATAACACTCCTGTTCTTTTAGAAAGAAAGGGGGATTTCGTCTCCTCTGGAAACTGCCATAATGCCTTAATAATGGGGTACCTTCTAAGAAGAGGGTTCAGCATCTGCCATCCTTGCGTTTAAATGTTTCCACAGTTTTCAGGTTCCAAAGCAAACAGAAGCATACTGTGTCCAATTTAGCTAATTATCAGATTACATACTAGCTAAGCCAATTAACAATCTGCCAGGCTATTTTCCCTGTAAAAGAACTTTTATGAAAACTAAACATTTGCACACAAAACATAGGCATACTCAACATGTTTATATATATATGTGTGTGTGTATGTATATGTATAAATATTTACATATGTGCATATTTTTGTATTATGCTCCTTGATTATTTTCAGTTTCAATGCTGCTAAACTCAGCAAACTGTTTTATTTCTCTTGGATGTTATGGGAAGTAAACATGACATTTATCTTGGTTTTAGTCACTAAGACTGTGTGTCTAGTTAACTTTGGCAGCATTCATTCTATCTTTCCCCTTTTCATTAAAAATGTGTGTTCATACAAGTGTGCATGTGTGCATATACATACACACATATCTACATCAGCTTTTTTCTATAAGCCATATGTAATCACTCACCTGATTACATTAGAAGATCACAGTTACACTGAATTGAAATGTTAAACAGAGACCCTAAAGGAGCACAAACATCAGCTCAAAGCTCACTGTCCCATACATGAACTTCATGGCCTGGCTCTATTTCTGAACCTCAAATTCTGTGTCTGTAAACATGACTTTGTCTGTACCAGCTTCATCCTAGTACAGGCCTGAGTATATAGCAAATCCTTTTTAATTTTTTTATTAATTATTATTATTTATTACAACTTATTTACTTTGTATCCTGTCTGCAACTCCCTCGATCCTCTCCCCCGAATCTCACCCTCCCTCCTTCCTCTCCCCCTATTCTCCTCCCATAGTCCACTGATAGGGAGGTCCTCCTCCCCTTCTATTTGATTCTAGCCTATTAGTTCTCATCAGGACTGATTGCCTTGTCTTCCTTTATGGCCTGGCAAGGCTGCACACCCCCCACCCCCAGGGGAAGGTGATCAGAGAGCCAGCCAGTGAGTTCATGCCAGAGACAGCCCCTGCTCCCCTTACCTGGGAACCCACTTGGAGACTGAGTCTATGGTTACATCTGAGCCAGAGTGTTAGGTCTGATCTATGCATGGCCCCTGGTTGGGGTATCAGTCTCTGCAGAGCCCCCAGGGCCCAGTATTTTTTGGGGGCGGCTTTTTTTGGGTTTCTTTTTGGAGCTCCTGTCCCCTCCAGGTCTTACTATCTCCATGTTCTTTCATTCTCTGCACTCTGCCCAAAGTTTGGCTATGAGTCTCAGCCTCTGCTTCCGTACCTCAACCAATAGTCTTTTAGAGGCTGTCTGTGGTTTTAATATGTAAAGTTATGATTAAATTTGTGTAAAAATTTAGTTGCAATAAATATCTTAACACCTAGGGTTTGAATTAGTCAAGGAGTCTGAGTACATGTGTATATAACAATGCAGCTTCCACCTCCATGCTTTGCCACCTTGGATTCTGACCCTGCTTTGCTATTTTGCAGTCTCATAGTTAGAAGCTGACTTCTTGCTGCTTCTTGCAACCACCATATCCCACCCAGACACTTCAAAGGGCGGACTTCGAAAGGCCGGTGGCGAAAGAAAGAAAGAAAGAAAGAAAGAAAGAAAGAAAGAGAGAGAGAGAGAGAGAGAGAGAGGGAGGGAGGGAGAGGGAGGGAGGGAGGGAGGGAGGAAGGAAGGAAGGAAGGAAGGAAGGAAGGAAGGAAGGAAGGAAGGAAGGAAGGAGGGAAGGAAGGACTGAGAGCAGAGAGGAAGGAATGGAGAAAAGGTGGGAGTGAAAGAGAAAGGGGAGCAGAGAAGGTAGAAGTAGAGCAGGAAGAAAGGAAAGGTAAAAGAAGGAGGGAGGAAGGGAGAGAGGGACTGAAGCATACATGAGCAGGGGGTGTCATGCTGCTTGGACATCTTTCTCCACTATCACTTCATTATACCCTTCTCCCCAAGCATACTGAACATTTTCTGTTTCTTGGATGATCCACAATTGCCCTCATTCCATGGATTGCTGCATTTATTTCTTTACTCTGAGAATTTCTTCTCTCGCTCTAAATTTTATTTTCCTATGCTCACTTGGTGACATGTTTGTTGGTACTAATAAAATTAATGAAACTTACAAGGAAAAAATTATGAACTCTCAGTTCATCCAGCAATCACATGGTCAACAGCATTCAAGGAAAATTCCCTCTGTATGAGAACTCATTACAGCTATTAAAATTGCTTTTCCAAGAAGTATGTGCCGAAGGAATGCATGACAGTTCCTTTTCTATCTTTTCCCACTCTTGGAAAGTAGACTTTTTCCAACAAAATGAAATGAAGTGAAATGCAATTATACACTGAACATTTCACTAATTGGAAATCATCCATATGGAGAGAAACACATCAATGTTACTTGTGTGGATGGCAACACTATTACTTAACTTTCTTGAAGTATGTTATTGGGCATTTTGTTAATTATGGCTAACCATTCTTTTCGTGGTTTTCTCTCCTTATTGCTAAGATACTTGATTTTTGCTTTGAAATTTTCTTACCTGTTTCAACCTTTTGTTGTCTTCTATTTTAAACAAATTGTCAGATTGAATTTCTATTGGACTCACTGTCCCTTCTTCAATACACTGGATCCTAGCGCCTTGCTGAACTTTATAGTGGCACCATCAATCATTTTAATGAGAAAGGTGTCAAGAGGAACCTGTTGATCTCACTAAACTACCTGTGTTACTGAAGAAGGCACACCTTTGAATCTCCTTTCTAATTCTGGAATTCCAGCCTCCCTTTGCTCTGAGAATCCATTATTAGCCATCAGTCTCCCTCTACATAAGCCTTCACTTAGGTCTCCCCCTCCACACCCCCATTTCCAGTACTCTGGAACAACCCAAGGCCTTTCAGCATGGCAGGTGAAAACAGCCAGTGCGTGCTCTGCCACTGTTCTTTTGAGATAAAAACTCACTATTTGACTCGGGCTGGCTACTCAACTTCTGTGTGGCCTAGACAGTCCTTGGAATTGTGATTCCTTTGCCTCTGCCTCCCAAGTGCCAGGGTTTACAGGTGTGATCCAACCTACTTGCTTCCGTATGGATGACTTCAACTCTATAACTAACATGGATACTTTTCTAAGTTTCAGGGTTACATGTATTAAATTAAGTGTGTTATATCATTTATTCAGTGTATCCAAAACCATTATCACCTTACTTTATATGCCTTGGCTAGTGTAGTTCTTAAATAGCTACCTTTGTCATAAATATTTATAAGGTTACTCATGAGATCAGTGTGGTAGTTATTACATTTTCCTGTACTTTTGACAGTTTGCTAATGAGTTGTTTTGAATTCTTTGGTCTCCTAATCATTGACTATCCTCTTCTCTCCAACCCTTTCACAAATCCTACCACTCTGTCTCCTTCTCAGCTCCTGTCCTATTTAAATCACACTGTGTTCTTAAGGTATCCATTATGACTTTTGCCTGTGTGATGGATAATTTTTGCTGTCAACTTGACCACATCTGGAATTAACAAAACCTCAAGTGGCTGGATACACCTATACAGGATTGAATCATTTGAAGTTTGAAGGACCAGCCTAAATCTGAATCTTTTGAGGTGGAAAGATCTATCATTAATCTGGACCACCCTTTCTATTGGCAAACTACACAAATGACATGGAAAAAGGAAGTTTTTGCTCTTTTTCTGCTGCCCCTGGCTCTTATGGGAAAGTTCATTTCTTCACTGCTATTAGAGCCTATGTTTTCAGGATTTTAACATGTACTGAAGACCAGCTGAGACATCCAGGCTCTTATACTGAACAACTACGGAATTCTTGACCTTTCCATCAGGAGTCATTCATTGTTGGAATAGTCAGAACATAACCTGTAGGCACTCTAATAAGCCCCCCTTCTCTGTCTCTTTGTGTGTGTGTGTGTGTGTGTGTGTGTGTGTGTGTGTTGATGTAATATGTGTGTGTGTGGATAGAGAGAGAGTGAGAGATATAAATGATAAATAGATAAGTAGATAGGTAGGTAGAAAGAGATAGATAGATAGATAGATAGATAGATAGATAGATAGATAGATGAATGACAGATGTTGACCTTGATTTTTTTAACAAAGCTACTTTATTTATGGTTATTAAACACTTCTACCTCCCTTCCAACACCCCAACACTGGTTAGGAGGGAAAGAAGGTTAGGGGGTGCAGGGGGTGGAGTTCTCTCTGCTACTTCCCAATGGGTAGGGTCATAGGATTCTTTTGGGAATACCATTATCAGTCATCTAGAAATCCAGAAATCGAGGTAACCAACAAATCAGCAAACAGCAAATGCAACAGGAGGATAAACCAGTGCCAAGCAGTCCTCTTCCAACCATCTGTGCCTCCCTCCTCTGGGAAGTCATAATATACCCCTCAATGACCTCAGAATTCGACTAATTCCATTTGGCAAGAACCATGCTCCACACAAGACAATTAACAGATGTGGACATACTAAAATCCCAGATTTAGAATTTTAACAAAAACATGTTTACATATCATAAACCAAAACATCTACAACAGACAGACTCATTCCATCAATTCTGCTTTCCTAGTGCATCCTGAATAATAAAGGCTGTGTGAATGTGTAGAAGTGGTGATCTCTGGCGGCTTCTTTTATGACCATCCATCCACATAGTAGCACAGGGAACATGCTTAGCCATCAGATGAGGCTAATGCATGAACTTTTTCTGCAAAAGTTTGATTGATTTTCATGGCCTTATAAACCAATCTGAGGTGGGAAAGAGCTTCTATAAACTGCTTTTAAAGTGGATCTCCATTATTCTAGTTGGTAGTGACATGGAGATATGACATGACAAAAGATCAGAGGAAAAAGTGTCCACAACAAAAGCTGAGGGTCAGTGGAGGAGACTCTCTTAGAACTGGGGAGATAATACAAACAGAAACTCTAAAGAATATTACAGTGAAATTTAAATGCCTGTTATGAAATTCTATCCTGCAAAATTTGCAGTTCTGAAGATACAACAATTGATTTTCTTTAATAAACTTCACCAAGAATTATTTTTCCCAAGTCACTGAGGTATTGATTTTCAATCAATATTGATTTTATTTTTCTTTCCAAAGTGAACCTCTTGGTGTTTGTGCTTCAAGTCTGTCAATAATCTTGTCCAATAAGGCAAAGAATGAAGCTTTAACATCAGTTCTGGAGGAAAGGCTCAATATGATGAGTATATTCACATTATTATCCCCCTTACAAAGCATTCTTTTCAGAAAAAAAAAAAAAAACGACAACAACAACAACAAAAAAATATGTGTCCATTCTGTGGGCCTCCCAATTCATAAATGGTAACCATGGTTGGTAAGAACGAGGCTCCCACAGAATCTGACCCTCGTTCATACAGGATTATGATCAAGTGTTTCAAATGAATGCCAAGTAGAGTGGCTCTGAATCCTAGCTTTCCTTCCTCCATACTCTCTGTAGAGACTAAACTCTTAGAGAATAAACCATGCTTGTGCAGGGTCAGTTTCACCTCACTTTGAGGAATTATGGCTTTTGATTAGGTCTCCTAAGTTAGTACTGTCCGTGTAACTTCGCTTTTGAATGTGAACGAGTCCTGCATTGACAGCACACAATCCGAATCTGCAGACAGTAATGTTCCATATGGTTCTTGTCACTGAAGTACCATTTATAAACATCAATTGTCCTCAGAGTCTCCTCTCCTCGGGGTTTCAAAGAGTCGATAGCAGATTTGATTTTAGATCACTTCCATCAGTTCTATATATGTCTATACATCATGAGTATTATCTTCTAAGCAGAATTTAACTCCTCTGGGGTCTAGATGATAGAACTGAGGTCTGATAAAAGATGACATTTCTCATAGACAAAAAGGCTTCATCACAGTCTGGTATCAACTTGCAGGTAACATTTCTATATTTGTGATAATCGAATTCTTATTAACTCTTATGCCGTTCAAAGGTTGGACCTCTACTATGTGACTTTCAGACAATACAGACATAATTTTTAGGATTTACAAAGTTGTGTATTCTTAGTGATCACTTAATGTGTGTACATTACAAAAGAATGTAAGTATATTATGCATGCATACATAATTTTTACAATAATAAACTAGGTTGCATTTTGCGAACTTTCTCCTGCTAGCCATCTTACACTGATCATCCACTACTAAGGCACTCTGGAGAACAAGTTAAAATTTCAATGACACACAACCCTTACTGTTCTCTGAGTTCTCATAGTTTGGATGTGAGGATGGCTTCCATCTGCAGTCATTTACTTCACACATATTCTAGACTATCTCAGACAGCATTCTCATGGCCATAACTGTAACTCAAAAGTATCATGTACTCCATTAATGTATATTTTTAGATTACTTTAACCAATTGAAATCCTATTGCATAGGAATGTCTCATTATTCTGGTATATGGGATGCTTCATCTGAATCTGACAAACATATCATAAATTTACAGCATCCAGACAAACTTCTTAAATTCATGGTTATCTAAGTACCAAACATACAGATACAAACACACGCAGAGGTGAACAGGACAAAAGAGATAAGTATTTCACTTAATAATTAAAGAATTTTTAGAAGCCATCAGAACACTAATTGAAGAGAGAGAGAGAGAGAGAGAGAGAGAGAGAGAGTGTAGTCCAAATTTACAGCAACAGCTGGTTCATTCTTAGAATATACTGCTCTTAAGGCATGAGGTAGGAAGATCGTGAGTTCCAGGCAATCCTTATCCACACAAAAATAACTCCTCATAAAGAAACAAACACTTAGAACTGGTGTGATGGTTCATCAGGTAAATGTGCTTGCCTCCCAAGTCTTATTAAATTATATCAATCTCTGATTTATTTTTACAGTTGTCCTCTAACCTCTGCACATAGCACATGTACACCTGTGCTCTTTCTCACACACACACAAATAAAAAGTAAATATAATGTATATATTTTAAAAATAACAACCCAGCAGTTTGAAGCTGCAGAGGACAACAGTGCCAGAATCTACACTCCAAAGTCCAGAAGTAACACTGCTCAAACAACCAAAGAGTATTCACCAAATGATCCCTTGAGGAGATTAGGACACACTGGATTTTTGTCTACACAGTGATACAATTTTAATACAAGTATATGATCTGGCAAAGTGCTTCTACCTCTGTGACCATGACTCTACAGTGAGGAAGCTGTACATATATATTTTTCCCAGAGATTCATATTCAATAATTGAGTTGTATATGAAAGATAATCTGTAATTAGAAAACCTCATGGAAGGGTCACCTTCTCATAGACTGATGGATGTTTAGTGTTTTACAGATAGATGGTGGAAAGATAAATATTCTGTTTGCAAGAGGATAGTAAGATAAGATCCAGGATAAAATTTTAAGATACTCTCTGTGAAAATATGCATGTATGTATATATTCTTCTGAAAAAGTGAATGAGCAAAAAAAAAGAGAGAGAAGAAGAAAAGAAAGAAACATGAAAAGAAAAAGAATTCTGAAAATATCCAATGTTTTAGGAAACAATAATGAGGAATTTCATAATCTGATGGGTAGTTGAAGTGATTTTAAAATATTAAAAATAGCTAAGTTTGCTTCTATCTAACACACAAATATTTTAAGTAGTTTTATACACACATTGATTCTTTCTGTTGTCTCTCAGATTTTGTGATGCAAACACATCACAGTTCAATCATCTGAACGATAAAAATCTTGAGTGATTTTATTGCATGTTTTTTACTGTAATAATGATATTGTGTAAACTCTAGAACTTCAACAAAGTTAGGGTGTTTCTCAGGAGGCATTTCATAAATGTTGTAGCAATAAAGAACAGATTATGTGGGCTTTATTATGGGGAGTTTGTTTTTTGTCTTTCGTATGGTAAACCATTGAAGTGTTGTCAGAGGAGGAAGGATAATCTGATTCACAAGGGTCACTCTAATTGTCCGAACACAGACTCTGTGTTGAGCATGTGAGGAAGTGCCTCCTGGTAGGACTCTAGAACAGCAGAGTGAGCAGAGCGAGGTGATATCTGGGGCTAGCATAATAAGAGATGGTTTATCAAGAACGACTCCACAGTATGTTGCAGTCAGATGGTGGACGTGAAACAAAGGTGTCGCCAGTCCCACAAGTGTATCTCTGACTCTTTTGCTTGCTCTTCAGACTCTTTTCCTCCAATTGGGTTGCTTTGTCCAGCCTCACACTGTATTATTGCATCTTTTTCTTTCTTTTTTTTTTTTTTTTTTTTTTTTCCTGTTTGGCTGTTTTTCTCTTGGGGGCCTGTTTTTTTTTTTATGAAGAGGAAATGGAGAGGGAGTGGATATGAGGAAGAGGGAGGTAAAAGAACTAGGAGGAGTGGAGGGATGAGAAACTGTGGTTGGGATGTATTGTATGAGAGAAGAACCTATTTTCAATAAAAATTTTAAAAAGTAAAGTATGGTGTTTTAGGAAAGCGGCAGTAGTAGGTTCTCTAAAATCCATAATCTCACTAGTAATTGGCTACATATACAACACCAGAGAGGATTTCCTTCCTGTTGAACAGATCTTAAATCCAATTACACAAGTCTTGGTTACCAGCATGCTATGAGTGCCACTATAGCACCTTTAAGGATATCTTTTCATGCCACCACCGTTGTGGTTCATTTACAAAACAGCTGGGTAGGACTATAGGCTGCTTTCCTCTTTCAGTATCTAGGATTGCATCTTGTTGTATGATGAAAGTTAAAAGTCAGAAAGGATGTTTTCAGGTCAGATCCATCTCAAATCTTTGGAGTACTGTTATTTTCAACTATCTATCACTATATTCTTAATTCACACTAATAGTATCAAGAAGAAATGTAAGCTTTAACTGTGCTTATTATAGCTAGTGAATGAATTAATTACTTTTTATTAAAAAAGAAATAAATGTGTACAGTTACATTGCAAATCTTTTTATTTTCTTCTTTTCTTCTTTACATTCCTTTCCTTTGGGGGCAGTAGTGACTATGTAATTAAGGGGAATTGTCATCAAATATGAAAAGGATTGTCCAGGGAAAAGGGGGATGATCTGTGGAATGTTTACTACCTGAGAGATTTATTTTAATCTATGTTCTTTTGTTTGTCCATTTTGCAGTCAAGTGAAAGTGTGCACACTCTCCAGTATAAGTCTAAACTCAGGAAAGAAAGCCTATCTGCAGGGTGTCATCGTTATGATTTATTGCTTTGATGTTATCTGAGGTTTTCAGACAGTAGAAGGGTATAAAGTAGAGATGATGACATCTAATCGAAGACCCCTACTACACTTTGTTCCTGGCGTGGAGTACATTCAAAGGGAATTCAATGAAAACTTAAAAAGTAACCAACTGAGGAAGGAGAAAAGATCAGTGTGATTGGTTTACTGAATTCAAGTGAGGAGAGCCCTGAAGGGCAGTATACACAGCTTCTAGTAGTGACCAAGCTCAAATCTGATGTGCACTGAGAGTTTAGTACTTTTATAGCCAGGGAGTCACTGATTACTTCAATAAACTATGTATCTGATGTGCAGCATGAAGAAGAAAACAACTGATGCTAATTCAGACAATAAGAACCATAGAGGTATTGGGTTGTAAACATATATTCCAAAACATATTTTAAAAACAAAACAAAAAAATGAACCAGAGATTAGGGACAAGAACAAGATGATGTCATGGAACCAAGAGGGCATTTTGTTGACATATTTTTATAGTAAATTTGCATTTCATGAAAATATTATATTGGAAAAATAGTAAAAGTAACTACCTAAATGATGTGAGGATACTATAGAAGACATTAATGCATTTATCTACTTCTTTTGGAAGTTTAAATGTTAATTTGAAGTTTAAAAAAATACCTTTAACCAACTGTGGTCTGAGCACTCCAACAACGGCCGTCTTTTTATTAGGAAAGCAAAGGATCTGATAGTTGATCAATCCCAGAGACTGGATGTCTCAGCATTCACAGTCTGCTGCAGCAGTTCTAGGAGAGTCCTAGAGAGCTGCTTGTTTTCAGTCTCTGTTGGAATCCCAAAGCATTAGGTTCTAACATCACCAAATCTCAACTTGCCAATAAGCATAAGTGTAAGCTAGCAAAATGCAAAACCTTCCTTCTCCCACATTCTTTTTTTTATTTCAGAGTTTTTTTTCTATATTAATTATACTTTATTCACTTTGTATCCCCCTGTGGTTCTCTCCTTCCTCCCATCCTAATCCCTCCCTTCCTCCACCCTCTGCATGCATGCTCCTCCCCAAGTCCACTGATAGGGGAGGACTTCTTTTCCTTCCTTCTGATCCTAGTCAATTAGGTCTCATCAGGAGTGGCTGCATTGTCTTCTTCTGTGGCCTGATAATGCTGCTTCCCCCTCAGGGAGAGGTAATTAAAGAGCAGGCCAATCAGTTCATGTCAGAGACAGTCCCTATTCCCATTACTATGGAACCCACTTGGACACTGAACTGCCATGGGCTACATCTGTGCAGGGGTCTTAGGTTATCTCCATGCATAGTCCTTGATTGGATTATCGGTCTCAGGAAAGACCCCTGTGTTCAAATTTTTTGGTTCTTTGCTCTCCTTGTGGAGTACCTGTCCTCTCCAGATCTTACTGTTTCCCACTTCTTTCCTAAGATTCCCTGTACTCTGCCCAAAGGTTGCCCATAAGTCTCAGCATCTACATTGATAGTATGCAGGACATTTGCTCAACCATGTTTGTAGCAACCTTATTTGTAATAGCCAGAAGCTGGAAACAGCCCAGATGCCCCTCAGTGGAGGAATGGATGCACAAATTGTGGTATAGCTACACAATGGAATATTAATCAGCAATAAAAAACAAGGAAATCATGAAATTTGCAGGTAAATGGTGGGATCTGGAAAAGATCATCCTGAGTGAGCTATTCCAGAAGCAGAAAGATGCACACAGTATATACTCACTCATATAGACATATAATGTAGGATAAACCTACTAAAATCTGTACACCTAAAGAAACTAATCAAGAGGGAGGACTCTTGCTAAAATGCTCAATTCCTATCCAGAAAGGCAAAGAGGTTGGACATCAGAAGAAGGAGAAAAGAGGGAACAAATCAGGAGCCTGACACAGAGGACCTCTGAATAGCTCTGTCCCACATTCTTTTATGTGAGCTGCCACTAGATGTGGCTCAGATTACGGTGGGTCTTTGAACCTCAAATAGGCTTGATTTAGAATGGGTCTTCCGCTTCTAATAATCCAAGTAAGATTATAATCCAATACATCACAGGCGTATGCATCTGCCTCGGTTATAGTTAATCACAGAGGTGGTCAAGGTTAGCCACCACATATAATAATGAATTGCTGTGCAGGACATTAATTTTTTTTTTTACTCAAGTCTTTGCCCTCAGCCTCAGCTATTCTAGAAGTTATGTTTTAATGTTTAACTCAGCATATCTTTCTTAATTCCCTGATTGACCTCTGAAATAATTTAATTGAAAGATTTCCCAGAAAATCAGAGGCTCGGTTCAGCCTTTAAATTGATTTCCAGTTTGTGTTTTGTGAGGATAATTACCCTGTGGTACCTATTAAAGACAGCAAACAAGTCACATGGTTATGTATACTGCTTAATTCTGTATTATTCATTTTTTAAAAGATTATGTAAAAATCAGAAAATCAGTCCTTTGATTATGGAGTGGGAACTTGCCAAGACAGCTAAATAAGTTTTCATTTTAACTTCTTAGTTTCTATTTCACAGTGGTATGTTTAATCTATTAAGTATATTTGTGCCTGCGAGGATTATGTTAAAGGGTAAGATAAGTTAGTTGTCTTTTGTTAAATGGAAGCAGGTGTCTATAATATTTTTATCATATTATTAGTTGAGAAATGAAAAATTCTGAAAAGAACTTGAGATACAGATGTCTGCATCTGTCCTATTACTATGATAGCAATACTCCAGGGTTATGGGCAAGTATATAATCAAGGATTTCTTGGATTATGTGATAAGGAATGACCTTGTTGTAAGAGGATCATGTGATGCTGAACATTCAGAGAACAGATTCTTAGTAGAATATTTTAGTTGTCACTTTATTATTGGTAAATTATGAGTTAATTATTATACCTTAGAGGCCTAAAAACAGCTGTGCAAAGTGGAATAATGTGCATTTGAGCTAGATAGATTAATGAAAATGAGAACATGACCACTCCTTGGTATGGTTGAGAAGATGGTTTTTATTGAGGATATAAGAAAGTGAACCAATTTATTTCTAATATCAGAGATCAGACCTCTACTCTTGCCTGATGCGTCTAAAACAAAAAGGGGGAACTGTAGAGAGCTGCGGAATGCTATGCCTTAAAGATGGAGCTGGTTTCCGCCTTCCACCTTCCCGATGGTGAGTGCTCTCTGTCACGAACAATTCCACATTTGGCTAAGGCTGAAGATCTGGCTTGCTTCCATGTATGTGGACCTATCTGCATAGCCCACGTGGCATGCCTGGGTTGGCTACCCAGAGGCTATTTAAGCTGTGGGCTGGCTTTCCCCAGGGTCCGAGGATTGTTCAAGGTTCCTGAATAAACTGCATTGAAAGTTAAATATAGCTAGCAGAATAGACTGGGCCATTAAACAGAGGGAGAAAAAGGAAAAGAAGAGAGGAGAGAAGTGAAGAGCCAGGAGAGGGAGAAGAGCCATGAAAAGGCATGGCCCAAATGGCTGGGTTAGGTAAGAAAGAGAACCTGGGGGAATGGCAGCAAAGCTCAGGAGCTGACAAGGTTTAGGGTACAGGGTTGGGGTGAGAAGAACAGAGGAACCAGGAGCTGGGAGAGCCTGGCAGCCAGTGTAAGCTTTGGTATGTTAAATAGGCACCTCATTAGTCATTTGTCCTGACTATCTTTGGGACCTAAAGGTGGGAAAGCTCTGGAGAAAAGACTTAGGGTACCAAGTGTATTACTAACTAGCATACCTTTAATCCCTGGAGTTTACCATATTTCATGTGAAATTTTTTTCTTCCTAAACTTAAAAAGCTCTTTGTTACATTTCTTACAAATCTGAGTCAGAGTGAGCAAACAGTTTCTGAATGCTTTCCAGAGAGTAGGACTGTGCCAGAGGAAGCTTCTGTGATCCATGTGTTTCCTATGAACACCTCATTGGAGATTTTACTTGTTTTTGCAAATAAGAACACCAATGACTCTGAAGTCTTAAAAGATGTGCTCACTGCTACAAAACTAATGAAGCTCAAACAGTTCTATGAACTCCATGTGCCTTATTATTTTTTCCTTAAAGAAAGAAGACACATAGTCAAGTATTTGCCACCATGATGTGTCAATATCCATTTAAACTGAAAAAAGGTAAATTTTTAAATTTAAATTTGTTAATATCATGTTCCTACTATTGTTCTTGGATGTATTAAATTTGTAGGGGAAGTACATGATAATTAAAAAGAATATAAAAATACCAACTATAGTAAATTTTATTGCCTGTCATAAACTACCACACATTTACAGTCTTAAATAAGCTAAACTCATGCTACTACAAATAGTAAGTGAGGAATTAACAGGCTGAAAATTGCATTTGGAAAAGGAAGGAGGGTAAAACTATCATATCTGTTATTACTTACAAAGCCATGACAGTGGTCAAGAGAGGCACAGGAGGAGCAATGGAAGAAATGTTTGAATAATAGGAGTATTTGAATTTGAGATGTATTTTTCAGGGAGAGCTGACAAGATGAACTAACATGCTAAATATTGATTATCAACAAGAAGGAAAGATAAGATGAGCTCTTATTTGGGGTTTAGTGACTCAATAATGAGATGCTTTTGAACTAGAAATTTTAATCATTTTTGTTACATTTATAATGTAGGCAGCATAACCGAGCCAATGAAAATCTATTCAGAATGTCTTAAATATAAAATTAAAACATATACAAACCAATTTTTGAAAAGTATGTATCAAAATATTTTTTAATGTGATACTGTAAACTGTGCGTTTTTTGTTAGTGTTGTGTATAACATAACAGGAAATATCCTAAGATCCCAAGATTTCTGCCTGTGCATAACCAGCTGCTCACCTGTGCAGAGAGCTAAGAAGTCAGGCATGCTGTTATTGTGAGTATGTAACTGTGTGTGGAAACACAGGGACCTTGATTAGTTTCATAACTTTTCAGTTTGATTAATCAAAGGGATAGATTGTTCTGCTTTGTTGCCCCTAGTCTGGCAAAGCTTCCCAGGGGCAACAGTGGCAGAGTTATTACTCTCTTTGGACATCTTTGAAAATTCTTCTGTCATTCTCAACATGAATGGTGCTACATACAGACTTAAAAGCTTCTGTCCTCCTCTCCAGTCCTCTAGCCAGGACACTGCAGTTTTCAATGGGATCACTGAGTTCAGTCATTATGTGAAGTCAAAAGCCTATAGTTTTTAGATGATAAGATCTAGCTTCACATATACATTAGATCTGGGATCAGTCACAGCATTTCAAAACAGAGCTTCTACCAATATACTAAAGCACTGTTAGGAAGCCAAAATATGCAGATACTCCATAATGCTCTTTTAACTTTTCTTAGAACTGTGAAATGAAGTCAAAATAATTATTCTTATAGGAAAGCCAAATCAAGTCCAGATACACAGCACACAGGAGGACAAGGTAGCTTTCTTAATAAGCAATCGTTAATCTCCAGAAGGTCCCTTTTCTGTTGCACAACCATTTTGAAGCTTTCCCCACAATTTCCAAATAGGACTTATACTATAAGAAAGTAATGCCCACAGGCAGTTAAACAAAAAGCTCAAATGCTAACATAAAAGGAAATTCAACTCTCAGAGAAGAAATTGTTGGAAGACAACAAAATGTTGTAGGAAAATAGATGAGACATGCAAACTAATCAATAAATCAGAGCATGAAAACTTTCAGGAATTAACAAGAAACAAGGAGGTTTTAAACAAAGCACTGTTTTCAGCTTCAGAAACAAGAAAAGGCCCCACACTCCTACATTAAACTGCTATGAAAATGTGTCCCTGTGTATTCCATCAAAGTTCTTACATGTCTATTTAAACACTTCTAAAAGATATATTTAAAAGGTTTATGTTTAACTATCTAGATTTTACAATAAATATTAAAGGATCTGTTTTAAAAGTTTCTAAGGGGCTGAAGTAATACACTTTGAGTCTAGGCATATAAAAAAGACTGACTGTTCTTTCTGATAGAAACCAGCAACAAAAGGAAAGCATGTTTTATAGTGACATGAAACAACAAAAGCAATAGATTTTGGGAATTCAAACATCAGTTATAATTTTTGCTAGAGAAACGCCAAGAAAACCGAAGAAATAAAATATTCAACTACATAATCTTTCAAAAACTTCCAATAATGAAAAGAATTCCATCTTTGAAAATAGTTTATATGCAAGGTTCGGCTATGCTAGCACATATCTATAATTCCACACTTGGGAACTCTCAGAGAGCAGATCAAGTCTAGCCTAGGCAAAATGAAAAGCTGTCTCAAAATAGCAATAACAGCAAACAACAGAGAAAACTCTAAAACAAAACGACGCTTTCCACAAAGTATTATACTAAATTCATTCATCGAAAAGGTAAATTCCCTTTACAAAGACAATGATATGCATTTAGAACAGCAAGAAAAAATAATTAACCTAAAACTGCAAACTTACCTCGGTATGACAGACAATGTGAAAGATAATTAGGCATTTGAATAAATGACAAGTTTGTTGCATTATTAAAATTATTTTTATTACAGTTTATTCATTTTGTATCCCAGCTACAGCCTCCTACCTCATCCTCTCCCAATCCGACCCTTCCTCCCTCATCTCCTCCCATGTTCCTCCCCAACTTCACTGATAAGGAACGTCCTCCTCCCCTTCCCTCTGACCCTAGCCTATCAGGTCTCATCAGGACTGGCTGCATTGTCTTCCTCTGTGGCCTGGTAAGGCTGTTCCCCCTTTAGAGGGAGGTGATCAATGAGCCAGCCATTGAGTTCATGTCAGAGACAGTCCCTGTTCTTATTACTATGGAACCCATTTGGACACCAAACTGCCATGGACTACATCTGTGCAGGGGTTTTAGGTTATCTCCATGTATGGTCCTTGTATGGATTATCAGTCTCAGAAAAGACTCCTTTGTCCAGACTTTTGGTTCTGTTGCTCTCCTTGTGGAGCTCCTGTTCCCTCCAGGTCTTTCAATATCCCCCTTCTTTCATAAGATTCCCTGCAGTCTGCCCAAAGTTTGAATATTTGTTGCCTTTTTGATGGAATGTTTGCCAAGCATTTTTGTAAAATACAAAAAAAAAAAACCCTCCAGAATAATTTTAGACGTTTGAAGGTTCTAATATTATAGACAGAAGGAGTTATGAATGAAGGACTGTGTTCAAATATGGGGTTGCAGCTGGGTTCAAGAGTGTAATTAGGGATGGTGAGATTGGTTAGCCACTAAAGGCACTTCCTGACAAGCCTGACAACCTAAGTTGGATCCCCAGAACTCAACTGGTAGAATAAGAAAACCAATTGATAGAAATATTTCTCTGACATCGAGGAACATGCGCACATAGACACACACACACACTAAACACACACATACATTCAATAAAAATTATTTTTAAGATTGCAATGCAACTAAACAAGAATGAATGAATGGTTACTATTTCTCTGTAACCTCTGGGATTTCAACATAAAGAAAAACAAAACAAACAAAAAACAACAGCTCTCAGTCAACGGAAAATGTTTATGCTAAATATGAGTGAAAAAGGAATGGAAACATGGATTCTATACAATCTGCAGCTATTTCTTAACGATGTTAGGCCACACACAGCAGTAGCCAAGAAATGACTATTTAGGGACTAAACCAAAGATAATTTGACTCTGTGCTGGCAAAAGTCCAACTATCCACATTCATTGAAGTTGTAATCAGTCAATCAGCCTTTTAGAATTTTTAATTAGATGCTGCTTTGTTTTTCCGCTTTGAACTTCAGTTCACAAGACAGAAATTGAGAGGACAAGTGTGATAGTCTCAAGCAGGAAGCCACAGAAATAGCATCAATCTCCTGTGAGTCAGCCCTTCCTTACCTGCCTCATCATCTTTCATGAGAAGACCATCAATGTAGTTTTAAACACAAGGGAAAGTTGTAGAGGAAATTTAAAAAAACAACACCATGTTACGCCTATGGAAGTCGCTAAAGGAATTGCGGGCATTAAAAGTCAAGAAATAACATAGGACCTAGGACCTCCTTGAACAGCAACCTTACGATATGGATCTTGTCCTGAGATGATTCAATTTTATAGTGTTATATATTACAGTCCAAGAAATTAAAAGTCATTTATATAATTGAAGATAATCTTGGCCTAGAAGAAAAGTTTCAACTATAAATTCATTTTGAGCGCAAAGAGGATAATACCACATAAGATTTTATTAGTGACACTCTTGTCCTTGAATCTTGAAAGTGAAAATAGATTGCTGAGTGAGAGTTAAGGGATCCCACTTCAGCAAAAATAAATGAAATTAAATTAAACAAAAGTGCACTCTCTTGGTGAGATGGCGCTAAGGAAAACAATGCGGGTTCCAGAACATCACAGGCACTGCCATGGCCAGGGCTACCGCAGCCTCCACATGTCGTGTAATTTTTAGCATTGTACTCCAGATTTGTCCCTAGTCTCTCCCATCACCAGCTGTCATATGAAATACGCTGTGAAAATAAAGTATGCAAACATACTTAAGATATTATGAACTTATTACATTGAATTGCTAGAAGGCCAATTGCTAGAAGAAGTTATAGATAAATATTTGAATGCTTAAAATCACATTTCAGGAGCAGTCAAGTTTGCTTAGTGGTTAAGAACTTTGGTGTTTTATTTTGTTTTGTTTTGTTTTCAGAAAACCCAAGTTCCGTTTCCAGCACCCACATTAGACATCTCACAGCCACCTTTAATTACTGTTCCATAGTAATTACTTACTGTAACTAATTACTGTTCCATAGTGGCAACTGCACTCATGTGAACACACATTCTATCTCCATTTCCCCCCCACACGGGCCATAATTAAAGTTAAAATACATTCAAAAATATTTATTAATAAATTGTCACTTTTCAGCTCTGTAAGCATACATGTTCTTGAATGTATAAATGTCCACAGCGTTGTTAATTGTGTAAGGCATGGTGGTATAATCCTATGAGTATGCAGTTAAGATGCAGACTGTTACAAGAATTAAAGGTTATGTCTTAGAGAATAGCAGGTATGTGAAAAAGACTACAAATTCACAAGGCTAGCTGTTTCCCTGGGGCTGTTGGATTGCAGTTAAGATATAGGGTGAACCTCAAAAATTATGATCCTCTGGCTCTGATCTCTGTACTCAGGGATTGCAGTTGTATTCTGCCACACCCTGCCCCCATCCATGTTTTTGTATTTCCTGTATGTGAAATTTTAATTTTATAAACACACTTTAATGACTCCAGATTCGCTGTTTGTTTCACTTAAAGTTTCAATGAATTAGCATTCCGGTTTGGAGGCTGCTCTCGTGCACCCAGCAATAGGTGCACCTGTCTGCCATCCCTTCAGGTGCAGAGCAGATCTGACTGCAAAGGTTCCTGAGGGTGTGAGGCTCACATGGCACTTCTTGTGCCTCCTGCCTACCACCCCTGGGCACAATGTAGAGATCAAGTTCATGCTGGATTTTCTATTTCTGCCCTGATTTCTTTTCACCCGTGGCTGGCTCATCCACTTCTACAGACACCTCTAACGTTTTGTATGAAAGACAGGTTTGGGATTCTCCTAGGTCATAACCAGACAGAATTCTGATTTAAAAACATATTTTAGAGTTTGAGAGAGTCTTTTCTTTCACTCCTGTATATCAGGGAAAATATAAAGCCAGAATTTTTATATTTAACACCCAAACTCAATTTTTACCTAGAAATATTGTTCATGTGTAACACTTATCATGTCCTAAGTGGATTTTAGGCTGACTTCCAGAAAGTTGTCTGATCTTTTGAACCTTTTGCATCTCTGCAGTTGGAAACTGTGACAGAGTACCATCTTTACAGTAGAAACGACCTTGATGTTTGATTTTCTCCTCTGATCACTTCGAGAAAATTGGGCTGTATCTCAGGCTCAAGATAAATCAATAAACACTTTAAAGTAAAATTGGGTTATCTGAACACTAATTTTGAGTCCCAAACCAATGTCCAGGTGAAAAATAGATCCTGTTTTCTCTAACAGACTTACAGAGTGAAACCTATTTGGCATATCTGATATTTGTAATGTCAGGTTTTCAACGCTGCTTGCTATTTAGAAACAGAAACAACTTCAATTTTTCTAACAATAGCAGTGGCTGTTTTAGGGACCGTTAATGATTTAGGTTATTGTTATAAAGCCGTAAAGTAATCACAGTCGCTGGGTCAAAGCTTCACATGGTTGTTCTGTTCTGGAATTTTCCTATTGTGTATAAGGTGTCAGAAACAGAGTATTCAATGCAAGCTTAGCTCAACATGGAGGACTTGCGAAGTAGAACTAACATGGGTAAACAGAACGCTACTTCTTTGTCCAAAATTCATTATCAGTGGTCTCAATTTAAACAAAAATCACTGTGTTTCTTCTTTATGGTTAATTTTTAGCTTGCAATGTAGAGAGAATAGAGGACAGATTTCAATCTTTCAGAGAGAAGGTAAAAAACCATCTGGACATTGCTGTGTCAATATTTCTGTTCTACAGATACTCTTATTTCCTAATACATATTTTTTATTTATTAACAGTATTTGTGTAAATGCTGTGGGTATTCCATGTGTGGGGGTAGTCATACCACAGGCCTGTGGAGGTCTGTGAGAGGACAGTTACTGGACTTGTTTTTCTCTGACCCTTGCTGTGGGGATCCACTAATAGAAATTAGATGACCAGGATTGCATGAAAAGAGCCTATACTCTCTGAGCCAACTGACTGCTCCTTATTCTAACTCTTACTGCATACAAAACCCAATAAAATATTAATGGCAGGTTTTAGTTTCTTAAATTTTTTATCCCATATCTCTAACATAAGTGAAAGAGAATACCAAAAAGAAGGAAGGAAAGAAAGAAAGAAAGAAAGAAAGAAAGAAAGAAAGAAAGAAAGAAAGAAAGAAAGAAAGAATTAAGGATTATCAAAGAAACTTTTAAGAAATGCAGTTTCTGTAGGCTGATTTTTTTCCTTGAATGCAAATGAACATATGGTATACTTATGAAAATCTTATCAGTAATGTATTCCTGGTCTGTTGGAGCTCTTTTCCATCAGTGAACGTCTTGCAGATTTGTTTTTAGATTCCTAAGCATTAGCTAGGATATAAGAACCTAAATGTTTCTGTTAATGATACACGGTCCTTAAAAAGTGGAAATTTAACACATTCGTGACAATGATCCTTAATCCCAACATATAGTAAAAAAGAATAAGGCTTGTTAATTTAATCAGGACTGTGCAAACTTACATGAGGCTAAGCTAGCATTTATATTTCCTTAGTTTTCTGTATTATGCTGTTCCAATAAATTTCTCTTTGAATTTAGAAAACAAAGTGTGTCTAGGACATTATAAAATATATATTTGAAAGGTTCACAGGGAGTATACAACCATCTCCTCTTCCTAATATATATATATATATATATATACATATATATATATATGTATGTATCTATAAAACAAGAATGTTCATTTTCATGAACCTCCCCTGTGAACATTTTAACTTAATCTTCCACCTCAGCCTCCAGGCTCCACTACAAGACTCTCCTGCAGATCCATTTTGAATTTTCTCTAAACTTTTCATTACAAGCTCTCAAAATGTTGGGCACCACAAGTAACACTGCATTCAATTATTTTATGCTTAGCAGAACAGAAAAGTAATTAAATAAAAAGAGAAAATAACTCCTTCCATGTGTGCTGTACTGCAGACTTAATCTGACTGGCTGACTTAGTTTAGGGTACCTTGTCCCCTTTCAAACTGTAGTTGACTCACTGTATGTCCCTAAACTGGACTGTCCCAAGCTCAGAGATTTCTCCTGTGCTTTCACTGCTGTCTTCTTCAATCCATTCAAGTTTTCCCATGCTCTAAATCACGTTTTAGCCACAGTCTCAATGATCCTCCATGCAGGCTTTGTCTGCATGTTTCATCTCATTGTTCTTTGTTCAACTTCTTGTTTACAGCAGGTTATAAACACAACTTCAAGCACATATACATAACTCATACACATGTGCATATATCTCTGTTTAGAGAAAGATTGAAATAAGGGAATGAGGACAAAAGTATGCATCTATTTCTTTCTTTGCTTTTTTTCCTTTTTTATTATTATTAATTTTTTACACTTTATTCACTTTGTATCCCCCCATAAGCCCCTCCCTCCTCCCCTCCTGATCCCACCCTCCCTCCCTATTTTTTATGCATGCCCCTCCCCAAGTCCACTGATAGGGGAGGTCCTCCTCTTCTTCCTTCTGATCTTAGTCTATCAGATCACATCCGGAGTGGCTGCATTGTCATCTTCTGTGCTCTGGTAAGGCTGCTCTCCCCTCAGGGGGAGGTGATCAAAGAGCAGGCCAATCAGATTATGTCAGAGGCAGTCCCTCTTCACATTACTATGTAACCCACTTAGACACTGAACTGCCATGGATTACATCTGTGCAGGAATTCTAGGTTATCTCCATCCCTGGTACTTGTTTGGAGTATGGGTCTCTGGGAAGACCCCTGTGTTCAAATCTTCTTTGCTTTTGACATCATAAAAATTGCTCATTTCATAAAGACAAGGACAAGATGTATTTTTTCCTTTAAGTCACATCTAGCATGTGGTAAGCTCTCAACACATTTATAAAAATGTTTTCCACATATGAATGAACAAAAATAATGTAGCAATAAGGATGACATAATTCATCAAGATAGACAGCTGTGAATTAAATTTCAGGAATTTCATTTAAAAAAACCTTTCAACTCTAAAACCATGCCTTCCAAGCCACCATTAACCTTGCCTCTGTCCAAACCTGACCTGGATTTATTTTCCTGCACTCCAATTTGCTTGTTGTATCATGTACCTTGAAGCCCTGTCTGTGTCGCATGATATATGTACCCAAATATTCCTGTACTATTTCATAGCTAGCTCCAGGTCTTGAATATAATTTTCTTCAAAACATGGACCAAATACTTAATGTAAATGTGGGTGCTCAGGTAGATAGCTACTTCAACATATTCTGAGGGGAAAAAAAAGGATTAGTTACAAGGCATGACTTTCAGAAAATACAGGGCATTTCTCAGTGTGAATTTAGGCTTGACAAATGAGAGGCAAATTTACTTGTAAGGGAGTTTATGTCAACATAAGGAAACATTTATTCATCTTGAAAGGTGTTTTTCTGAAAGGTATGATACCAGGTTGTATCCAGACATTGAGCTTGTTCTAAAGAGAAAGAGTGCCCTTCTCATCTCCTGCATCTTGGCACATGTCATGCCTTCTGGTAGACAAATATGAAGGGTAATTTTTACTCCTAACTTCTAATCTAAGGGACACTTTCAATGATCTTATATGTAGACACCCTCCTATAGTGCTAAACAGCTTCTTTTTCATTGGGTCATAAAATAAAATAATATATGTACAAGGAGAATTCAGCCTTTGCTTTAATTGAAGAGACTTTTTCTCATAGGATGGAAGTATTTGTCATCAGGGGTAACATGAGAGTCTGCCCTTGAGTTCAGACCTGCAGAACTGATTCATACCATTGTACACTTTTCTCAGTAGGTGATCAATTCTCTTGTGATATATTAGGTAATCAGTACATGATTACCTTAAGTAAATGCAATCACGATGTAGTCCAGTTAATTCTGGCCCTCACCCCTCACCCCCAAACAAATAAGGAAAAGAAAAAAAGCAAAGGACTTAGACAGTGGTGTGAGAAAAGCAAGTCTGTCCCCTCTCCTATATTAATCCATTCATTGTTCCATTCAAAACTATTAATTAACCCTTTCTTTATGACAGGAATTAATGTACTGGAATGTTCTCACTTAAAACCACATACAGATTCTCTTTATGATGTTAAATTTTATTCATTTTTCCCATTTTAAGAATTTTTAGTAGGTCTCCCTGGTCAAATCTAACTTTTATTTTTTATTAATTACACTTTATTCATTTTATATCACCCCATAAGCCCCTCCCTCCTCCCCTCCCAATCCCACTGTCCCTCCCCTTTCTGCATGCATGCCCCTCCCCAAGTCCACTGATAGGGGAGATTCTCCTCTCCTTTCTGATCTTAGTCTATCAGTTCTCATCAAAAGTGGCTGCATTGTCCTCTTCTGTGGCCTGGTACAGCTGCTCCCCCCTCAGGGGAGGTGATCAAAGAGCAGGCCAATCAGATTATGTCAGAGGCAGTCCCTCTTCCCATTACTATGTAACCCACTTGGACACTGAACTGCCATGGGCTACATCTGAGCAGAGATTCTAGGTTATCTCCATGAATAGTCCTTGGTTGGAGTATGAGTCTCTGGGAAGTTCCCTGTGTTCAAATTTTCTTGTTCTGTTGCTCTCCATGGGGAGTTCCTGTCCTCTCCAGCTCTTACTATTTCCCACTTCTTACATAAAATTCCATTCACTCTGCCCGACAGTTGGCCATCAGGCTCAGCATCTGCTTTGATAGTCTGCAGGGCAGAGGCTTTCAGAGGCCCTCTGTGTCAGGTTCCTAGCTTGTTTCCTGTTTTCTTCTTCTGGCTTTCAGAGGCCCTCTGTAGCAGGTTCCTAGGTTGTTTCCTGTTTTCTTCTTCTTCTGATGTCCATCCTCTTTGTCTTTCAGGATGGGGATTGAGTGTTTTAGTTAGGGTCCTCTCTCTTGCTTAGTTTCTTTAGATGCACAGATTTTAGTGGGTTTGTCCTATGTTGTATGTCTATATGAGTGAGTATATACTGTGTGTGTCTTTTTGCTTCTGGGACAACTCAATCAGAATGGTCCTTTCCAGGTCCCACCACTTACCTGCAAATTTCATGATTTCCTTATTTTTCATTGCTGAGTAATATTCTATTGTATAGATGTACCACAATTTCTGCATCCATTCTTCAGTTGAGGGGCATCTGGGTTGTTTCCAGCTTCTGAGTATTACAAATAAAGCTGCTACAAACATGGTTGAGCAAATGCCCTTTTTGTGTACTTGAGCCTCTTTTGGATATATGCCTAGGAGTGGTATGACTGGATCTTGAGGAAGCGCTATTCCTAGTTGTCTGAGAAAGCACCAGATTGATTTCCAGAGTGGTTGTACAAGTTTACATTCCCACCAGCAGGGGAGAAGGATTCCCCTTTCTCCACAACCTCTCTAGCATGTGTTGTCACTTGAGTTTTTTATCTTGGCCATTCTCATGGGTGTAAGGTGAAATCTCAGGGTTGTTTTGATTTGCATTTCCCTAATGCCTAATGAGGTTGAGCATTTCTGTAAGTGCTTCTCTGCCATTTGATATTCCTCTATTGAGAATTCTCTGTTTAGCTCTGTTCCCCATTTTTTAAGTGGATTACTTGGTTTGCTGCTTTTCAGCTTCTTTAGTTCTTTATATATACTAGATATGAGTCCTCTGTCAGATAAAGGATTGGTGAAGATTCTTTCCCAGTCTGAAGACAGTCGCTTTGTTTGGATGACGGTGTCCTTTGCTTTGCAGAAGCTTTTCAGTTTCATGAGGTCCCATTTATTGATTGTTGCTCTTAGAGCCTGTGCTGTTGGTATTCTGTTCAGGAAGTTTTCTCCTGTACCGATGAGTTCTAGAGTATTCCCCACTTTTTTTCCAGCTGATTTAATGTTTCTGGTTTGCTGAGACATGAATGTCTTCCCATGGTGAGACATGAATGTCTTCCCATGGTAAATTAATTTTAATGATACCTGGTCCTCATGATGCAAAAATGTATCTATACTATTACCTTAGAATGTTTGTTTCTTTTCAGAACAAAAGACCAGATAACAATGAAAATAATGCAAATAGCCTGTGATTCAGTCTCACAAGCTGCCTTATTGTTTCCTCAAGAATTTACATTCAAGTCAACTTCAAAAGGGCTATCTCAAATGATGGATCCAATAGAGACTAGACAGAAAACACAAAGACTATACAGAAAACAGAGACTGGACTGAAAATACAGAAATTAGACAGAAAATACAGAGACTGAAAAAAATACAGCTAGCTTTTCCAGTGCTTGGCCAATATGCTAATCCTTAAGGGTACCTAAAGGTGTTCTTACCCCCATATAGCGAGACGTAAGAACACAAAACTCCCATTCTTAAAAGGTGGGTGGGTGTTCTTGATTGGTGCATTGTGGATGTGTCATGATTTGGGAGGAAACAAAGTAAAGGTTAAAATCAGGGATCTCTTTCTTTCTCCCTCCCCCTCCCCCTGCCCAGTCTTTCTTTTCCTCTTATCATTCTCTCCAGTGTTAGGGGAAAGGGGAGAAAGGGGGGGGGAAGGGGGAATGATAAAAGAAAGGAGAGGGGATATAGGATTATAGGATAAAATGTAGATTATTGAATCTACTATTCTCAAATATTTTACATTGGTATGGATTATTATATATTGATAGAAAATTTAATATTGTTTTGTTCAACTTTTGCTTAATGTATTGAACATATGAAACTCATTTATTGTGTACTGACAGTATTTTAAGGTTATTTTGATCAACTTTTGCTTAATGTACTGTGCATATGAAACTCATTTGAAATTGTGGTGTAAAATTCTAGTCTTGTTCCTAACAGACTAGGATTAGAAGGAAGGAAAAGAAGACCTCCCCTACCAGTGGACTTGGGGAGGGGCATGTGTGGAGAAGGAGGAGGAAAGGAAGGATTGGGAGGGGAGAAGAGAGGGAACTACAGGGGGGATACAAAGGAAATAAGGTGTAATTAATTAAAAAAACAAAATTTTCAAAAAAAAAAAGAATTTTTAAATAGATGTTCTAAATGCTTTATTTTGAAATGTATATAAGATCGATGTTACATTTCCTTCATGCTTTTTGTGAAAGACTTAACTATCAGATCTCATGCTTGACCTTTAAGAGAACCATAACATACTGAAGTCACACATGGAAAAGCAGTTCCTCAGCATGCACCTGTCATGACCTGCAATTACTCGGCACCGTTACCTGCTGAGATTGCCATCTCTGCTGTCATGGTTCCTATCACTATAATGTCAACCCCTAGCTTTAAAGGTGTCACTGTTATTTGCCACTATATAAGCCGAACACAAACTTGCTGAGCTTCTATTGCATTAATATTAGATCTGTGGATGCCAGATACTTATCTGTGATTGATTACACATGCTGCACAAGAGTCTAGAAACTCTTGACTAATTTTGTAAACTGAGTGAAAAGGCAAAGAGAAAATTCAAAGATCTGCATTAGTGTTACTTTAAAATCACATAAACTAAAGTGAGTTGAAATGAATATTGGAATATAAAATAGTATTGGTTGTCTGCAAATGGTAAGTGTCAAGGAGATTTTGGAAAAATCAAGATTTTAAAGTAAATAAACCTGGCCAACAGGTAGAGTAATTTCCAAACTACTTGGGGATGTGTGACTTGGGAGATGGAGGTTAGTTGTACTCAGAAGTATCCTGTAAGTACTCAAATTTTCAGTTTAATCCTTGCTCAAGAAGTTTAAAAAGCTGAGGATAGAATGTACTGAGGGTGAGTGTGGTTCTGTCATTCTAAGTCCCTGCTGCTCCTTGTCTGGAAGTTAGAAACAAGACTTAAAGCACTAATTATAAAACTGTAAGACAAGTCCTTAAGAGTATAGACCCACCTTTAATCTAGTTCTTCCCAAATAGTGTTGACTGGTTGTATGTTAACTGTGATAACCATTCATGCTGATCCAAACATGAGAAAGGTAGAACTTGAACTGCAGGGTGCATCAAAGAGCCAAGAATCCCCTAATAATCAAGAAGTCCTCATTGTCAGCTTTCATACTTATCAACTTCCCAAGCCTGTCTTCTCTCTAATAAAGTCAAATAATAATTAACCACATTATGCCAGTATGCCATAAGAGTCATGGCTTTCCATAAATGCAGCCACCTATACACATAATATTTTATTCTTCATTTGTATAAAAACATATAAGTATGGACTGGATTTTATGAAATTTGTACTTTTCTCTCTTTACATATGATGCATTATTCATGTGGACTTCACAGCATTTAGGGTAAGAGCTGCCAAATTTGCAATGTGAAATATGTTAGAATTTTAATTTCTTATTAACTTGATGCCATATTAAGTTATTCTGAAGTTGGCTTCCATGATAACATGTACAAAGGCATATCAGTGTTATCCAATGAAAAGAGGGATGAACAATTGCTATTCTAGTAATTTATGTGTTTTGCTTAATTGTAGTATCTATGAGTCTGTGGTGAGCTTTACTTGTCAAAAATGTTAGTCATTTCTGGAAAGATTCCAAAAAGTCACACTATATTAGTTTTGTGATGTGTAGAGAACTAGTGTGTTAAAAAATAAAGTGAAATGGATTATGAATTTTAGGGAAAGAAAAATGAATATTGAAATATTACGTATTAATATAAATATTGCATATATTAAGTCTATCAATTCAAGAATCATTGATGATGGAAATAATTTTATTAATTGTAATCCTCTTTGTGAGGAAGAAAAGATATCCATCAGTCCAAACACATTAAGAATCTAACTGGAGCCAATGGGACAGGTGATATTAAATCACTGGTAAGATACACTGAGAATGTCATAGCCATTATGCTCCGACTACCACTACCTAAACACAAGATAGGTAGGGACTGAAAGAGTAGGAAATAGTCACAAAAGCTACAAGGGTCTGCTCTAGGTTCTCTGTGATTGTTTAGCTTCGGTATTTTGTGAAACTCCTGACAGTAGGAGTAGGAATGTCTCATTCTTCTGCCAGATCGAGGGACCCTTTTCCTCCTCCTGGGTTGCCTCATCAAGCCTTGATACGAGGCTTTTTGCTTAGCTTTATTGCACCTTGTTTTGCTATGTTCAGCCAGTATCCCTGTGAGGACAAATTATTATTATTAGGAGTAATAGTGGTAGTGGTAGTATTGTTAATACCACTAAGTACCATTTGTATTTGAATTTTCCCATTTCTTTTGAAATTTCTTCATTTTTTAATTTATTACAGTTTATTCACTTTGTATCTCAGTTGAAGCCCCTTCCCTCATTCCCTCCCAACCCCACCCTCCCTCATCAACTCCCATGCAACTCTCTAAGTACACTGACACAGGAGGTTCTCTTCCCCTTTCTTCTGACCTTAGCTTATCAGGTCTCATCAGGACTGGCTGCATTGTCCTCCTCTGTGGCCTGGTAAGGCCATTCCCCCATCAAAGGGGGTGACCAAAGAGCCAGCCACTGAGTTCAAGACAGAGACAGCCCCTGTTCCCATTACTAGGGAACCCACTTGAAGACTGAGTTGTCATGGGCTACTTGTGTGCAGAGGTTCTAGGTTATCTCCATGCATGGTCCTTGTTTGGAGTATCTGTCTCAGAAAAGACCCCTGTGCCCAGATTGTTTGGTTCTGTTGCTCTCCTTGTGGAGCTCCTGTCCCCTCCAGTTCTTTCTATCTCCTCCCTTTTTTTTTGAAAGATTCCCTGAACTCTGCCCAAAGTTTGGTTATGAGTCCCAGTATATACTTTAATAACTTGCTGGGTAGAGTCTTTCAAAGGCCTCCTGTGGTAGGCTCCTGTCCTGTTTCCTGTTTTCTCCCTCTTCTGATATTCATTGTGTTTACCTTTCTGAGTGAGGATTGAGCATCTTACTCAGGATCCTCCTTCTTGCTTAGCTTCTTTAGGTGTACAGATTTTAATATGTTCATCCTATTTTATATGTCTAATATCCATTTATAAGTGAGTATATACCACATGTGTCTTTCTGTTTCTGGAATACCTCACTCAGTATGATCTTTCCTAGTTTTCACCATTTGCCTGCAAATTTCATCGTTTCCTTGTTTTTAATTGCTGAGTAGTATTCCATTGTGTAAATGTACCACAATTTCTGTATCCATTCTTCTGTTGAGGGACAACTGGGTTAATTCCAGATTCTGGCTATTTCCAATAAAGCTGCTACAGTCATGGTTACGCAAATGTCCTTGTATACTTGAGCATCTTTTGGATATATGCCTAGGAGTGGTATAGCTGGATTTTGAGGAAGCACTGTTCCTAATTGTCTGAGAAAGCGATTGATTTACACAGTGGTTTTACAAGTTGACATTCCCACCAGCAATGGAGGAGGGTTCCCCTTTCTTTGTGTCCTATCCAGCATGTGTTGTCACTTGAGTTTTTTATTTTAGCCGTTTTGATGGGTTTAAGATAAAATCTCAGGATTGTTTTGATTTCCATCTTCTTGATGACTAAGGAGGTGGAGCATTTCTTTAAGTGTTTCTTATCTTCAACAAATGGTGCTGGTCTAACTGGATGTCTACATGTAGAAAAATTCATTTGGATTTGTATTTATCACCCTGCACAAAATGAAAGTCCAAGTGGATCGAAGTCCTCAATATAAAACCAGACACACTAAACCTGTTGGAAGAAAAATTGGAGAAGGGCCTTGAATTCATTTCCACAGGAGACAACTTCCTGAACAGAACTCCTACAGCACAGACTCTAAAATCAGCATTCAATAAATGGGATCTCATGAAAAACATGCAAAACATTTGAAAAGCAAAGGATACTGTCATCAGAACAAAATAACAGCCTATATCCTGGGAAAAGATCTTCACCAACCCTATATCTGACAGAGGGCTAATATCCAGATTATATAATGAATTTAAGAATTTAAACACCAACAAACCAAGTAATCCAATTAAAAATATGGTACAGAGTTAAACAGAGAATTTTCAATAGAGGAATATTGAATGGCAGGCCTAATCTTTTCTGAAGAGAAATGGAGGAAAGGTAGACATGGAGGAGAGGGTTGGAGAGGGGCACGGGGAGGAATGGAAAGAGGGGAGGCTGTGGTTGGAATGTATTACATGAAAGAATAAAAAAAAGAAAAAAGTAGAAAACACAAAAGCATCAAAGGATAAGAGTTCTGTCTTCCTCTCATTTCTTGACCTGCATACTTATTAACTTCATAAGTGTTCTTATTTCTACGTTAGTCAACTTAAAACCACTCTATGAAAGAATGAGAGGGCTCTAAGGTCACAGACTCTTAGAAGCATGAGCTTTCAGAGTAACGAGGAACTCATATATTCAGAGTTCTTAACAAGATTAATCTTATTTCTGCATGGCAGTTATTAGACAAGAGAAATTTACTGATTTATAGATTATTATGCAAACTTCAAAGAGCATTTTTGGGTATAGGAGAAAGCACAAAATAACCCCAGATTGGGTTAATACACAAGAACATGAGTATAAGCTGTGATCTTAGACAAGACAATTTATTAAATTGTGATTTTATTTTTTGTTTGTAAATATAGGTAAAAATATCTTCCTCATGCTTTATTAAGCACAGGAATAAAGTTCCTTATCAGTCATTAGAACAGTGTTGACTATAGGTTTACTGTCATCCATAACAATTTTTTCTAGTATATGAGGTAATGCATTGTTGAGAAACAATGAAGCACCTGACAAAATCAGAGCAGTTGAGTTGGCCCTCCCATCTGCCCGCCACACACTGCCCCTGGTCTACCATTGCGGCTCTGCTGTCCCTCAGCCCCTCCTTTCTCTTGCAGCAGAGGTGTGTTTAGAGGAAGGCTCACTCCCTACCTATAGTGCTGGGCTGGACAGCACTGCCTTCCCTCTGAGGAGGCTCATCCAGGGCACTGCTCATCCTTCTCTGTAAAATCTCTGCCCTGGGGCAATCTTTTAAAGAGATTTAAAAACCTTCTGACATGTTTGCCATTTAAGCAAGCTCAGTGAGACTAAAGAAGCAGCACGGGACCTGGAAGGGTCTTCAGACAGTGTAAAAATAATGAGTCTTGTTCCTTTTCTGCCGGAAGGGCTTCAGCAACTCTCTGCCCTTCCTTATGCACGCCTGCGGGCAAGATTTTACTGTGAACGGTTATTCTCTTTGAATCTTCCAGTTCCTCTCACACATTGTATGTTCCGTCCTCCTGTTCTTTTCATTTGTTTTTGTCCTATTATTTCATTTTTCTTTTCTTCTTATTGTTCTTTTACCAATGAAGCACTCTGAACTGATAAGCTACTATTTGTAAATTAGAAGAAGCCACAATGTTTCATGATCAAAAAGGCTCAGCTTCTTCTGGTAGGATATTATGTTCCAGGGCAGTTCTTTATATCTCAGCTGGCCTGAGCATGGCATTTTTCATATAACTGAGGATATGTAGTTTATCTCTTCTTGTACACATCATCTTGCTCTTAGTGGTACTCACATTCTTTCCCATTCTCACTATTGTTTCCAGTTGTTCTTGTCCTCCACTGTCTCTGTGTCTCTCCTTTAAATGTGTTCTCAGTGTTATTTCATTCTATGATGTCTAAAGAGATCACTGATGTGCGAAACCAAAGCCCCCTATAGAGACAGCATCCTCTTCCTTGCTGTCTTTCCACAGTCTGTAAGATCATGGCTTGAGCGTGTGCTCTTGGTGGCAGCCCCAAGGAGCTCTCACCTTTGGTCTCGTGTTCTTCTATATTAAAACATTAGCTGCAGATTAGAGCTTATGACTATGTTCTTTCTAAGATTGTTTTCACCTCCTCCTGAAAGAAAATGCTCAGAACTCTATTTGCAGATGTTACTTAGTGTTTTCACTGGCATCTCTTCTCTCCTGCATCATCTCTTTGATTATTAAGATGATCTTTCTACAGTTTTGTTTTGCTTGCATCATTTTTCTGCTTGCTTCTGTCTGCTGGTTACACAAATGAGAATTTAAATGTTTTAATATGGACTAGGACTCATCCTTTTCTAATCTTAGTTTATGTGGAAATTGTCATTCTTTGTAGAGTTCTCACAACTTGTTCTGTTATTATTCTAAAGCATCCTGCTTTCACTTTTGCCTAACAAGGTTTTTGTGTCATAAAGATTCCCCATCTGGTTTTCTTAGGTCATGTCAAATTTATGTAGCTGTGGTTATTATTTTAGTTCCTCAGCACTAGTTGTGCTGATAACACTTGCAGAGCAATGGAAATATCAGGAAGCAGAGACTATAGGATCTGCTGATCCCAGCATATGAGAGACATGGAGGCCTTGTCCTTAAACTAAAACACTGAGACGTGTTCTTTGCTTTATCACAAAGGCTCCTACACTGGTTAGTTTTATGTCCAATTTGTTGCAATCTAGATTCATTTTGGAGGAAGGAACCAGGATTGAAATAAAATACCCTACTAGATTAGCCTGGAGGCAAGCCTGTCATGCATTTTCTTGATAGATGATTGATGTGAGAGGGCCCCAGCTCACTGTAGATGGTGCCATGGCTGGACAGGTGATCCTGGTGTTGTAAAATGAGCAAGTCATGTGGTACAAAACAGCAAGCAGTGTTCCCCCGTGGCTCCTTCACCATTTCCTCCCTTCAGGTTCTTGCCTTGAGCTCCGGTCCTGACTTCTCTCAGTGATGGACTGTAAATTGAATGTTGTAAGAGGAAATAAGCCCTTTTCTCTCCAAGCTAAGTTTGGTCAAGGTGTTTTATCAGAGCAACAGAAACCCAGAGACAGTTCCCAATCATATGTATGACCCGCCTGTTCTCACAGTGTCAATCAGCTCCTTAAATCAACTCTAGAACTTCTCCCATCTTTCTGACCAACTCCACAGCCTGATTTCACAGAATCAACATTCATATGGACTAATGGACAGACCCTGTTTCCTGAATCACATCAGACACAGTCACTTCTGAATATCACCTTGAAGTGGCCTTCCCTGAAGGAGAGCCACCCCCACCCCTTTTTTTAGCTTTGTCATTCCTGATAAAGGTTGTGTATTTTCTGTTAAATTTTGTTGTTTCATTTTGTTTTGTTTGAAACGGGCTCTGGAGATGCAGCCATAACTGGGTTGGAACTGTGGCAATCCTCCTTCCTCAGACTTCTGGTGCTGGTCCTGTAGGTATGAGCTTAGCACAAGGCTGGTTCCTCATGTCCATGATGAGCACCAGGGTCCTGTTTCTAACATTCCTCTGTCACACCCTGTGTCAATAGTTGCCACATTTCTTGAGGTTTAACTAGCAGGATCAATAATCTGATTTGTAACTGTGTAGGATATGTAGTTTGTAGGTGTAAGATAACATGCCTGTTGACAATAGATCTTATAGTGAGTGAACATTCAGGAACTCAGTGGCTATGAGCCATGTATGAAGGTCTTGAACAGTGTGTTTTTCAGTGCTGTGCTCACATGCCCTCTCTCTCCATAACAGATACATTCTTTCATGCCTAATTTTCTTCCTGTTCCTTTTGATGGGTGGCAAATAAATTCATTCAGCTTTGAAAGTCAAACTTCTTATGTATAAAGAATAATCTTTTTTAAAATTTTTTATTAACTATTTATTACCATTTATTCACTTTGTATCCCAGCTGTGGCCCCTTCCTTGTTTCCTTCCAACCCCTCCCTCTCTCCCTCTTCTCCTATGCACTCTCCTAGTCCACTGGTGGGAGGAGGGTCTTCCTCCATGTCTATTTGACCCTAGCCTATTGGGTCTCATCAGGAATGGCTGCATTGCCTTCCTCAGTGGCCTGGCAAGGCTGCTACCTCCTCCCTTAGAATATTGATCACTTGCCTATCCTGCCACCAGTTTCAGTTAACCTTACAGACTTTCATTGCCTCCTTGATTTTGCAGTCACCAGCTTTCTACCTTCTTTCTTCAGCTGTTTGTAAGTGCCTCAAGGTGTTAGCCTCTTTCTGGTTGGACAGTTCAAAGCCACGGCTGAGGTGCCCTTGAGGATGGCTTCCATCCTGGCACAGTTCACGTGGCACACACCTGCTGCTCCCGGACTTTCACCCACCGAAGTTGCTTTTGTCATGGGTTTCTTTAAATTTCACACAGACCCCTTTTCACAACTGTAAAGAACTCCACACTAATCACCCACCCACACTAACATTATTACTAACAATTCCTGAAAGCTATTTTTATACTTCCTTAGGTAAAATTGATTTCTACTTTTGTAGAAATCCTATTTCCACTATATAATTGTTTATTTTCCTTTCATAACTTTACTCAATTAAAAATTTCACTCCAACAAAAAATTACACAGCACAGAATGAAAAATCTTTGAGTAATGAAATAGAGCATGTGTCACTGCAGCATTGCACAGAAAGAGTCTACATTAGACACTGATATAAAGCTATAGAATAAATTTATTACAGCTGTTTAATTATCTATCTATCTATCTATCTATCTATCTATCTATCTATCTATCTATGGCTACCATTTCTCTAATGTTTCTGAACTTTTGCCACATTTTCTAGGGTACATCTTCACCTTAAATTCATATATCTCTATCTTAATTTTTTTTCAGAAGCTATTGACATTGTAGAAAACAACTTTTCCTCACTTTCTTTGGCCAAATATTTCTTACCATCACCCACTGGTGCTCTGGTAGTCAAATAAATCTTGGAGGCAGAGTGTCTTAGCAATTTTTTGCCTGTATTGAACTATTTCATCCTGTAGGAAAGCTCATTGAGACTCAAGAAATTTTAAAAGTAGGCACTTTAAGACTCAAGAGAAGTCATGAGTCACAGAGAGGCCTGAAATTTGCAAGACTCACAGATTCTTCCTTCTCAAAGACTTTGTAAGCAGGTTGGAACACTGAGGAAAGAGGGCTCTGACTTGTAGGTCAATCTACCAGCAAGTCTTATAGGTAGCTTCAGCATTCCAGCTTTCATGAATTCTCACCAGTGCTCTGCTGTGCTTTCGGTGAGCTGCCTTTGATTTAACATGCTCCCAAAAGTAACTGTTCACCAAAAGCTATTTTGTAAACAACCCCAATAAACTTTCTGTCATTTGTTCCCTATCTGAGATGAAAAGAGTCTGTACATATTTCTCCAAGTCATACAATACATGACAAATTTGTCACACTGAAGACAAATGCCAAATCCTCAGTTCTTTATATCAAAACTCTCACCTAATGCAACTCTTGCCTCTATCTCACTCACACTCTGCTTGCCTGTCCTAGTATTGTGGTGCGGCTGCTATAGGCAATTAAATTATTTTATATCAGGCTGGAGAGATGGCTCAGATGTTAAGAGCTCTTCTAAAGGTCGTGAGTTCAATTCCCAACAACCCACATGGTGGCTCACAACCATCTATAATGAGATCTGGGTCTCTCTTCTGTTGTGCAGGTGTACACGCAGGCAGAACACTGTATAAATGATAAATAAATAAATCTTTAAAAAGTATTTTATATCATTTCAGTGATTACTACACTCTTCCTTGTTGAAGAATTAGGTAAAGCAAGTATGGTGTTGATTACTGAGGTTGAAAAATTTTATCTTATTCCTGTGTTTTCATTATGCAGTGAAGAAGAGGATATCTTATAAAAATTTACAGTTGTGATTTTGGTAGCATTTAGGGGGAAAGGGAACGCTGCAATACAAAATTCTGGCAGAGCTGCCTGCTTTGCCACTTGCAGTCTCTTGTTGCTGTTTCTGGAATCCTTTCTCAGATGACATGTAATGCTGGTCACACAGCACTGGAAGCCCTTAGCTCCTGAGACAGTTCTGCAACACGAGCAACCTTGAGCCTTCATGCAGATGCCTTAGAACAACTCTGATGTCCAATGAAATAGGAACATTTGCTGGGTCATATAAAGATCTCTCTGTTGAAATGATTCTGTTAATACTCTAGCAAGCATTCTTCTAAAATACTTTCCCTCTCTGCTCTTATTCTAAGTGTCTAAGCCCACTTGTCAAAAGATGAATTTGATGCAGCCCACTGATATTCACAGTATAAAGTCGCCTGTTTTAGGAACACTATGTTTCATACGCTTGCTTCCACATTTACTGTCAGTTTCCAGTGCTTATGGTCCCAAATTTACCCCTTCTTTAATTTTATTTCTTATGATTTTATTTAAGCTTCTGTATCCTCACCCTTAACCAGAAACCTACTTATACTCTAGGCTTGAAACCCATGCTGTTTCCTTGTCACTTCTCTGAGTTGTTCAGAAACTTAATATAAGAATTTAGGTTTAGCAAATTCCCATAATGCCTTTGGGACCAGCAGCCTGTGCTAAATACTGCACCATGATTAATGCTTCGTGTATCTGAAATTAGAACAGGAACACACAAATGCTGCACTATAGGATTTTTCCATTCACCTAAATTTGGTCCATTTCAAAGACATACTTTACATAGATAACACTTTTTTTTTCTCATGAATTTAGTTTTTTAAAATTTTGGCATTAAATGTCATTGTTTTCTGAAAGTTTATTGGTAAAAATCATATTATTGGTGGCTTTTATGTGCACAGTTACTATGTGAGATGCTGCTCCAGTTTGCCTACAGTTCTTGTCTTCACAGTACATCTATGAGACAGATGGCTTCACTAGGTACATTTTGCATTGACCACACTGAGTCTGAGAAGCGGTACAGCTCATACAGGGTCACAATGCTGCTGAGATACAGAAACACTTAGTCCTGACCGAGTTTGACTCAGGTCTGAGATCATCTTACGGTGAATTTCAACTGGAAGGCAGACCTCTACACTTAGTCCCTCGCTGGGCTTGCTATGCTAGCTCGATCTTCTGATTTTCTGTAATGTCGCTCTTGATGTGCTACTTTCTACAAAGGCTCAGACACAGTCTGCACTTACATGTGTGTCACCAATATTCTCTGGAACTCGAGAAAGCCAAATATCTTTCCCCAGAGCTGGCCTGAGGGTTTAAATGTATTTAACTCACTCAGGTCAGTGCTAAGAACAGTTATTAAATAGCAGAGTGTTGGGAGCACAAAGGCCGTTGTGTCCACAGATCTCCAGAGAAACTAGGAGAGTTAAGCACGCATTCCTCTTGAAGGAATGGATGGGTTACCCGCTTTCCCTCCCAGAAAGCTAGGAATCAGAGGTGATTAACACCTTGGCAATCTCTGTTATCTATTGGACCAGGACATATCAAGCTCCTACAACCTGGACCAGAGGTGACTAGTAATCTAAATGGCCCATGCATTACCTGTACAGCCAGTGGATCTCCCAAGCTTCCCCAATCAGGACAAAAGGCACTTGATATCCCAAACTATATATATACTATCTTTGTGACTTAGACCAGCACAGATCCTTCCTTAGCCCCTTAAGCTACTACAGGTTGCTTATCTTTAGAACCCATTTTCTTGGGGGGGGGGAGAGGAATGAACCCTTGAGTTGAGTTTTGAAGTAATTATGCTTTTTGTTTGTTTGTTTGTAACTGCATACCATCCGATTCCTCAAATTTTTAACCAGATTGACAATGTTGATCAACAAAAAAGGGCTCATAGGGACCCACAATGAAGCAGGGAAATGTTTCTGTGAGTCTTTTGCCTATGCTTGGGAGTCTTTTCTTCTCACTGGATTGCCTTCTCCAACCTTGACATGAGAGTTTGTACCCAGGTTTTTATTATTATCATTACAATTTATTCAATTTGTATACTGGCTGTGTCCTCCCCCTGTCTCTCCCCCAATCCCATCTTCCTTCCCTCTTCTCCTCCCATGCCCCCCCCCCAGTCCACTGATAGGTAAGGTCCTCCTCCCCTTATGTTTGACCCTAGCCTATCAGACCTCCTCAGGACTGGCTGCATTGTTCTCTTCTGTGGCCTGGCAAGGCTGAACTGCCTCCCACCCCCGGGCAGGTGATCAGAGAGCCTGTCACTGAGTTAATGCCAGAGAAAACCCCTGCTCCCCTTACTAAGGAACCCACTTGGGGACTGAGTCTATAGGCTGCATCTGAGCTGGGGTTTTAAGTCCTCTCCATGCCTTGTCCTTGGTTAGGGTATCAGTCTCTGCAGGGGTCCTGGGCTCAGTTATTTTTGGCTCAGTTGCTCTCCTTTAGGAGCTCCTGTCCCCTCCAGGTCTTTCTATCTCCCCCTTCTTTCACAAGATTCCCTACACTCTGCCCAAAGTTTGGCTATGTGTCTCAGCCTCTGCTTGGATACCTTGATCTGTATTGTATCTTGTTAGCCCATGTTAAGGGAGACCTGCTCTTTCTGAAGAAAAATGAAGGAGAAACAATAGATCTGGGTGAGAGAAGAGGTTGGGGGAGGAACGGGGAGGGATAGAGAGAAGGAAAACTGGGGTCTGGATGTAATGAAAGAGGAGAAGAATAAAAGAATAAAAGCGGTTTTTTGTTGTTATTGTTGTTGTTTGGTTTAAGAAAGAAAGAAACTACACTCTCACCTAGGCTACATGGCCTTTTACTTGCTTGCTGGCCCTTCCTTCTTCTTCAGGCTGATATCAGTGAAAACTCCCTTCTCAGGATCTGTGTGTCAGTTGTATCCACTATTTTTTCTATTTTTAGCAATATTAAGTTTGTGATAACAATAATAAGAGCTGCAAAAAACAAAATGAGTTTTCCTTACAAAGTGTCACAGTTCCATTTATTTCTCTGAAACATCCATAATTGTTCCCTTAACTCTTTAAAACTCACAGTTAAGCACTACCTGGATGTAGGTATATTGAGCATTGCATTCAGGAGTTACTACCTCAAAATCAGCTGTGGAATCCATATTGCAGTGAGAGGGTAGCATTACATTCTTGCTCTACCTGTGTTAAAGGTCTGATAATTGCATTTGGGCTGGAGAAGTGAGGCTCTCCTGCTGTACATTTTGACTTAGCAACTTGATAGCTCTCATTTTTGAATTTTCATAAGGAGGCTATGCCTGGAAACGCCCTTTGTCCTTTATATTCATGCTTTGATATCTTAGGTTCTATCTAGAACAGAAATGAGTTCCTCATAGCTAAGACTTTTCCCACACCTTACTTGCTTTCATTGTAGACCACTGAAGTCAGAGATAGTAAGAGCACCCTCCAGCCAACTGTGCTTCTGGCTTTCATCTCTCAGTTCCCTCATTTCTGAGAGTTATGCTCTGTTTGCCGAGCATCACCGCTAAGGCTGGACATTCCATCTCACCTCCTGATTGTATCTATGAGCAGCTGGTAGATGAAGTTTAAGTTCCTGGAACTTCCTATCCTGGTTCACTGTAGTAAACAGGCTTCAACTGTAGTTTTACCATCCAGATGTGCAGATGACTAGAATTTCTGTTATTCTTTAGAATTGCATTGTTTCTAACATCCTTTTTATACGCACTTAGCTTTCCTTCTTAGGTCACCTTTCCCTTTCTGTCCCCTTTCTTTTCACTCCCTCTCTATCCACTTCTCCTCCCCTTCTCCTCCAGGCTTTTTTTCTTTTCCCTTTCTTTTCCCTTAGCTTTCCTTCTCCTTACCTTAGTCACACACTCTAGTCTTCCCGCTCCTTCATGGTTCCAGACATCTTTTTTTTTTTCTTTTTGTTCCCACTTGGTGTCTGACTTAAATGAATTATTTCCTCTTAAATTCTACAATAGTTTTCCTCTGCTTTTTAGAAACTATAAAGATGTTTGTAACAAGGAATATTTCCTGACTCTTAGTAGGAATTCTAAGATGCTGGCCTGAAGGGAGTACAGTGTGGGAAATCAATTCTCTTAGCTCTGGAATCACAGATTTTCCTTAATAGAATTATAGTGTTTGATGTTGCTAACCCTTCGCTTCTGTGGTGCTTAGATAACCATTTTGCTATAAATTAATAACTGCATTCATTGTTAATTATTAACGACTATTAATTAAAATTCTGGTGACTTGTACTTTCTTGAAAGCAGGAGGTTTTTACCCAATCTTCATGGTCAGAGGACTTTTAAAACATAGCCTTTGAGACATCCTTTTAAAAAAAGCCTTATTTCCAAATTCTAAACTTTGTTTTTAACCCATTTTAAATAAGTTATCTCCTGTGAAGCTTGTTGTGGACATTTCCACTACAAAGATTTCTTTCCAGGCCAATTTAACAGTCCTATCAATATGTTTAAGTAGTAAAACTTTTTGCAACAATAGCCAAAGTTAAAATATTATTTGTTCAATATTTCAATTTATTTTTTCTCTCATCTCTTTCAAAATTTCTTTACTTGATATCTGTTTTATGATATTGATATATGTTTGCTTTATCTCAAAAGAGAAGTGGACTGAGGGCCAATATTCAAAATGGGCTTTATGAACTATACATACATGGTTTATGATCCATTATGTTATCTTGTGTCTTTCGAAGAAGTTTTGGACATCATTCTCCCAAACACCATAACCCGCGGTATAAGGTTCGTCCAATCAGAAATTTACCATGTTCCACGAGCCCTACACCCCCATAGAGTTGTGGAAGAGATGTGAGACTTGAAACGTACAGAAGCATAAACTAGAGAATGGAAACATTTGATTAAGTGGGGGGTAAGAAGAAAAGTCTAGACCCAACCATGTCCACCCCAGCAGATGTCTGGTCAGGGCAGGCATTACCGCGTGCTTATACACTGGTCATGCACGGAAGCTCCCTCTACAGGTATAATCACCGTGCATTTTTTCTATTGGAGCTTTCAGGGCACAGCATTCATCAGTTTCCAGACACTTAAAGACAGAAATACAGCATTGCAATAAGTTTCACATACATTGCAGTGCTTTGCCGTCTTTTCAGCAGCCCATGTTTCAGATCATGTCGTACAGTGCATGATGCTTCCATCCTGAAAATGTCAAGGGCTACCAGGCCAAATATCAGGAAAATGAACTGGAGACATTGGTGTTCTAAGAGTGAATTAACAGATTCATCTCTAAACCAGTATTTATGGCAAAGGTATATCAGAGAAAATGTTATGGAATTTATTCTGAAACTATTAAATAGAGGGAATGTAACTAAAATTAAGGGAAGCATAACATACCACAAAATAGAGAATTTTCCATTTGATAACATTTGAAAGCCATTATTCCTCTCTCTTTATGGCTGGGGTATATCTGACATATATCCTAAAACATGACACGTTCATAGAGTTTGAAAACTGTGGTTTCACATACAAGTACCCTTCTGATCTTTGTGGTTAGACTACACACTTAACATCAAAACAGCTTCATTTCAAGGTGCTAGTGAGCATGAGGAAGACACATAATGAAAAACGGAAACCCAGAAATTGAGAGACCAGGGAATGAAAAACAAAAGTATGTGCATGCACAGTACCAACTGACAGATTGAGACAGAGTTTCAAAACAAGGCTGGCTAAGAACATGACTTACCACTTTACACTGAAGTTATAACAGTTGTTTCTGCATTAACGTATACAGTGTGGGCAGGCAGGTTTTCATTCCTAGTCTATTCATTGATACTTTCTAACACATGGTCAAGTGTCATCATCTTCCATTCTAATCTAGTCTTTTTTCAGTAGCATAACAAAAAACTGTTTAGCTGTGAAGCGCTAACCATTTCCAGAGCTTTTAAACTTTCAACTTTATTCTAATTCATCATGACTTTTGAGAGCAGAACAAGAAGCTGAAGAATAACCCAGGTGCATTCTAACTTCATACCTGCACCTGACCATGAAGTACTGAAAACACAACATTCATAACTAAAGAACAGCTCCCAAGAAAAACAGAAGTCATAAAAACTATAGAGTTCTAAACTGAGCACAGAGGTGCCTATTTCCAGTTCTAGAGCCTTAGGAGGCTGAGCAAGATGATCATGAGTTCAAGGCCGGCTGAGTAAACTAATCAGATCCCACCTCAAAGTAAGCACATACATAAATAAAAAAAATGTGTTCTATCAATCATATGACTTATATTTCATTACTAAATTAGTAAAGAAATAAATGCAAACTAAATATTCTCCTTACATTTATTATGCCATTATATACAATACCAAAAATGTCTAAAAAACAAGGCATCCTAATGTTTGAATCACATGTATTTAGTGGGAATAGTCCACGTTTGTCTCAGTTTAGTCATTGCAATTTACTTACCCTAAAGAAAATTACAATTTTTACCTATTTTATAGCACATTGATCAATTATCTATTCAAAACAAATAAACATATGGCAGTTCATATTTCTGTGGCTTCTTATTCCAAATCAATTTAAGGTTCCTAATTTAAGAGGCTATTAAATCACCAATTTCACCCAAAAATGAGTAAATAATGTGTATATTATAAATATATATGACTTACCCAGAAAAATGGCTAAATATAAATGACTACGTAAATTTATAAAAGTTATTCCATTTTACGTGGTATTATTCCACTTTCTAGTGATAGACTTTAATTTTTTTCCTTTTATCTTATGAAATATTCTAAAATACATGTTCTAAATAAAAATTAATAAAAATCTATTTCTTCATAATGTGCCAGGAGCCAGTATAGGTCTGCATTAAATTCTCTGCATTTAATTTATGGCTTCCAGGTTGGTATTTTTGTGGGATTCCTGTGTAAATGGGTGGGTCATTAATGCTGTTCCTTTTCTTGGGCTCTTATTCTTTTGTTGGTCTATCTTGTCTGACTTCAGTGTGATAATTTCTGTTTTATCTGTTACATTTATTTGGTCATATTATTTAAAATGAATGAATGAAAACTTAACCACTCAGGTAAAGCTTAGCAACTGAACTGTCATTTATACCTGCTGGGAGAGGGAAAATTAGTTTTCTCCAATAGTGTGACAATGTAGTCAGCCGCTCCAGGGCAGACCCCATGTTCAGGAGTGACTGACCACCATATAATAGGCTTACAGTTTTTGTGTGTATGTGTGTACTTCTATTTGGTTAAAGTTTTTGTTTGTTTCTTTTGGGGTGTTGTTTTATTTTTTCTAGTTTTGGAGTAGTTTTGTTTTTGTATTGAGTTTTTATTTTCTTGAGAAAGAACTTAAATTGGGTGTGAAAGGATTGGGAGGAGCTCTGGAAGGATTTGGGGGAAGGGAAAAATATAATCAAAATATATTTAAATTTAAAAATGGTTTCAAATAATAAAAAGAATAAAAAAGAAAAATAAGTATGTGAGGTAACATATCTTAATTAACTGAGGCAGTCATTCAACAAAATGTACATGTACTTAAAATAATATTGTATGTGACAAGTACATGCAACTGTAGCTTCCAATTTAAAACATAGATTTAAAAAAAATAATAAAATAAAAAAGAAGAAATAGTTGGCTACCAAGTAAATCCTTGACTTCAGAGATGACCCAGCAGTGAGAAGCCTACAGTGTTCTTGTAGAGGGCCCAGTCTGGTATGTGCTCAGCTCTAGTTTCAGGGGATTCAGCAATCTCTTCTGGCCCTTGCAGGCACTGAACCTACATGCACAAACTCATGACAGATAAACAACTAAAAACAATAGTAAGTAAATAAACAAACAAACAAAAAACAATACCTGAAACATTCACTTTAGAGTTATGCAGCACACATCATTTTTAAAAAGATGCAAGGCCTGCTTTTATTCCACCCCAGGTACTCTGAGCTTATTTATACATTATTTATATCTGGTAAACAATACCATTTTAAAACTGTGTGAAGGTTTAGGTGAGTTGATTTATTGAGCTATCACATGACTAGAGTGAGATTACTTTTTTGAATTTTATAATGATAGGTTATAGACTATCAAAGGAATAATTCTTCACAAATGACAAGAGATTGTTTTAATTATTGTAACTCAGAGAGAAAGTCAATAGATAATATGAGAGGTTTTGAGTTTTCTTTCATAACCACTTAATCCTTAAAGTCTGATTACTTCTGTGCAGGGAAAGCTAAAATTGATGATGATAAAGTAAATTAATACAGTATTTGTTTAAATAAAGCAAAAGCTGCAAGACTGAACATTTTTTGATAGAAACCAGAGGTTTTTAATTGTCTTAGATATTGGAATACTTTCGATCATTACTCCTAAGAATGGAGAGGGCTATTTCTGTATTTTATATACAATCTAATTTGATATTAGTGGGGTCTAAACTTCGCCAAAGAAAAGCAAAAGCAAGGACAAAACCACCAGATTGTGTGCCTTTGAAGAGGTGCTATTGGTTATATTTGAATGCATTTAGAAAGGAGAATATTGGCTGGGTATTGTTGATTTGAAACCTGAAAGAAAGCTCAGCTGGTAGAGTGACTAGCACAGGAAGTCCTGGGTTGGCTCAATTCCCAGCGCTTTATAAAATGACAAAGACATAGACAAGCCTAGAATGAGTTCCTGTCTAAAACATATTTACCTAATTAAAAGAAATATAGAACAGGCAATTTTATAGACAATGTCTACCATGGGAAGTTGGGATTTTAAAAATATCCTCCCTACATCTGCTTTTGTTCTATTTTAGACCTTTGGGTCTTTAGAACAAGGAGTTGTTGTCCATTTATGCATCACTAAGAAATGAACAGCTATACAAAGAAGAAAATATAAAGTAGGGATCCATCAGAGCACTTTTTCTCTTTCTTTTTTTTTGTACTTTTTGCAGTGTTTGGGATCAAGAAACAGCATCTTATTTACATATGCCCTGCACCTGCTTTACCACAGAGCTGTTTCCAAAGCCAAAGTAGAACTTGATGTCTCCATTATCTTTTTCCAACCTTTGTTCACGACTTCCTGCAAAACAAAAACCAATATCAAGGTGTGAACCCTAATATGCATCTTTTAACTTATGAAGTTATGTAAGTCATTCATAAACTGAGTGCTGGGAAGAGACGAAGGATGGGGGATGTAGAGGCTGGGTTGCAATATCTACACACACTGTCACTTCCTCTCTATACTTATAAAGACACGTTGCTAGTGATAATGAAAATTGTTCCTATTGAAAATTCTTATACAACGACTCTCAGTGACAGAAGAGAGGTGAGGTGTGCATTTTTGGCTTCAGCACAGAAAATTAGGTTCAGAAGACAAAGTACTGTGGTTACAATATTGCAGAACTCCAGAGAGGGCAGGAGACTCACAAGGGCAGCCACTCACCTTGGCTCACTCAAGATGACTCTAGTATTTGTACCCTGGAAAGTAATACCTTACTTTTTCAAGATTGGCTACTAATTTAACCTGTGTGAACCAAGGCTGTTTGATTCATAATCCGAGATGGATATGCCCATACTTCAGATGGGTCGGCAGATGCAAGCAGAGACACCGAATTATTTCCTTAAGACTTATGCAAAGTACATGTTCATGATGCTGGAGACCAAGGAGCAAAGAGTGTTCTGACGCCATTGGTTGTCCATTTAGAAGATGCAGAGTATGTCAACTTAAGCAGGCTTTATAACCTCCAGGAAAATTCATTGTCTTAGCCTAGTGCGAACGTTTCCACCATGAGTTTTGTAATGATGGACCATTTATTTTTCAGATCAAATGACTACTTACACTCTAAGGCACATAAAGCTAACTAGACACTGTTGCTTTTGTCTGACTCTGCTTACATAAAATTGGGGAGATAGAAGATATCACAATATTCTGTTTTTCACCAGATTCAAGTAAGGAAAGGTATTTATGTACTATTTATTGAATGGCAAAAACTGACTCCTTTGTTGTTATAAAGGAAACATTAGCATGTACACAGTCTGAAGCCTCTTCATTTTCTTCACATGTATGTTAAAACTTTCGTTTCCTTTTCTTGTCCATTGTGGGAGCATTACAGGAAGGCCTGTAACTACTAGGAAGATTCCAGAAGATGAACTGCATGCTTTCTCTTGACCCCTTGCTGTCTGCTCTGTTCCTTCCTCTTCTTAGCTCTGTAACAGTATCAGTTGTCATGGTGGTCCTGCTTTCTTTGAATGCTTCCCTTAATGCTACTAACACTAGAGACTGGCCACAGTGATGGAAACGTGTAGGCACAGCCCTGAAGTCCTACATACCCAACAGGTATCCAGGAGCCTTGCTTAGGAAAAGTCTGTTGCTCAGCATGCTAATTTGTACTATTTATTTGTCCGGCTTGTTTCCTTAGTGCCTCATTCCCTTAAGGATGTTTTCTGGGTAGCATCTTTGCCCTCTCAAGTATCTACCCACATCTCACGCCCTCAAACATGTTCACTTATTTGGAGGAAAATCAGCATCACATGCGGTGTTCACAGTAAGGATTTAAAGAGCGCAGCACCTGCGCCAGGACTACTCTAAGATACTTTGCCAGTTCTAGACACTGCTGAACACCTGCCCAGTGCCCTGTGAGAGGTCGTGCCCCCATGCCCCGCTTTCCTCTGTCCTTCTTCATAAGAAAGAATGGAAGTGAGTGTCCAGTGACCAGGCGAGCAAATAAATAAAACGCATATTGGATGAATAGAGAAATGTGTGTAGCAAAATTGGGTTTAAACATCTCTTTAAAAGCAAGCAATAACAATTAGTGGGGTGGGAAAAGACCATGAATTTGAAGCAGAGTGAGGAGGGGTATATGGGACTGAATGAAGGAAAAGAAGGAGGAAATGCTGTAGTTTTAATCTCAAAAAAATCTCAATAAATAAAAAGAACAATGTTGGGGGCACAGCAGTTAAGAGCACTGACTGCTCTTCCAGAGGACGAGGAGTCAATTCTCAGCACCCACATGGCAGCTCACGCTGTCTGTAACTACAAGATTTGACACCCCCAGGCAAACATGCAGGCAAAACGCCAATGCACATAAAATAAAAATAAATGAGTTCTTAAAGAACAGTGTCATGGGAAACTATAAAAAGCACAGAATTTCTAGAGTTAAACATTAGTTCCATGACTAAGTTAAATCTTTGACTGCCATATATATAATGGTTTAAAATAAGCAAACAGTTACCAGGTGTGATTTTGATTCTGATCTTTATACAGATCAGGAGAGGCAGCATTGTACTTAGAGATGCTAAGCAGCCAGGCTAGCTACAGACACCAGCACAAAGCAGGGTACTTAGAGTTGCCAAAAAGCCTGGTAGGCCACAGTTACCAGGAGTGCTTTGCAGGATACTACATTGCTAAACTGCTAAGCCCTGATGTTTGATTGGTCAGAAGACTGAAGTGCTCAGTGTATTCTCTCTGACAGGATACTCTATATACTTCACAAGGATGGCCTCAAACAATCAATCCTTTTTCCAAGATTCCCCAGGGCTGGGATTATAGGTGTGTACCACCAAGCCTTTCTCTAAATTCATTTTTATCTCATGATATTTTCAATTTACCAAGAGTATTTTGAGGATGTCACTCCACAGAATATCAAAAAACACAGGTTTGCCTTTTGAAAGAAAGTGTAAGGGAGAGTAAATGGGAGACAATCCCGTTTTGTTAATATATGTGCTTCCTATATAATATAAATTGTGCGTGCACACACGTTTTAGTAGTCTCATGCATATTATGTTTACTACATATTTATGCTTTAAGAGTTAATTTCATTTTAGTTTTTGCAGGAGTCATTAGAATTTGTTCTAGATTATGTCTTTTTTCAATAAAGTTCCAATAAATGATGCACTGTTTAAACAACCACTAACTTTTCTAAAATGTAAATGAAGGCATATAAAGCTCTGTTGTCTTCTTAAGCTTGCCAACTTCCTTGTGTTTTTATTAATGTGCCTGAAATATGTCTGGGAAGAGAAACTAGGAGCTGAGGAAGACTTTAGCTACAGGTGAGATACAAAGGGAATAAACTGTAATTAATAAAAATAAAAAATAAAAAAAGAAAAGTGTTGGTAACTTGATGGGAATTGCATTGAATCTGTAGATTGCTTTTGGTAAAATGGCCATTTTTACTGTGTTAATCCTGCCAAGCCATGAGCATGGGAGATCTTTCTGTCTTCTAATATCTTCTTCTATTTCTTTCTTCAGAGACTGGAAGAATTTTTCATACCAGTCTTTGACTTGCGTGGTTAGAGTCACACCAAGGTACTTTATGTCCTTTGTACCTATTGTGAAGGGTGTTGTTTTCCCTAATTTATTTCTCAGCCCATTTATCTTTTGTAAACAGGAGGGCTGCTGATTTTTTTGAGTTAATATTATATTCAGCCACTTTGCCAAAGGTGTTTATCAGCTGTAGCAGATTCCCTGGTAGAATTTTTTGGGTCATTCATTATACTGCCTATATCCAACATCAAACTAAATGGAGAGAATCAATTCCACTGTAATCAGGGACAAGACAAGGCTGCTCACTCTCTCCATATCTCTTCAACATAGTTCTTGCAGTCCTTGCTAGAGCAATAAGAGTGAATTTTTTAACAATCATGAAATCCAGGAAAGAAAAGGATCCAAGGGCAATAATACCATACTAAAGTTTTGTCATAATTAATCATGCGTGGTTAGAACTAAAGAACAAGTAAATCAATTACAAAAATAGACAGCAGAAAAGCAGACAGATTGACAGGTTGGTAGATTAAATAGATAGAAAAACAGACAGATAATAGGTGGATAGATAGATAGATGGGTGAATAGATATAGATAAAGAGAAGTAGGAAGGAGAGAGAATGAGAATAATGAAAAAGTGGGGACTTTATAAGAACATGAAAACCGTATTGCTATTTGAAAACTGTGTAAGTTTGTACAATGCTTTTAATATAATAAATGCAATTTGAATTAAAAAAAAAGAAAAGGATGAATACAAATGAAAGGTGGTGATTTCATTACTTCAAAGCAGCCTTTGAACTGGCACTTTGTGTAGAATCTGAGGTATCACACAGGCCATGGAGCTCATTTTACTTCTGGCTTTAGAGTGTTCTTTCTGTCTCCTTCTTTCCTTCCTCTACCCTACTTCCTTCTCTCACTCTTTGACTGTACACAATCTTCAGAGGATCTGAAACTAAAATGATTCAGCATAAAAAAACTGTTTAAATTGCTAAAGTTTCCACTCATAACCAGGCAAAAGAATCATTTCACAATCAGATAGAATGTGAAGCCATTGGTTATTCTGCTTAGAGAACAAGACATTTTTGCATAGATACACAGCATTAACAAAACAACTAACACAAGCAATATTATTTCAATATGGTTATAAATCTCTATGACAAATGGTGATGCCAGAAGCAAGTTCTTTGGAAAATATTTGCTTTTTTTGACAATAGTTAGATACTCATACTCTGCTGTGATTTTTTTTTTATTATTATTTGCAAATTGTTCACTTTGTATCTGGGTTGTAGTCCCCTCCTTCATCTCCTCCTGGTCCCACACTTCTTTCTTCTCTCCCCCTCTCATCCCTCTTCCCTGATCCACTGATTGAAGTCCTTCTCTACTGTCTGACCTTAGCCTATCAGGTCCCATCAGGACTGCCTGGATCTTCCTCTGTGAGCTGGCTAGGTGGCCCCACCAGGGAGAAGTGGTCAAAAAGCAGATAACTGAGTTCATGACAGAGACTGTCTCTTCTCTCCTTACTGTTGGGGGCCCACATGGAGACTGAGCTATCTATGGGCCACATCTGAGCAGAGGGTTTAGTTCCTTTCTTTCCATGGTCTTTGGTTGATGCATCAGTCTCTTCAATCCCACCTGGGCCCAGCTCTTTTGGCTTGTTGGTCTCCTTGGGTGGTTCCTGTCCCCTCCAGATCCTTCTATCTCTCCCTTACTCCATAATACTCCCTGTGCTATGACCAAAGTTTGGCTGTGAGTTTCTGTATTTGCTTTGATCCCCTGCTGGGCAGAGTCTTGTAGAAGACATCTGTGATAGGCTCCCATCCTGATACCTTCCTCTACTGCTTCTGGTGTCTATTATATTTGCCCTTCTGACTGAGAATGAAGCATTTTCCCTAGGATCTTCCTTGTTTAAATTCTTTAGGTCTGTAGATTTTAGTATGTTTTTTCTAAATTATATGGCTAATATCTACTTATAAATGAGTACATACTGTGCGTGTCTTTCTGCTTCTGGGTTATCACTGGATGATCTTGTTGTATATTTTTTAATTACAAAGGATTTTTGTGCCTGAGATATTAAGAACATTAGGTACCTGCCTGCCACTACCTCTGAATAAATTATGTCTTCTTAAAATTATGTATTCTATTTGCCTATTTTAAACAAACTGCATGAAGGCATATTTTAGCTATGGCTGAATTTTAGTCATAGCTAAAAAGCTGATTTCAAAAGAAGGGGAAAAAACAAGCATGAAAGTATAAAACAATAGAAGCATAGGTTTGCTTAATGTACTTTCAAGATGAAAAAAAATCCTAATAATTATGAAAGTATAGAGCATGTTGGATGGCTCTGTAGCTGTGGAGAACAAGCCAGAATTCCAAGTGTGTTCAAATATGCAGTGACTTCTCTTGAGGGAGCGAGGTATCTGCTAAGGTCCACATTCATCAGTAAGCAATAGATCACCATGCTGTGATCCTTAGCTTTCTTCCCATCATACACTGGTGACGCTCCAGAAAATAGGCATCTTCCTCAATCAAACTATCTGTAAACATTTTTGTCCCTCTTAAAATGTACTCTTTACTCCAAATGTACTCCAAGTATCATTCTTTCTGATGGATATCTTTGAAACAAAGCTAACAATAAATAAACACACATGAGTGTACACACACACACACACACACACACACACACACTCATGGATGCTTGTGCACATAAGCACATAAACATTTGCACAAATACACATACACATGCTCACCCATGAATGTGCACACACAACAGTCATGCACACACATGCATGTACACATACACATGCACCAGCACACTTGTGAGCATATAACACAATCACACAAATGCACAAGCATGCACATGCATACATATTCACATACTCATGTATACACATAAACACATACAAGCACAACTCAAGATCTCAAGGGACTTCTTCCAGAGAAGGTTTCTTACCAGGAAACAAGCCAATTTCTTTATTGTAGAGGTATTAAAAATTGTAGCAAAATTTAGTCAAATGTACCTACAATTAAAACCTTACTTGTTGTCTGTTTAAACTTGCAGTTAATTTTAATGGGTGTATGCCTCATTACTTATGAAATAGCTACGGAAACACTTATATTTCTAAGATAATTGTAGACATTTAATGACATGTAAATTGTCTAACATATGTCTGACATATATACAAAATATATATATTGGACATTTGAGGTTTAACTATGAAACCAATCTAAATTTATGCATGCCATACTAAAAACTTTTTAAAATATAACAAAAATGTGTTAAGTTGAATGAATAAAGTTGTTTTTTCCATAATTGTTGTCATTATTCTATTTCTCCTAAAGAACAATATTTTTATATTTAAATGTCTACCCAGAGATTTGAATTTTAAGAAGAAAAAAATCAATGATATATGACTTAACAATTTTTTTTCTAAAAGCAAAACACAATTCAAATGAAGTCAAACTTAAGAAATTTACCAAACATTTAAAACATTAACAAAAAGTGGAAAGAAACAAGGAGATTATCAATGGAATATAAGAACCTCCCATGGGTGGCTCTGGCTGTCATAGAGACAAAGATAAACTAAAACATCAAATTAAATTGTGACTTTCTCCTTGGTTTGCCTGTGGTGTATATGCATGATTAGAGTCTCACAACAGCGTAATGCAGCCATGACCATTCAGGCCTTTACAGCCATTGAAGCAGGACAGTCTCCCCAAGCATGGGAGCTAAAATGTTATGCTCAGGATGCGAGGCTAAGCACTGCACTCAGGGTCAGCCACTGTAGACCCAGAGAAGAGCATGTCTGATTGCATGCGGGTTGATGCCCCAGGTCCCGCCTCTGAGAAAAAGGGATCAGACGGGTCTGATGCTCTTTGGGTGGATGACACTTAAATGAACATCAGTACAAAGTCCCAATTTATTTCTAATATCAGAGATCAGACCTCTACTCTTGCCTGATGCGTCTAAAACAAAAAGGGGGAACTGTAGAGAGCTGCGTAATGCCGCGCCTTAAAGATGGAGCTGGTTTCCACCTTCCACCTTCCCGATGGTGAGTGCTTTCTGACACAAACAACTCCATATTTGCTAAGGCTGAGGATCTGGCTTGCTTCCATGTATGTGGACCTATCTGCATTGCCCACGTGGCACGCCTGGGTTGGCTACCCAGAGGCTATTTAAGCTGTGGGCTGTCTTTCCCCAGGGTCAGAAGATTGTTCAAGGTTCCTAAATAAACTGCATTGAAAAAAAAAAAAAAAGAAATAGAAAAACAGAAGCTGGGCTTAGGAAATTACAGAAGTGGCTGTATATTTGTATCTAACAAATAATTAGAAAACCAAAAATATGAGAGAGGGTGAGACAGGGGGCTACAGCTGGGATACAAAGTAAATAAACTGTAATTAATATAAAAAATAATTAAAAACACAAAAAAAGAAAATAAAAAATATATAGTGTGTGAGAAAGTACCAGATTGATTTCCAAAGTGGTTGTACAAGTTTACATTCCTACAGGCAATGAAGGAGGGTTCTCCTTGCTCCACATCCTCTCCAGCATGTGTTGTCACTCTCTAATTTTTTATCTTAGTCATTCTGTTAGGTGTAAGATGAAATCTCAGGGTCGTTTTGATTTCCATTTCTCTGGTGACCAAGGGCATTGAGAATTTCTTTAAGTGTTCCTCTACTATTCGATTTTCCTCTATTGAGAATTCTCTGTTTAACTCTGTATCCCATTTTTTTAATTGGATTACTTGATTTGTTGCTGTTCAACTTCTTTAGTTCTTTATATATTCAGGATATCAGCCCTCAGTCAGATATAGGTTTGGTGAAGATCCTTTCCCAATCTGTAGGCAGTCGTTTTGTTCTGGGGACAATGTACTTTGCTTTACAGAAGCTTTTCAGTTTCATGAGGTCCCATTTATTGATTGTTGATCTTAGAGCCTGTGCTGTTGGTGTTCTGTTCCGGAAGTTGTCTCCTGTGCCATTAAGTTCAAGGTTCTTCCCCACTTTTTCTTCTAACTGATTTAATGTGTCTGTGAGGTATCCCAGAAGCAGAAAGACGCACAGTGTATATACTCACTCATAAGTGCAGAGGGCCTCTGAAAGGCTCTACCCTGCAGGGTATCAAAGCAGATGCTGAAACTTATAGCCAAACTTTGAACGTGGGAAATATAAGACCTGGAGAGAACAGGAGCTCCACAAGGAGATCAACAGAACCAAAAAATCTGGGCACAGGGGTCTTTTCTGAGACTGATACTCCAACCAAGGACCATTCATGGAAATAACCTAGAACCCCTGCACAGATATAGCCCATGGCAGTTCAGTGTCCAAGTGGGTTCCATAGTAATGGGAACAAGGATTGTCTCTGACATGAACTGATTGGTCTGCTCTTTGATCACCTCCCCTTCAGGGGAGTGTAGCCTTACCAGGCCACAGAGGAAGACAATGCAGCCACTCCTGAAGAGACCTGATAGACTAGGATCAGAAGGAAGGGGAGGAACATCTCCCCTATCAGTGGACTGGGGGGGGCCATGGGTGGAGAAGAAGAGGGAAGGGTGGGGTTGGGAGGGGAGAAGGGAGGGAGGTACAGATGGAATATGAAGTGAATAAACTGTAATTAATAAGATTAAAAATTAAAAATGTATGAAAGAACAAAATAGAGACAAACTTAATATATATATATATATATATATATATATATATATAGTGTGTGTGTGTGTGTGTGTGTGTGTGTGTGTGTGTGTGTTTGCTCAGAAAACTAGTACACTTCATAGGTTAAATGTTAGAGTTTGTGGAGATGATCACCCACATTTCAGGGCAATAAGGTGCTGTTTCCATCTGGATTGAAAATCAGGTTGCAGATAAGGCTGTCGTGACAGATATCTATATTAAACAAAAGTATAAATGTTAATTATTTGAGTTAGCCTGAAATTATTAGACATTTCATGATGTAATGTTAAATTGAATTGTCTGTGTTTAATTAAGAAACCTACCCTAGATACTATCACAGTAAGGAGAGCACTTCATTCTTAGGGTCTTTAAGCATTTCACAGTGACGGCTTAAATGTTTTCTTTATCACAGAAAAGGACCTAGAGTAGGAAGACTACATGGTCTTGAGGTGGGTTGGCAGGGATTCTAACAAACTGTTAAAGAGGAAATATGTCTGTAACATCAGATGGATGCAGGAGGAAAGGCTAAAGAAGATGTTCCATTGCTTGCTTCACGTCTAGAATTCTGAAATAAATATGTATTAATTAACAGAATGCTATAATAAATGCTTAAACATAAAACAGGAAAACCTTCAGGGCCTCACAGAAGGAGAGAAACTGACACAGTTTAATGAGCAGTATGTCTACCCTATTAGCATGCAAATTTGCTTTTGGTTTAATAATATTGTATATATGTAAAATAATTGTTGTAAATTAACATTTTGTGATACGTTACCAACAGTTCCATGATTCAAAGAAGTACTGTGTGTGTGTCTCATCTAGGATTAAGTTTCTCAGGGGAAGAGGTTATGAATGGAAAGTTTTAGAAGCTCTAATCTGATTTTCTTTTTGCATATGTCCTATATGTCTATAGGACATATATGTCTATAGCAGAGACAGACAGCATGACCCCAAAGTTACAGTATGGGCGGCTATGTGCACCAAATTTCCATAGGAGTATGATGTGGCCAACAGATGGGATAGGGCTTATAATCTGCAGTCACAGACAAAAGAACAAAGACAATGAATGAAAGAATTGTGAAGAAATAACACCTACAAAATGGGGGAAAAAAGCTGGTATAAATCCAAATCCTATTAACAGCTAAAACCAAATGATCAAGAATCTAGGCAAACATTTTTTTTAACATACATACAATGACTAAAACAAAGGAAAAGGAAGACTTACCACAAACACCTATGCAAAATAATGGAAGTTCTTCACTGCATTCTGGAAGATGATTATACCAAAAATTTTATTAGACACTGAAAAACAAATAGATCTTTGAGTTTAGCAATAAATTAAGGTAATAAAGAGAAATCATTGAAAACAATATTATATCATACCTTGTAAACTTAAAATATTCTACAAATAAGTATTTTAATAATTTTTTTTCTATGAACAAAATCATACGCAAACATCTCATTTATGTTCTTTTAAATGGATGTTTGAAGAGTTAACGTTGGTAACCACACTAAAATATTTTCGTATATCTTTTAGACAAATCTAAGTGTTAAAGAGCCATGATATCAGTAGTAAAAAATCATGATTTTATGTAATAAAATGAAACTGAGAAAGAGTATTTAAGGTTCTAAGTAAATAGTAATGTGTGACCTACTTACTAACTAAAATTTTCAATTAGTGCTGACACAAGGAATATGTAAGCATCAACTACAACTGTAATCCACACTGTACAGGTGTTGAACACAGCTAAAGGTTGTGGGAGCATCCTTGGGGGAAAATACGTAAATGCAACATGTTCAACTTATGAATGACATTGTCATGCACACTACAGCAACAATGAGACACCATTCAAAGCCACTGAACTTACTTAATAAAAAAAATAATAATCTGGAAAATGCCAGTGGAGACAAAAATATGAAGTGACAATTATTTACCTGTTATACTCCATAACTGACCTGTTCAATTTATTGACCACAGTTACTAGAGAAATGTATGACTATGTGATCATTTTGAAGTGCAGGTATTCTATGCATAGGCATTTAGATGTTTTCTGCTATGATTATATTCACATCTCAACAAGACAAGTCATATGAAATATGCATTATTCATAGCTGTCAAAAATAGTATTCATAAACACACAAATACTAGAAAAATATACATCTATCTATCAATATTGAAAAAGACGGGTTGCAATAAATTATTCTCTACCACAATTTGTTGAAGCAAAAATTGCAAACTATTGTGAAGAATGAATGTCAACAGTCTGGTCATTTGTTGGAAGGGGATGAATGTGATAAATGAGTGAGTATAAATGATGCTTCTCCTATATTTTCTATTTCTTAAATTATTTATATATGTAGTTTATAATGATTATTGAATTGTTTTCCTGGGATTGTGTTTATTATTTTGTGTGTATCCAGTACCACAGTAGCATCCATATTTACAAGTGGCCTGAGAAAATGATTCCTTCTGAAAATTTTACAAATCTCTGTGCTCAATAATGAACTCTACATAAAACATCTTTTACAAACAATGAAGAAGAAGGGCTTCTCTCATTTTCTCATTTCAACATTGCTTTGAAATCTGTATCTACTTGGGAGGGAAAACACTGAGTAAATCGTGAAATACAACTTAAATCCAATTATGGAGGTTAGATAGAGTCACATGGCTCTAAAACAAACAACAGCAACCCAAAACAAACAAACAAACATGGTTTCTCCATCTCAAATCAAAGGAAAATCAAGACAGCTGCAAATGTATAATAAACTCCATGTCCAGAAGAAAGAGCAATATATTGATCCTTATTCAGAATTCATAGTTTCAAAACTAGGAGTGTCTGAGAGGCAATTAAATGAAAAAATATTCACAACAATAAGTTCAACAAAAGAGTAGTAATTACATACTATAATTCCATTGTGGTGCTGAAGGGTAAACATAAGCTAGGATATTTAAACATGTGAGTATGTGTATTGCTAGGTGGTTAGATGCACAGATGTTTTCTATGCCCTTAATATATCTGAGTGTACTTTCAATTAAATTCTCAGCAGGTGTCTACACAAAACTAACATTGTACTTCTAAAATTCATTGAGAAGAATCAAAAGCAAAACAATGCTAATAAGACAAGCACCAGAACAGTATAAGGGAGCAAACTTAGGAAGAATAGGGATATAATAAATAGTTTTAATGATTAAATCATTCATATTTATTTGAAACAGACCTTGTTATAAATGAATCAGGATATAGTTCAAATACATCTTTTTTTCTTTACCTGTTGACAGATTGATAATGACTTGGTAGGTGATGATTATAATAGATTAATAATGGCTATAGAGATTGGCAGATTGTTGGTAGATAAAAGTTCCCTTGTTAAGTGATAGTAAAAAGATGATAGATGCTTAGTTCTTTGATAAAACATAAGAAAAAGATAATAGGTAGGTTGATGGATGATAAATAAGTAGATAGATATAATTAAACGGAATACAATAGTTAATAGAAAAACAAATGATAAATAAATAATAGTTATAAATTATGGAGAGGGATATTTTAATATCAAATAATAGACAGATATTTTCTATACAGAACAATTATCAGAAAGTTATATTGAATAATTAGCTCAGAAACATATTTAAAAGCTATTCTAATTTTTTTTTACAAATCAAAATTGTAGCTTTTAATATATTAGAAGTAAATTCATTTGCAGATAGAGTCTTTATTAAAAAAAACAAGTTAAAGTATTTTTGTTATGGTGTGATCGGGTATAAATAGGACTAGATTCTTATAAAAAGAAAAATTTGAACACAGAATCACAAGGAAAAAATGTGCAGGAAATTGGGAGAAGAGTCCCTCTGCACTGAGAGAGATCCAATATTCCCTTATAGTCTCAGGAGAAGCCAACTCTGAACCAGCTTGAATTTTTATGTTGATACTCCATAATTATGAGACAAAAATAGTATCGTCATCATTACCCATTCTGCAGTACTTTGTTGTGACAATCTTAACAAATGCAAAATCTAACCAGACTTAGAAGTGTAGAACTGATATAGAGAAATGGAAGCAAAAATACATGAAAATGGACCCATTATCTCACAAAGTAGCTGAAAATTATGTTATAAAGTAGCTGTAAATCTGTGAAGGTTGTTTTTGTCAACTTGACACTAGCTGGAGTTTTCTGAGAAGAGAGAAACACAGCTGAGAAAACGCCTCTTAAGACGTTTAGCTGGCCTAAAGGCAAGCTTTTGAACATTTTCCCAGTTAGCGACTGACTTGGAAGGGCCCAGTCCACAGGAAGCAATGTGACCCCTGAGGTCATGGTCCTAGGAACCATAGAAAAGCTGGCTGATCAAGCCATGGAGGAAGAGAAGATGTATTCATCATTTCTCTATGGCTTCTGTATCAGTTCTTGTTTCCATATTTCTGCTTTGAGTTCCTGCCCTGACTTCCCTGAGTGACAAACAACAAACTATAAGAAGAAGGAAACCCTTTCCTCCACAAATTGCTTTTGGTCATGTTCACTATCATAATAATACTACAGTGACTAAAACAGATTCAATTCTATGCCATCCCCACATATTTTTTCAAAAGGGAAGATAGTATCCTCTTTATCTGGAAGTGTGGTAAAACACATCAAATGCCTGGATAACCTAATGTATTTTAGAGACTGCTAGCTTACTAGCACATATGGATATTAACTTGATAGTTTTAACTCACTGTCTCTTCCTATGAGAATATTATATGTCACAGAAATATTCAAAGAAGGATTTTGTATGGCCACACACCTAGATTTTATTACTTTGTAAGAGAAAGAAAAGTGGAAGCTGAATATGCAATGATAAGATCTCCAGAAGTGCACACAGACAGAATGGATAATAACACCTATCGGCTGATAAGACCTCCAAAACACATGCAGCCATTGGCCGAACATGGGTGAAGAAGGATGGGCCTTTTTATTTTATTGTGTTTTTAAAGAAAAATTGTATTGAAAGAGAAACAAGCACTTGTTATGAATGAAACAACATCCTGTGTCACTTCTGACCATTTCTAATCTGTAGAGTTACAATGTTTGAAACTAGAAAGTGGTGGGTGATTAATTGATCAAGCTTCCTGACTATATTTCCCTAATGAATTGTACCCTTTTAAGATTACTGTTGCATTTACTAAACAATAGATTAAAATCCTAGGGTGCATTTTCTCATGAAGATTAGAAACACTAAATATCCTAATGAAATTAAAAATACTGTAAACTATATTAAAAGAGCAAAAGAAATAACACTTAAAATATAATTTAATGAAAACTCATAAGTGATAAGCAAAAGCAATATTGACTATTTATACATGCACTGTAGAAGGAAGAAGCAAAGGACTACAGATTTTATGGAATGCATGATGGACATTTAACTCCAAACTCATAGCCAGGTCAGCATTCTTGTTCTGAAGTCAGTATATTTTTAGAGTAGTGGCTGAGACAGGGAACTCCAAGCTGACTGATAGGCCACTTTCATACTAGCATCTTGCCCTTGGAAGTGATTTATTATCTTATTGACTCAGTGATTTCAACTGTAAAATAGGGTTCCTGGGAGTGCACACCTCCTTGAGTTCCTGTGAAGATGAAATGAGCTATATCACCCCTCCTGCAAAACATCGTCAATGTGTTTTATAGATCAATTTGATTCATAATATTCTCTATGACAGTCTGGGGACATGTTTATTAAATAAGAGAAACCAAACACCTGGGATGACCCTGTACACTTGGGTGAAACAGTGATTATTATTTGTAATCTGATTTTATCAGTGTGAGCAATGAACACCTGTGATACTCTGTAAGTGTATGATTATTGATTAATAATTGTAAGACCTGAGACCAGGGCTTGTGTCAAGGCCACTGAGAAACAGTATGCTTCTTAGCCATGAAACATTTCAATTTCCTTTTTGCATTAAGGAGCTGAAGGGTGGCAAAAGCTACATTTAACACATAAAAAACGAAACCAAAATTTATCTCTGAAAACTACTACGGATGAAATAAATTCACAAATGCTAATGAACTCCACAGTGCAAATTATTCTTTTATAATTTTCTCATGAAATTCATTAAGTTTCTCAAGAATAAAGACATTACTCATTTTGAAAACCTCATATTTACACTGGGGTCAAACTTTGTATAAACTATACAATCTAACACAAAAGTGTGGGTGAAGCCAGTATCTTACATTTTACAGAAAAATAAGATTTAGAAAGTTTGGTGTTCATTTCCACAAACTCACAGCTGAATACAGTCGCCTTTCACTGCACACTGTTTTGTGACTTCTTGATCAATCTCAAACATGGCATCATCACTAACCTCCGCCTCCATCCAAAAAGAATGTAAAAGCAAAATAATGTACAAGAGCAGGTTTTGGACCTATTTGATTTCCTATGATGTGTGAAAATCAGTCACTATGCTTTCCTGTTCATTTGTTTCTGATGTATTTTGGACTCTAGCATGGACCACTGCAAGTTGGCTTCTTTGTTCAGAGCCCATTGTCCACAGCCTCTCTCTCAAATCTTTGGACAGGGAAAACTTTCCAAACCACAAATATGACCTTTTCTCTTCCTGACTAGAAGATTTCAGTTAACCCCTTATTCTCCAAACAGGGCCCCAAGTCATAAACATCACTCTGAAGGCTGACATGTTTCCCCCCTCTTCCCACATTCTCTTGCCAGAAAGCCGATCTCTCACTCTTTCATCAGGCTTTCACAGCTGACTTTTATTCACTTAAAATACTTTATCTCACTAATTCATACTTACCTTCATAATATTTTTTATTCTTTCTTAGGAGATCTTTTTCGGCTTTTTTTATTTTTTATTTTTTATTTTTTGCTTTCTTATATGTTCCAATTAATCACCATATACCTCCTCTATTAGGTACAGACCTTTTTTGCTTTTTGTTTGCTTGTTTTGTTGTTTGTACTTAAGCAGAAAATACTTTTATCCTTGCGCCTCCAGCTCACATATGCATATACACAAGCCCATATTTACTACAATCTGAGCTTTTTCCTTGTATGTGAACTTCATCTTTCTGTCCAAAGCTCACCGGAATTTCTGTATTCATTGACTGATGGTTTTCCTTTCCCTGACCTGCGTTTAAAAGCAATAGTAGTTCTTGGACATATTTGAAAGAGGATCCATTTCCATTGGGTTTTCTTCTCGGTCAACCAAAGATGAAATAAAGTTCCCTGCTTTCAATCTAGATACACCCTCAAGTGTCTTTCTCAGTATGAAAACCTACCTAAGTTTCTGGGATATTTCTCTAAACCCCTTCTCTTGCAATAAATATGGAAATGCCTACATAGATATTATGTAAATTATCTCCTTTCCAAACTAAACTTGCTAAACTACATTATGTGCTTAGAAATTATACTGTCTAGGTCCAGTCCAAGTTTGCTCTTTTGTTCAGTCTCTCTGAGGCTCTATGGGCCCAGATTAGCTGATTCTGTAGGTTTTTTGTGGTGTCCTTTACCCATGCACCGCCCTCAATTCTTCCTCCCACTCTTCCACAAAACTCACCCAAGCTGGGACTATTGTTTGGCTGTGGGTCTCTGTACCTGCTTCAGGGAACCAGAGTCGGTTGGCACCCCTTGGGGGCCTCTCTTCTCAGAAAAAAAAAAAAAAGAGAGAGAGGGGAGCGAGGAGGAGGTGGTATGAGGTTGGGACTGGGAGAAGAGGAGGGAGGGGGCTGGGATAAGGCTGTAAAGTGATTAAAAATTGTTAATAATTTAAACAAAAAGAAAAAAGAAAGAAAAAAAATATTCTACTGTCTTGGAAACAGTCTGGATAGTTTTCCTCTGTAAGTGAAGTCTTTAAGATGGAACTGCCTGTTAAAGTTTCTGTCTAGTTTGCTGAAACTCTCAGGCTTACCGGTTTTGCCTGAGGCGTGCTGGAAGTGTGTGGAGGGCTCTCACGCCCTTTTTTCTGTGTTAGACAGGACTATGAAGAGCTAGAGAAGCAGCTGAAGGAAGTGTTTAAGGAGCGTAGCACAGTCCTCCGGCAGCTGACAAAGACATCCAGAGAACTGGACGGGATCAAAGTCAACCTTCAGGTGAGTTGAAAACTAATTTTCTCAGCAGCAAAGGCGTGTATTCACCCCCACAAGACTGATATGCATTTTTAAACAGTTCTCTCTACATCACTGGACTTGACCACTCCAGTTATTATTTATTATTATTTGAGCTTTGAAATGAAATATCTTTTGAAATGGTCAAGAGACCGGCAGTTTCCAGACATCAAAAGGAGCAAACTGTGTAGTTGGCAAAGCCATCAGTTCCTCCCAGATTCCAAGATCCCTTTGACCCTGTGTTCTTGGTACTACAAAAAGATGGAAAGGAATTATAGGAATAATATTTTGAAGAGAATTTTAGATTTTCTCTAGGATAGCTCTAAATATCCTTTAAGCAAACTTCTATATAGAAATGGATATCTTACAAAGGAGACTATCATGTTTAAAATAAGACAAAACAAGAGTCTATTTCATATGAAAATTTCTTTTGTTTTGTTGTTGTTTGTCTGTCTGTTTGTTTGTTTGTTTGTTTGTTTGTTTTTCAAGATAGTATTTCTCTGAGTAGCCTTGGTTGTCCTGGAACTCACTTGCAGATGGGATTTGCCTGCCTCTGCCTCCTGAATGCTAGGATTAAAGGCATACACGACCACCACCCAGATTAAAATCTTTCTAAAATCTGATGGCATTTTTTTGTTCTGTGAACTTACATTTTTATTTTGTTGAAAATAGATTTTTTTCATACAATATATTCTAATAATGGTTTCTTCTTCCCTGACCCTTCCAAGTTCCTCTCTACTCCCTTCTCGTCCAGATCCACCCCTCTTTATGTCTCTTCTGATAAAACAAATAGAACTAAGGGATCATAATAACATTAAACATAATATAATAAGATAAAACAAAAACAAACTAACCAGAAAAGGAAGAAAACACAAACAAACAGAAGAGAAAGGACCAAAGAAAAAGCACAAGAAACACATATAGACACAGATACACATATGTCCAAGCCCATAAGAACACAAAACCAGAACCCACAATATATACACAATGGTAAAAGAAAACATCATTATGAGGCACACATAATGAAGCAAGAAATTGCACTTTCCTCCACTTTACACATTGTAATCACTGAGTATCTACTGTATACTAAATTCTTTAGTGGTGTTGCATGACTTAATTCTTTTAAATAAATATAGAAGAGGCTACTCTTGTGATTTTTTCCTTATTATGCATAAGCAATATTGTCTAGAGAAAGTTATTTGTTTTGGAAAGTCAATAAAGATATAGAGTTTAAATATAAGCAATTTTGCTTCAGAGCCTTTTCACATACCACAGAACTGGGGCTGTATGTTACCTTGGTCCTCAAGGTCTGCATGATTCAGTGATGCCACGATGGCACCGTAGGAAAGATGATGGTGGCAGTGCAGTCAACCATTAGTGCATTGACTTTGGCCCAACTTATAGTTTAAACTCTTGTTACAGAAGTTGTGCTACATTGAAAGAGTAAAACTAACCACATGATGACAGGTAGAAGGATTAGATAGTTTATGAGGAATAGTGCATCCAAACACCAAACTCCGAAAAGCAGAGAGGAGGATTCAAGAGGCTACAAATTGTTTTATTTTTGAAAGCCAAGACACAGATTACTGAGATGAAAATTAACAGGTAAATAAGCCTGGGAAAGATATTAAAGACATCTGTCTCTTCCCAGGGGGGTGGAACCCCTGGCACAGGAGCATATCATCTCCATATGGTAAAATGCCCTGGGGCGGTCAGGGATTTTACCATTCCCAGAACACTGTTTCCTAAGTCAAGGTGTGTCCTTATGAGCTAAAATATTGTTAAACAGAAATTTTCATGGAACTGTATTTTTTGAAAGGATAAAAATCTTCCCTGAAAGGTTGTCATAACTTTGAAAATGATTTTGTGATAGTACATGCTATAGAAGATGTTTTTTGTTGTTTATCTGAATAAATCCCTTTAGTAAACTCTCCGCAAAATTGTCATGATATTATGTTTATTAGAAAATGAAGAGTGAAGGCTTAAGTTGATCACAGGATGTGTATGAGTCATTCACATAAAAGGAGTGATATCAAATCTCAAACTTAAAGTAAATGAATATAAAACTATGCATTATGTGACTTTTCCTGACAATTTGTGGACAAGATGTTTATGCACTCCAGATAAAGAACTAGTATCGGCCCACAGAAACTATCCCACCTACTATGAGACAAAAAGTATCACTTTGATATCTGACTTTACACATTGTATTCACTGAGTACCTATCCTATACTACATTCTTGGTGGCATTACATGACCTAATTCTTTTATCTAAATATAGGAAATGGTACTTTCATGATTTTTCTTGGTGAACTGGTAAGTCCAGTTGGAGTTAAGTACAGGAGTATAGGTGAGCAGGGACATGAGCTACAAGCAACTTCCCTATCGCACCAACCTTAGGCAACTTTTGTTAATTTTGTGCATTTGCTTTAAGAAAGGCTCTAAGAAGATGATGCAGCCAGCCATGATGAGACCGGACAGGCTAGGGTCAGATAGAAGGGGAGGAGGTTTTCCTCTATCAGTGGACTAGAGGAGGGGCATGGGAGAAGAGGGAGAGTGGGACTGGGAGGAGAATGAGAGGGGATATATCTGGGATACAAAGTGAATAAATTGTAATAAATAATAATAAATTTTAAACATTTTTTTAATAAAAGAAACTACCCCCTCCCAAAAAAAAGACAGCCTCTAGTTTTCATGCTGGCCTTGAACTCACTATGTAGTCAGTGATGATCATTTACACCTCATCCTAATGCCTCCAGCTCCTCAGGGGGAATACACGTGCCTCCTACTATGCCCATTTCCTTGAATGGTCCTGGAACTGGAACTGGAACCTGGAGATTTGCTAGGCAGACACTCTACCAGCTTCTGAAATTGCTTTAAACACCTGTCCTGTCTTCAATAAGGTGATGTTATTAGGACCAATTTTGGATAAATAGGTAAATAGGTCACTCTGATTTCAAGATAGCAGGAATGTACTGTCCAAATGACAGAGTTCCTCGCTTCAAACAACTCTGTCATATATCTTTATTTTAGTACTTTACTTTAAAACATTTTTTTTAATTTTTTAGTTTTTCTCCTTATTTGTTAAAAGTATTTGTTTGTCTGTTTTAATTTCATGTGAATGAATGTTTTGCCTGCATATATACCAGTACAGCATGCGCACTCAGGATATGTGGAGCCCAAGATACCTTGGAACTGGAGTTACAGACAGTTGTTAGCCTTCGTGTGGGTGCTTGGAAACAAACCCTGATCTTCTACAAGAGGAGCAAGTGCTCATAAGGGCTCTCTCCAGTCCCTCTTAGATTTTTTTTTTCATTTTGTTTGTTTAATTTTTAATGTAAGTCATCCAAGGCAGGAAATCTAACTTTTGAAAATAGATTTCTAGGCTGACACTCTTCATAATTTTAACCTGTGTGGAAGAGGTTAGGGTGATCAAATAATGTGTCAGTTAATAAGTTGGTAAATCTACCTTCCTATCACTAAAAGAATCAAGATCGTCATGAATTGCTTATATACTGTTCACTGGATATTGCTAAAGAGAAAATAATTATGTGAAATAGGTCTTCTAGCAGGCTATGCCTTTCTGACATCCATCTGATATATGGGCTTCTTACTGCTGAACTGTGTGTATATCACCAGTTATTGAATCCAGACCTTTAATTGCACACTCTACTTATTTATATCCCTACCTCTCCGTCTAATTACTTTTTTTTTATTATTTGAAACATTTTAGTAGAGTCCTCTGACCTTTTGATCTGCATTTTCCTCACATGCAAAATATACACAATAGTCAGTAATAAACACACTTTAAATATCATTGTTCTCCTTTAATCTGAGTTGAATAACAAATAAAATTGACCCCTTATATATTTTATAACAATTTTAACAAATGAAGAGGTCAGAGGGCTGGGTTTGTGATCCATCAGGTTGGATCCATGATGTACACTGATCTGTCTGTCTTGATTGTTGAGATTCCCTACTTTAATTTTTCATACTTCCCTCTTTGTTAGGAGAAGCTGTATTTTTTATTCATTTATTTATTTGATTGTTACAATTTATTCACTTTGTATCCCAGCTGTAGCCCTCTTCCTTGACCCCTCCCAATCCCACCTCCCCCTTTCTTGTCCCATGTCCCTTCCCCAGTCCACTGATAGGGGAGGTCCTCCTCTCCTTCCATCTGACCCTAGCCTATCAGATCTCATCAGGACTGGCTGCACTGTCTTCCTCTGTGGCCTGGTAAGGCTGCCCTCTTCCCAAGAGGTTGATGATCAAACAGCCAGCCACTGAGTTCATGGCAGAGACAGCCCCTGTTCCCCTTACTAGGGTACCCACTAGGAGACTGAGCTGCCATGGGCTACATCTGTGCAGGTGTTCTAGGTTATCTCCATGCATAGCCCTTGGTGGAGTATCAGTCTCAGAAAAGACCCCTGGGTCCAGATTTTTCATTCTCTTGTTCTCCCTGTGGAGCTCCTGTCCCCACCCGGGGGTTTCTATCTCCACCTTCTTTCATAAGATTCCCTGCATTCTGCTCTAAGTTTGGCTATGAGTGTCAGTATCCGCTTTAATACCCTGCTGGGTAGAGTCTTTCAAAGGCCCTCTGTGGTAGGCTCCTGTCCTGTTCCCTGTTTTCTTCCGCTTCTAATGTCCATCTCATCCACTTTCTGAGTGAGGATTGAGCAACTTCCTTAGGGTCTTCCTTGTTGCTTAGCTTCTTTAGGAGTATTGATTTTAGTATGTTTATCCTATATTATATGCCTAATAACCATGTATAAGTGAGTATATACCATGTGTGTCTTTCTGCTTCTGGGATACCTCACCCAGGATGATCTTTTCTAGTTTGCACCATTTACCTGTTAATTTCATGATTTCCTTGTTTTTAATTGATGAGTAGTATTCTATTGTATAAACATACCATAATTTCTGTATCCATTCCTCTGTTGAGGGACATCTGGATTATTTCTAGATTCTGGATATTATGAATAAAACTGCTACATACATGGTTGAGCAAATGTCCTTGTTGCATACTTGCACATATTTTGGATATATGCCTAGAAGCAAGCCTATAGCCAACATCAAACTAAATGGAGAGAAACTTAAATCAATCCCACTGAAATCAGGGACAACACAAGGCCTGCCAGTCTCTCTGTATCTCTAACATAGTACAAGTCCTAACTAGAGTAATAACACAACTAACGGAGATCAAGGTGATACAAATCAGAAAGGAAGAAGTCAAAACACCATTATTCACAGATGATAAGATAGTATAAATGAGCAACCCAAAAAATTCTACCAGAGAATTCCTTCAGCTGATAAACACCTTCAGGAAAGTGGCAGGACACAGAATTAACTCAAAAAATAAATAAATAAATACATAAATAAATAAACAAAAAATAAAAAAAAAAACACTAGCCCTCCTGTATACAAAAGACAAAAGGGCTGAAAAAGAAATTAGGGAAACAACACTCTTCACAATAGCCACTGATAACATTAAGTACCTTGGTGTGACTCTAACCAAACAAGTGAAAGACCTATTTTAAAAAAACTTCAAGTCTCTGAAGAAAGAAATAGAAGAAGATATCAGAAGATGGAAAGATCTCCCAAGCTCATGGGTTGGTAGGATTAACATAGTGAAAATGGCCATCCTACCAAAAGCAATCTACAGATTCAATGGAATTCCCATCGAAATACCAACACAATTCTTTACAGACCTTGAAAGAACAATTCTCAGTTTCATATGGAAAAACAAAAAACCCAGAATTTCTAAAACAATCTTACACAATAAAAGAACTTCTGGAGGTATCCCTGATCCCAAGCTGTACAACACAGCAATGGTAATCAAAACCTCATAGAAACAAATTGGGTTATAAATGGAATCGAATAGAAGACCCAGAAACTTTTTTTTTCTAAATACACAAAACACTGCTTGTTGGATACTTTCTTAAGAGACTGTCAGACCTTGTGAGGCCCTAGGTATCCCTGATAAAACTAATACTGTAAGAAAGTTCTCTGTTGAGCTGAAACGCTCTTCAGGCAGCACCATACTTTACAAGTATGCATAATGCAGAACAGGTGTCTGTTAAATAAACATTAAGGAACAATACACACACTGCTAGACTGCTGCCATTTCCCAACATTCGTAGCTACTCTGTAGAAACTGTTAATGCCTTTTTATTTAAACTTTAAGTATCAAATATGACAGGTTACTCTATTAAACAGTTTACTGAGTATAAATAAGAAAGTTATTAGGAAAGGTTTAACATGAGAGATCCTTGTGTTAGAAGAGCTCAGGGGGCTTTTCTGTTCTAATTTGTGGCCTCTGAATTTTTAATTTGCAAGTATAGAAGTAATAATGACTAGAGTGGCATATATTATTTCCTTAATAGCCATGTCTAGTGAAAAGTCATAAAATTGCCTGGTCCTCTGTCTTTATGTATCCTAGCACATTATTTAGAAATAAGGCATAAACATGAACAAATAAGCATGCACCTTTGACTGCTTTAAGCTTCAATCAGGTTATTACCTGACCTATGCAGGCAATCTTCTATGATCCCTTCCATTTGTTGGAACTACACAGGGCTAATTCAAATTAGCTGCAGAGGACAAACTTTAATGGAACTAGAGAACGCATTTTGTAATTCCTTTATAAAGAGACTGAGGAGCACATGATATGGCTCAGTGGGTGAAGGTGCTTGCTGGTCAAACTTGCTGGTCAAGCTTGCTGGCTCGATATCATGTTTGGAACACATGTAATCTGGAATAGAACTCCACAAAGCTGTCTTCTGACCTGCACACCTGCACCATGACATATTTGACAACATACACATCACATGCACAAACAGACACACATGAAAAATGAAACTTTAAAAATTTTTTAAAAAGAAAACAAGTTATTTGTTGAATATTACTCTTTTCTCCAACATCTGGTGAGCTTCAGTTCAAAGTCATTTGTGCACTAAGAGTTGGACATGTCCTGCTGTGCATCATGAACCCCTCGGCATGTCCTTGGCACTATCAGTACCTGGGGAGATGGAGGAGACTGATTTTAATATCTTTGTTGTATAAACCAACTGCTTTCAAACCTGGTACTAAATATAGATAATAAGTGAATGACAGTGTTTTATCTAAATAAGATACCTTCTCCTCATTTCTCTTTCAGTCTTTGAAAAATGATGAGCAATCTTCCAAAACTGATGTTCAGAAGCTCCTGGAGTTAGGCCAGAAACAGAGGTAAGACTGAAGTTCTATATTCTTTTCCATTCTTTCTTTTTTCTTTAATTTAAAACCTCCTACCAACCTTCACCCTCACCCCCTCTATTTTTGAAATACTACTACAGGGTATGAACTTACCTCCTTGTGTACACTTGGGTGCATATGAGACTTACCCTGTGTGCGTAGTTCTCTTTTACAATAGCTCTGGGTGGGATTTCAGAGTCTGCATTTTATACATTGACTTGGTAAGGGTCATATTCTAAGCAGTTAAGTGAATTGCTGAGACCTATGCTCTTGGGATTTGAATTTTTAAAAATCGTCAGATTCAATATCCACTTCATTCCAAGCTGACTCTTTGATCAACAAGCAAAAAGCTGTTCAAAAGTATTACACATATCAAGTAACAGAACAAGGAGCTGATTTCAAGCCTTGTCATGAACCTGGGACTCCAATGCTGACGTTACATATTGACTCTGAAAAGTGTCATTGACATTGACATGCTTTCAGGTTAGGTCAATAATGTGGTTAAAATATCAGCATCATGAATTAATCTTTTTTATTTACAGTGCTGGGTTTTTGGTTTTTGTTACTAGATACTAATATTAAAGTAATTTAGTATATTTTTGTTTATTGTCATTTTCACAACTTATTTTGGCAACAGCAGTGAGCTACAGGCTTGGCAGTCTACCTTCTCAGCCACCTACCATCTGGGTGATGGTTGGACCTTTCTTTGGTCACCTCTGTGTGCTTTAAGTTTCTCATCTGCAAAACAAAGCTAATTGTCTTAATAATTATAACAAAGAAGTTTAAATGAACCAAAAACATTGAACTCCTAGAAATGGGGAGTTTAATAATCTCCCCATTCTACTGGGATGTTTGAATGGTTGGAGTTGGTAGAAATTGGCTAATAAATCAAGATTTCAGTTAAAAAGTAGAAGTTTGGGATATCTACTGAGCAACACAATAACAATTCAATGATGTATTTTGTTTTTTAGAAAAATACATAGACCAAATGTGTAATTATTAGCTAAAATAAACTAAGATCTGTAGAAATTGTAACTTTAACAAAGGGTTTCATCTCAATCAAATCAAATGAATAAAAAATAAAGAAAAAATTTAAGGGGTGGCTCTGAGTGGAGCTCAGTGTCAAGCATTCAGAGCACACAGCAGGTAGCTCTGCGGGAAGGGGGGTATTTAATTCCAGGAGAATTGTCATGCCAACTCTGTTTAGGATGAAAAAGAGATGTAGACAGTTGGGAACACATGGTTCCAAGAAGACAGGGAAGACTATGGTTTGAAGACGTTGTTGTTGGAATAGTAGTGTTTCAGAAAATTCAGCCTTTATTGTAGGAAGGTTCAGGTGAGGTGCCTGATGTTTGACAAAGATGAGGAAAAGCTTACTCCTTTGCTTTGACTATGTTTTCTTGGGTAGCTGTGTCTGTTTATAACAATATGCAAAACCCTTAGGCCACTCAGGATAATGGTATTAAGTCTGTACAATATATTGAACTAAAATTCCATTCGTGAACAAATAACACATTTATAGAGTATTTCTGTGTGTCAGGGACAAATTTTACATATATAGAGAGGATATGAGTCATCTACATACAGCTATCTGGAAAGGAAAGTGGGGAGTTTATTTCTAACAAAAGAGACCAAGACGTGTGTGTGTGTGTGTGTGTGTGTGTGTGTGTGTGTGTGTGTGGTCTTAAAGCAATGGAAAAATAATAGATTATAAATAGCTGATAAATACCTGATAATCACATTAATAGATAGACGACAGGTACACTTATATTGACTATTGAGTAGCACATGTTCAAAATATGTGAAAATATTTTCACAAGACCCTTGAATTCAGAGAGAGACATTAAACAACAGTATTTACTTATTAAGGAGATATGAGCAAAGAAATGACCCTAGGGATGTCCTGAAATGTCTTATGAGTAAACGAGAAAGCATAGTTTGTTCTCTCTGTTGGGTAGAGGGAAGGGTAACTGGAGACAACATGGACTCAGCACAATATGATTACTGACAACTGACTTGTTCTCTGGAAACCAGAAGGAGGCCTGGGCGAGTTGCAAGCTTTTTCTGTATAAGTTACCAGCTCGTTGTCATCTGAAATTCGTGTCTTGCTGAGAGAAAAATACAGATGAAAAATAGACAAAGTAGTAGCTTGATGCTTGCACAGTATGAAAACCTACACTCAGGTAGCCAAGCATGTGAGCAATGTCACCGTGTCACTGGGTCCACCTTTTCTTAGAAGTAGAGATTCAGTTCTGCACCAAAGGGGCTGTAAAGCAGCCAGGCCTAATTATGTGGTCAAATCATCCTGAAGTGGGGCATGGTGTTGAAGCAAACAAGCCTGGAATCTTCTCTCTTCGCACAGTAAGTCTGTGAGGCAGGCTCCTAAAGTTGGAGAAGAGTGGTCTGGTTAAAAAATAAATTAGAGTGAGTATACACCGTATGTGTCTTTTTGCTTCTGGGATAGCTCACTCAGGATGATCCTTTCCAGGTCCCACCGTTTACCTGTAAATTTCATGATTTCCTTATTTTTCTTTGCTGAGTAATATTCCATTGTATAGTTATACCACAATTTCTGCATCCATTCTTCAGTTGAGGGGCATCTGGGCTGTTTCCAGCTTCTGGCTATTACAAATAAGGCTGCTACAAACATGGTTGAGCAAATGTCCTTATTGTGTACTTGAGCCTCTTTTGGATATATACCTAGGAGTGGCATGGCTGGATCTTGAGGAAGCACTATTCCTAGTTGTCTGAGAAAGTGCCAGATTGCTTTTCAGAGTGGTTGTACAAGTTTACATTCCCACCAGCAGTGGAGGAGGGTTCCCCTGTCTCCACACACACACACACACACACGGTACATACTCTCTCATATAGACATGTAATATAGGATAAACCTACTAAAATCTGTACATCTAAAAAAACTAATCAAAAGAGAGGACACTGACTAAAATGCTCAATCCCCATCCTGAAAGGCAAAGAGGAAGGACATCAGAAGAAGAAGAAAACAGGAAACAAGCCAGAAACCCAAACCCGCCACGGAGGGCCTCTGAAAGGATCTGCCCTGCAGACTATCAAAGCAGATGCTGAGACTTAGGGCCAACTGTTAGGCAGTGTGCATGGAATCTTATGTAAGAAGTGGGAAATAGTAAGAGCTGGAGAAGACATGAACTCCACAAGGAGAGCAACAGAACCAGAAATTTGAACACAGGTGTCCTCCCAGAGACTCATACTCCAACCAAGTAGCATGCATGGAGATAACCTAGAACCCCTGCACAGATGTAGCCCATGGCAGTTTAGTGTCCAAGTGGGTTAGACAGTGATGGGAAGAGGGACTGCCTCTGACATAATCTGATTGGCCTGTTCTTTGATCACCTCCCCCTGAGAGGGGAGCAGGCCACAGAAGAGGACAATGCAGCCCCTCCTGATGATATCTGATAGACTAAGATCAGAAAGGAGAGGAGGACCTCACCTATCAGTGGACTTGGGGAGGGGCATGCCTGAAGCCGGGGTAGGAAGGGTGGGATCAGGAGGGGAGAAGGGAGGGGCTTATGGGGGGATACAAAGTGAATAATGTGTAATTAATAAAAAAATAGTAAAAAAATAAAAATAAAAAATAAATTAGAAAGGAAGACAGAAAAATGTGGTAATATTTGGGTAGTAGATGTTAAAGCCTAGCTGTCCATCACACTTAGTAGCTCTGCTCACATAGATGGATACATAATTCTGGGCTTCTGCCACATAAAAATGTCATCTTTATTTATATTTATATAATATATATATATTATGTGTTTTATTTTATTTATAAGTGTTTTTTAATTTTTTTATTATTACAGTTTATTCATTTTGTATCCCAGCTGTGGAGGGGACGAGGGACGCTATAGTTAGGATATTTATAAGTGTTTTGCTTGTATGTATGTGCTCCACATGTATGTGTGGTTCCCATAGAAGTCAGAAAAGGACAGCTGGTGCCCTGAAACTTGGGAGTCACCACATGGGTGCTGTGACTGAACGTTGTTCTTTCTACAAGTAGAACAAGTGCTTTTAACTATGGAGCCTTCCCTGCTGGCCTTTCCTCCAACATCAAATGACAGAGACTACTGCTTGTTTCATCATTTTTTGTCTACTGGTCTTCATAAATCAGAATACAAAATTGTTTATTCCCTCATCTTTTATACTGTCATTTTATTAAATATATGAAATACATTGTTTAAAACTTACAATAGCTACATTAACCATAAATTCTAGAATGAGAAGTGGTAAGTTACTATAAAATTACTTTAACATTTTTCATTGAATGTATAATTCATTTTTCAAGATGTCCTTGTTGAAGACTGTTTCTTTCCTTCCTCCTTACCATTGTTTCTTTCTTCTTCTCAGTAGAAGTAGTATAATACCCTCCTGCAAGACTGAATGCGTTCATACTGGGCACAATGCCTTTGTATGAGGCAGTTTTCCAGCAGATGCAGATATAATATTTTGATTAAATAGATAATATATGTGTGCCTATTGCATAAATAATATATTATAGTATATTTAGTATTTACATATTTTACTAATATTTAATTATTATATCACAAAATCTCTTTGTAAAAAAATCTGGTATTCCAAATATAAATGTTCACATATGAAATTCCCTAAAAAAGCTGCAATTTAGCTTTAGACCATAGATTATGGATTTGCACAGAACCACAATAGAAAATAGAATTTAGAATTTTATTCTATTTTCTCTCCCTCTCTCTCTCTGTCTTCCTCTCCTTCCCTCTCTCCCTCTCCCTCTCTCTCATCTTTCTGTCCCTCTTTCTCTTTCTGTATCTTTCTCTCTGTGTCTCCTTTGAAAATGTAATTTGTGCTATCACAGTACCTAGAACAGAAATCTAGGAGACAAAGACTATTCCAGCTAAAGAAAAGAGCAACATTCCATCTTGTGGGGTGTCCTGCTCAAAGAGTGTACATGAGGCCTCAGTGGGATTGGTTTTGTTTCATTTTTTAATGGATATAGAATAAGAAACTAGCATTTCTAGGCCTTCTGCTAAACATTTTGTTTATTATGTCATTTAAACTTTGCCACAAGTCTAGAAAGTGGGTATATTATTGTGCCCAGTTTTAAATTAAGAAATTTACAAGGAGGGAATTTTATTGCTTACCCAAATTACCAAAGCTAGTTTTCCAGCAATAGATTACAGAATTTAAACTAGTTTGGGTTTTCATAAAATAAAACAGTGCTCTGCTTTTGTGCTGTTGTCTTTCTCCATCACCAGTGTTAAAAGAAGGCATATTCCATGTATATTAATGTTTGGGGTACAATGTCCATGCAATTATAGTGGTATATTTTCTTTCCTGAGCCCATTTAGCCACGGATAAAACTAAATCCCTTTCCCTTATGTTTTCATGAAAAATTCTCAGGCCTTACAAAGTATAGAAGCCACAATGCTATAGAATTAATAAATTATGTGGCTCAAAAGGTTAAAATAATTTCTTTCAGAAGTCCGCAGTGACTTCCTGACCCAGCATGTTCATGCCCTACATGCTGACATTGAAATTAGCTTACTAATTCGAATTATTATATTGAGTTGATTGAACACATTTTATCGCTGCAGTGATTACACTGTGGGATTCTTACAAAACATAATAACAAGGCAATTTCCATTAAATATAACCTGCTTTTAGCATGTGCGTGGAAAAAAAGCACTTTGTTATCAAAGATTTAGATGCATCCTTTTCTATCTTTGTAGCCTTCCATCATTATAGGTAGCTGCTCCTTAAATTCAAAAAGACAGACGAACTTCTCTCTGTTTAGTTCATGGAAAATAGTGGAATCATAGGATATCTCTTCTTTTCCATTTTTTTTTTTTCTACTCACCCAGGGAAGAAATGAAGTCTCTCCAGGAAGCCCTGCAAAACCAGCTTAAAGAGACGTCTGAGAAGGCCGAGAAACACCAGGCGACAGTGAGTGGGTTTTTGTTTCTCCTGAGTCTATTAGCTTGGGGATTGAGAAGTCATTTTTTGCTTCTCTCACTTCACTATGCAAAAATACACCATAAATAATAAAAGTGAAGCCACAATAACAGAAGCTTCAATCATTTAAGAAAGATGAATGTTGTATTTAATTTGGGGGGTCTTCTAGCTCCTACTATTCTCTGTAAGGGATGAACCAAGAGGCATATTAGGTAGGGAACTCGCTCAGGCTAACATTAGTGGTTCATGGATGCTATGGTATTTGCATTGAAAACCAGCTAATCTATGCAGAACCTTCAGCTGTCTCGGACATCTATGGCATAGGAATCACTCCAGAGTAGACCCATACTATCTGCTTAGTCATCAGTCCTACACAATATTTGTAGGGATAGGCTGACAGATTAAGGGGCCAACTGATCCCAGATCTTCCCAAGATGATGTCCTTTTGACCTTCACACTTTCATTCTTTTCACTGATGCTGACCAGAGACAAGAATATGGGCTCCTGAAGCAATGCCAGGATATAGATCATAAGTTCATTTCCCAGACTCACTTTTGTACCATAGAATAAGACTTCTATCATATGAAAGAGAGATAGAGAGCCTGAATCTAGTTTTTAAAATATAATGTATAGTACCATAGAAAATGTGTTTGTTAGAGGTCAGCAGGTTTGAACATATTACTGAGAAGAGAGATTACTATCCAGGGTCTACATTTGGAAGGCTAGAACTGGCCACGAGGCAGAACTAGAGAGGAGACGCCATTATGATTTGTGATTTCAGAGGCCATGCAATGGCGAGACAGCTAAAGACGTTAAGGAAGGACAGTGTGGATAACTGCAGTAGCCTCAAACATAGGTGCTACCCCATATTGTGGTTATCTGTTCCTAAGGTCACGAGGGCAGGTCTGGAGTGGTTTGAAGTGGAGTGTTATTCTTGAGCCAGATGATTGCCATTTGAAAGCATGGACCTGAGAGCACATAACCTATTGTGGACACAGTGAAGAAGACAGGAGGATAGAGAAGGGTATTTCAAGCAGAGTATTGGGGCTAGTCAGAAAAAGGCTGCGCCAGCACTCATTTCTTGAAACAAACTTTCTGAAGCACCAATAAAATAAAACCTCTGTATTAGAAACTAAAAGATTAATGCAGGTATCCATCTTGGTCAATTACTGGAATCCCAGGCTCTATAAATGCTGTAGTGATCCTTTTATTTGCAAAGCTTTTAACAACTTTGATTAGACTGTGAACTTTTGCTTCTGTAACTCAGTTCAGTTTGTCACCCAAGACAGCTGACTCCTAAGGGCAGCCTTTCTTGTAATGATGGTCTGCTCTGCTGTGGGCAGGATTGTTTTCTGTTAAGGATTTCTCGTTATCTCTTTCTTCTTTCTAGATAACACAAACCATGAAAACACTCAGGGATTTTATGTAGGATGTTCTAATGCTTGTCTATCTGGACACCAAATGTTTTATAAAAGAACAGACAAGTCTTTAGCACCTGTCTAGTCATCCCTTCCCTCAATATATGACCTACACTCTTAGATGGATCTGTCTGAAATTTTATCTCTGCTTTGACCAGACTTCATTTGAATTTGTCTTGTGAAATTTAATCTGATAAAAAGTATGTCTTTTCTCAAGACATACTCTATTCACTATTTTCTCAAACCCTTGTAATAAAGCCATATTGTTTTATTGATTCTTTCCTAAGAAGTTATAATTCACAGGAGGAAAATTCCTTGCTTGCTGGTAGACAGAACAACCGAGGCATATACCAGAATGATTCCCACACTTCATGCAAACAGAGATCTGAGAACACTGTCATTCTTGAAAGAGCACAGGCCAAAGACAGAACATCCAATTGTAGAACTGCCATAGATAGAGATATGACCCCTGTGTTCTGCCCCACACGTTCTCATTGCCTTTCTCATGGCTATCCCTTGAAGCCTTAGCACTCCTGTCCCTACCCTCCTAAGCTTGCACCCGTTTTTGAGAACTGACTTAGCATGCTATTCTGGAACTAATTCATAGTGGACCATCTATTCTGTAGACTTGATCAGGCTCTACCAGTTTGCTTACTTATCCAAGTAAGACAGTGTACCACATTAAAACAAAAAGGCTTATGTTAAAGGGGTAATTATATCTGGCATTATAGGCTACAGTAGACAGGAAAGTGATATTCTGTCCTTCCCTCTCTACCCACCATTTTAATTTCATATTCATATATGATCATTTCATTTTCCTCAGGTGCTCTTATTGACTGCTTGGGATACTTATAAAGCTGCTCATTAGGTAATTATTATTCTGTGCACATATGGTACTAAGCAGAGTGTATAAGAAATTGTATCTAACTTGAAAATTATAAGCTATCATCACTATTACTGCCTTCTAATGTCACAACAAGCATTATCAAGGATGATATAGGATCTGACAAGGAAAAATTCATATAATGTGGTCTATTTTTTTAATTTATTTATTTACATTGTATTCCAATTGCAGCTTTTCCTTCCTTCTTCCCTTCCCTCCCCCATTCTCCAGTCCTCCCTTTTTCCTCAAGAAAGGGAACTGAGACTATACTCCAACCAAGGTACATTTAAGAATATAACCTAGAACCCCTGCTCAGATGTAGCCCACAGCAGCTCAGTATCCAATTGGGTTCCCTAGTAAACGGAACAGCGACTGTCTTGACATGAACTCAGTGGTTAGCTCTTTGACCACCACCTTCCACCCCCGAGGGAGGAGCAGCCTTGCCAGGACACAGAGGAGGACATTACAGCCAGTCCTGATGAGACCTGATAAGCTAGGGTCAGATGGAAGGGGAGGAGGACCTCCCCTATCAGTGGACTTGGAGAGAGGCATGGGAGGAGATGGGGGGAGGGGCACTGGGAGGAAATGACGGAGGGGGCTACATCTGGGATGCAAAGCGAATAAAATGTAATTAATGTAAAAAAAATAAACATTTAATTTAAAAAGTTGAGAAAAAAGGAACTTCCCATGGGTATCAAACTGCCTTGGCATATCAAGTTGCAGCGGCAGTAGGAGAATATTCTCCATTGTGGCTAGACAAGGCGCACCAGTTAGAGGGAAGGGATCCAAAGGCAGGCAACAGAGTCAGAGACAGCCCTGCTCTTGTTGTTAGGAGTTCCCACATGAAGAGCAAGCTACACAACTTTTACCTATGTGCAGAGGGACAATTTGTTTAGATTTTCCAATTTTGTGGGGTACATGTTTTTGAAATAAGACCTAATGATTCATAGGTTTCCTTAGTGTCTGTGATTTTGTCCTCCTTTTCATTTCTAATTTTGTTCATTTGGATATTGTGTCTCTGCCTTTCAGTTAGTTCATATAACTGTTTGTCTATTATGTTGATTTTCTCAAATTAACATGTTGGTTTTGTCAATTCTTTGTATTGATATCTTTGTATTTTTTAAGAGAAATACAGTTTTATTCTTTAAAACATAGAATAATAATGCAAGAAGACAAAATGCTTTATGTTAACAAAAATAGCTTGAAATAATATCTTTTTTATTTTTAATTATACTTTATTTACTTTGTATGCCCCCTCTAGTTCCCTCCCTCCTCCCCTCCCAACCCCTCTCTTTCTTCCCCTTCTTCACACAGTCCCCTCCCCAAGTCCACTGGTAGGGGAGGGTTTCTTTTTCTTCCTTCTGATCCTAGTCTGTTAGATCTCAGAAGTGGCTGCATTGTCTTCTTCTGTGGCCTGGGAAGGCTGCTCCTCCCTCAGGGGGAGGTGACCAAATAGCAGGCCAATCAGTACTCCTAAAGCTTTCAAATGTACTGTTAAGTCACTAGCATAAGAACTCACCAATTTCTTTTTTTTTTCTTTTGCTCATAATGGATGGGAAATTAATTGTTTATTGTTATCATTTATTACAATTTATTCAATTTATATCCCAGTTGTGACCCTTCCCTCATCTCCTCCCACTTCCACCCTCTCTCCTTCTTCTCCTTCTATTGTCCTTCCTTACTCCACTACTAGGGGTGGTCCTCCTCCCTTTCTATTTGACTATAGCCTATAACGCCTCATCAGGACTGGTTGCCTTGTCATCTTCTGTGGTCCGGCAAGGCTGCACCCTCCCCCTTCCAGGAGGTGATCAGATTACCTGTCACTGAGTTCATGCCAGAGAAAGCCCCGCTTTCCTTACTAGGGTACCCACTTGGAGACTGAGTCTACAAACTACATTTGAGCCAGGGTTTTATGTCCTCTTTATACGTGGTCCTTGGTTGGGGTATCAGTTTCTGCAGGGCCCCCGGAGCTAAGGCTTTTTTTTTTTTTTTTTTTTTGGCTCTGTTTGGAGCTCTCTTTTTGGAGCTCCTGTCCCCTCCAGGTCTTTCTATCCCATTTCTTTCATAAAAGTCTTCCCAAAGTTGGCTGAGTCTCAACCTCTGCTTAGGTACCTCAATCAGTAAAGTCTTTCAGAGACTGTCTGTGGTAAGCTCCTGTCCTGTTCCCTTCCACTGTCTATCATTGTCATCAGAACAAAACAACAGCCTACAGATCAGGAAAGGATCTTCACCAAATCTATATCTGACAGAGGGCTAATATCCAGAATACATAAAGAACACAAGAAGTTAAACACCAACACACCAAATAATCTAATTAAAAATTGGGGTACAGTGCTAAACAGAGAATTCTCAATAGAGAAATATGTAATGGCAGAGAAACACTTAAGGTGATGCTCAAAGTCCTTTGTCATCAGGGAAATGCAAATCAAAATGACCCTGAGATTTCACCTTACACCCATCAGAAAGGCCAAGATCCAAAACTCAAGTGAAAATGCATGCTGGAGAGAATGTGAAGAAAGGGTAACCCTCCTCCATTGCTGGTGAGAATGTAAACTTGTACAACCACTTTGGAAATCAATATGGCACTTTGTCAGACAATTAGGAGTAGTGTTAGCTCAAGATCCAGCTATACCACTCCTAGGCATATATCCAAAATAAGCTCAAGTATACAACAAGAACATTTGCTCAACCATGTTCATAGTACCTTTTTCATAATAGCTAGAAATAGGAAACAACCTAGATGTCCCTCAATGGAGGAATGGATAGAGAAATAGTGGTAGATTTACACAATGGAATACTACTCAGCAATTAAAAACCAGGAAGTCACGAAATTTGCAGGCAAATGGTGGGAACTAGAAATGATCATCTTGAGTGAGGTAATCCAGAAAGGACACAGGCATATACTCACTTGTAAGTGGTTAGTAGACATATAATATAGGATAAACATACTAAAATATATACACCTAAAGAAGCTAAACAACGCCCTGTGTCCAGGTGTTTTGGCCCTGTTGTTCTCCTTGTGGAGTTCTTGTCTTCTCCAGGTCTATTTCCCTCTTCTTCCATAAGGATTCTGGCACTCTGCCCAAAGTTTGACTATGAGTCTCACTATCTCTTTCCATACTCTGGGGAGGAGAGTCTTTCAGAAGTGCTCTTTGAAAGTCTCCTGTCCTGTTTCTTTTCTTCTCCTACTTCCCATGTCTATCCATTTTGTACTTCTGAATGAGGATTAAGCATCTTCCCTAGGGTCCTCCTTGTTGTTTGCTTCTTTAGGGCTATAGATTTAAAAAGTTCATCCTATATTATATAGCTAATAGCCACTTATAAGTCAGTGTATATCATTTGTATCTTTCTGCTTCTGGGTTACCTCACTCAGGATCATCTTTTCTAGTTCAACAACAAAGCCAAAATACCTGGGCCTAGGGGTGTCTGCAGAGACCAATACTTCAATAAGGAACATTCATGGAGAGAACCTAGACACCCTGTTTATTGGCTGCTCAGTTTCCAAGTGGGTTCCCTAATAAGGGGTACGAGGCTGTCTCTCAGATGAACTCAGTGGAAGGCTCTCTGATCACCTCCCTCTGAAGGGTGCAGCCTTGCCAGACCACAGAGGAAGATGATGCAGTCAGCCCTGCTGAAACCTGAAAGGCTAGGGTCAGACAGAAAGTAAGGAGGTCCTCTTCTATCAGGGGACTAGGGAAAAGACATAGCAAGAGAATAAGGAGGGTGAGTAGGACAGGGAGAAGACAAGGGAGGGGGCTGCAGTAGTAATAAATTGTATAAGTTTATACAATTTGTTGTATAAATTGTAATAAATAAATATATAAATAAAATTAAATTAAAAAAAAGAAACTAGACAAAAAAGACCCTAGGGAAGATGCCCAATCCTCAACAATTTCTTAAAGAAAGCAATTAGTTCTATGAACTTTCCTTAGAACTGTTTTTATTGTATCCCATCAGTTTGGGTATGCTGTACATTCATTTTTATTAAACTCTAGAAAGTCTTTATTTCTTTATTCCTTCCTCTACTCAGTGGTCGTTGAGTAGGGAATTGTTCAGTTTCCATGAGTTTGTATGCTTTCTGTTGTTTCTGTTGTTGCTGGAGTCCAGCTTTAGTCCGTGGTGGTCTGATAAGATATACAGGGTTATTGTTATTTTCCTGTATATATTTAGAATTGCTTTATAACTAAGTGCATTGTCAATTTTGGAGAATGTTCCATGAAGTACTCAGAAGAAGGTATATTGTTTGTGTTTGGTAAAATGTGCCATCGATGTCTGTTAGGTTCATTTGATTTATAATATCTGCTAGTTTCATTATTGTCTGTTTAGTTTCTATTGAGAGACTTGTCCATTGTTAAGAGTGGGGTGCAATGTGTGATTCAAGTTTTAGCAATGTTTCTTTTATGAAAGTGGCTACACTTGCATTTGGGACACAGTCCAATTTGAGATATCAGGTTGGTATACTTTTTTTTTTTTTTTGGATGAGTATGAAGTATTCTTCCCCATCTTTTTTGATTTATTTTGGTTGAAAGGCATTTTTTATTAGATAGTAGAATGGTTATTCTAGCTTGCTTTGTGTCTGTTTGCTTAGAAAATCTTTTCCCAGCCCTTTACTCTGAGGTAATGTCTATCTATCTTTGATGCTAAGGTGTGTTTCTGTTATGCAGCAAAATGATGGATCGTGTTTTCACGTCCATTCTGATAGCTTGTATAAAAACTACATTTTTTTTTAATTTGGATGAGTTAATTGTCATCTCAGAGACTTTGTGCAGCTTCTCCTGAATGGCTATGCTTCTGAACTCCATGAACTTAACTCCACTGAACTGCACAAACTCAGCTGAACTCAACTGCACTCAAGTGAACGGCACCGAACTGTTTGTACTGTACTGTACTCAACTCTACTGCCTTCTCTACTGTACTGTCTTCTCTAATGAACTCTCTACTATATTACTCTTCTGTATTGTCTTCACTGCTCTCTATCCTATTCTACTATATTGTCTTCTCTAATCTCTCTCTACTGTACCCTACTCTCCTGTTCTCAACTTTACTGTACTGCTCTCAAGTACCTTGTCCTTCCTGTCTTTCCTTGTGAGAGTTGCTTGCATTTTATCTTTGACTCATTCTGTCACATATTTCTCTGATTTTTCACTTTGTTTGCCCCCCAATTAGATGTCATTTTCAAACATGGTTTCTTCCTTCCAACAACTAAATTTACCTTCATTGTTTGGGATTAAATGTGCGTGTGTACTAAGGGCATGTCTATATTCCAGCCAGATGGATTAAAGGTGTGTCATTTCAGCTGAATCTCACACAAACCTAAAAGGTCTTTGGATGTGATACTTTGACTGAGCAGCCATGTCTCTGTATTTAAGTTCTTCTACTAGCCTGTGTTTTTAATTGGGACATTGTATTCATTGATGTTGAGAAATATTAAAGACCAGTGGATGTTATTTCCTGTTATTTTGGTGTGTATGTGTGTTTGTGTGAGTGTGTGCATGCCTGCTTTACTTCTTTTGGCATTGCTGATGTAGAATTATTTATTTCTGTTGTTTTCTTGGGTGTGGTTAAGCTCTGTATGTTGGACTTTTCCTTCTAGTATCTTCTGTAGGGCTGGATTTGTTTAAATTTGGTTTTGTCATAGAAAATCTTGTTCCCTTTCTCCACGGTGATTGAAAGATTTTCTAGATAAGTTACTCTGGGTTAGTATCTATACTGTCTTAGAGACTACAAGACATCAATCCAATCCCTTCTGCCTCTTAGCATCTCTATTGTGAAGTCAGTATAATTTTGATAGGTCTGCCTTTATATGTTACTTGCTTTTATCTCTTGAGGGTTTCAATATTCTTTGTTCTGTACGTTTGTTTTGATTATTTTGTGGTGGGAGGATTTTCTTTTCTGGTTGAGTCTATTGGCTATTCTGAAAGCTTCTAATGTGTTTATAAGCATCTCTTTTTATAGGTTAGGGAAATTTTCTTCTGTGATTTTGTTGAAAATATTTTCTGGACCTTTGAGATATTAATCCTCTCCACAGTCCATTCCCATTATTGTTATGTTTGGTCTTTTCATAGTGTCTCAGATTTCCTGGGTGTTTTGTGTCAGAAATTTTTTAGATTTAACACTTTCTTTGACCAGTGTCTTAATATCTTCTATACTTGAGATTCTCTCTTCCATTTCTTATAATCTGTTGGTGATGCTTGTATCTCTAGTTTCTGGTTTTTTGGGGTGTTTTTGTTTTTTATGTAGGTTTTCTATCACCATGATTTCCTTTGTTTGTGTTTTCCTTATTGCTTATGTTTCTATTTTCAGGTCCTGAACAAATTTATTCATTTCTTTCACCTCTTTGGTTGTATTCTCCTGTATTTCTTTAAGGGATTTGTTCATTTTCTCTTTAAAGGCCTCTGTCACCTTCATAAGGCTGAATTTAATGCCATCCTCTTGAGTTTCAGCTGTGTTAGGATATCCACGGTTTGCTGTAGCAAGAAAACTGGACTCTGGTGGTAGCATATTACCATGGCTGTTGTTGACAGTGTTCTTATCCTGGCTTTTAGCCATCTGGGTTGTGTGGTTATTGTGGTTTTAGATGCTGGTTTCTGAGTTTATCTTTGTTGGTTTGGTTGTTGTTCTTGTTTATTTGTTTTGTTTGTTTGTTTTTGTTTTGTTTTTTAATGTTTTGTCTCTTGGTTTCTGTTTCCTCTGTCTTCTGGCCTAAGTGGCATGGGGTTCTGGTGACTAGTGAGTCTTCATGTCTAGTAGGATTTCTCTTTTGATGTTTTTTGTTTGTTTGTTTGTTTTTGTTTTTGTTTTTTGTGCCCTGGATGGCCTCTGAGGTTTTGGGTCCTAACTTTACCTCTGTGATTCCTAGTTCCAGTATGGCTTGGGGTCTCTCATGACAGTGGGAAAGCAGGAAAGTTTTAGGCAAAAGCAGGTGAAGTTTTAGGCTCCAAAATGTAGTCCAGTGGGTAGGGTGTAGTTTATGACTGCTGTGTGTGTTTTAAGGGGACATGGCTGAGAAGGGCATGAAAAAGAGTCTTACCTGGTTGTCCCTGGTGCCAGCAGACCTCCAAGAAAGCAGGCAGAGTCATGGGGCAGTAAATGGAGCACAGGTCTGGGTGCATTTACCACTATTCTATGTGCTATCAGGTCAGTTTCTAGGGTGGGAGGTGGCTCAGAGAAAGCAGACAGAGTTGTGGGGCAGAAAATTCAGTGCAGGGTTCGGGTGCAGTTTCATGTAGTGTAGTCTTAATCATTATACTGTTCTAATGTTTCAACTCTAAGTCATTACTAATCAAAACCATTTAGTTACACTATCTAAATACTATATATGGATTTCCAGCAGCTGCTCTTACATGCTGACAATGAGCTGTATGAGGTTGATCTGAGGTTCTGAGTCACAAAGGCTCTTCTTATAGCAGTGAGCTAAATTACCTAACAGTGATCTCTGACTGAGCATTTCAAACTTCAGTGTCATTAATACTTACAAGGCAATTCAATTTTGGTAATGTGTCATATTTTCTTACCTTCATTCAAGTTCTTCCTGTTATTTACTATAACTGCCTTAAATGTTTTAAAAGTTACATATCTTCTTATATTTATATTTACTTAGGTATATACCAAAGTGTATGTGGACACATGATGACATTTTAGAATGATCATGTGTTGGGAAGCAAAAGATTATATTATAGCATAAAATATATGTCCCTTCAGCATCGTATTTGTTGGAATAGTATTTAAAAAGCATTTTCAACATAAACTGTGAAGTAATTCAATTGAAATTGCTAGAATTAAGACAATGGGATGATGTAAAGAAGTCCATGTCGTTTGATTAATTCTTACATTGAAGTTAAAAAATGTGCATATCCATTCCCCAATGTAATGGCAAAATCATAAAATACATGCATTACTAAAAGAGCAGCTCACAGAATAAAGCAATGATTCCAACTGACCAACTTCAAAGAAAGCCTAGGTACAAAAAAAGAAAGGATTCCTTTGGTTTTCTTTGATCTTCCCTGCAAAGAGATAAGAAGGAGATGAAAGGAAAATGATGGGGATAACAGCGAGTATAATTCAACAGCTCCCAGTTCAGACATCAGACTCCCAGAGAAGGAACTCTTTATGCAAGTAAATTTCCATGAGAAATGGCTGTATGGGACATCCTGGGACAGTGGAGTCATCAGATCCCTACGTGAGCTGTGGTATGAATATTGTGTATGTTATTTTCACTCATGTAACAACAAAACTAGAAATGGAGTACCAAATGTAGGGGAAAAAGCAAGCAAGCTTCCAAACTAGCCAAAACGCTAATGTGTTAGAAACCACAGCGAATAAGAATAGTTTAACTATTTTATCACAGAATCTAAAACTGGGACAAGGGAAAATTAAAAGAATTTACACATAAATATGTTAAATTTAAAAATTAAAAATATTACTACTTTAATGAGCAAATTTGAAAAGTGAATACAAAATAGCATAGAGAAAGATAATTGGCAAAATACTAACATTTTTCTAAACAAAAATAGTTCACAGAAAAAAGATGTGACTAGCAATAGTTTTGAAAACCCAGGAAAAACTGAAATTATCATATACTACCTTGCCCTAAGCAGTACAGTTTCACACACACAACTTCAAAACTCAAAGATCTATAGACAGTAGCAATGCAGAGCAAATGGGCAAATAGTTTAAAAACATGCTCAATAGTGCAAGCTATTTTGAGGAGTAGGGTAGAGAAGATAGGGGAAAGAGAGGGGGAAGGCGGGATCAGGAGGAGAGGAGGGAGGGGATTCAATTGGATGTAAGTGAATAAAAATATGTAAAAAATTGTCAATAATTTTTTCTGAACAGATGAAAATATGTTATATATTACAGAAATAAACAAAATGTGTTAATACATAAGTGATTATATATATTCAAGAATATTAATACTACATTGAAAGTTTCTAATTTATTATGACAGCATAATTCACTTACAATGTATAAACAATTTTTAATTTTAAAATATATAGACCATATTTTTCAGTATCATTAATATAAATGAGAACACAACTAAAAATAATTGCTTCAAAAAAGGTTTGTAATAAAGAGATTTCTTTAAATATGTTTGGTAATAAAAAAAACTAATAACAATTCATTAAGTTACTGTAAATGGTAAACAAATAATGACAACAGAATTTTCCTGCATGTATTGTACAAAGCCAGATAAAGGCAGGAGGGAGGGAGTGGAGAGTGGTGAAAAGCAATTGTCTCCATGAACATTGTTACATTTACATTAAACAAAATGCTCTCAAACTTACCAAATCAGCAGATTTTTAAAAAGTTTATTTGTGGTGGAAGAGGTGATTTTATAGAAAGGAATTCAAGGATGGTTCAGATTTTAACATTCATAATGGAAGCATACTGTACCAACAGCATGAAGAGCAGAAGCATGATTAACAGATGCCCGAGACACAGTTGATAAAATGTAAAGTCACTTCATGAGAAAATCTGACAAACTGAGAAAAAGAGGACTATGTCATAACATAAAGGTCACTTACAGAATCTAACAGCTAATATTATACGTAATACAGAAAGGCTACAAGCTTTCTGACTTGGAACAAGAAAAGTGCTCATTTTCACGACTTATTACTTAACATGGTACAGGAAGTCTTCAGCAGAGCAATTAGGCGAGAAAAAGGAAAAGATAAAACATCCAAATAGAAAAGCAAAATTCAAATAGTCACTTTTGCAAATGTCAGGATCAAATATACCAACCCCCCAAAAAATCTTTACCAGAAAGCCCTTTTAAGTCATGTTTGAGGGTACAAAACTCACATGCAAGTATGAATAGTGTTCTCATGTCCTTATAGGAAATTAGCTAGCATGGATATCAATTTAGTAAAGCTTTACAATAGCTACAGCTATCCAGGAATACATTTAACAATAGAGAGGAGATACACCTACCATAAGCATCATAGAAAAACATTAGTTAGATATATCAAAGACACAGAAAAATAAGGAAATGCCTCCTATGTTCATGGAAGAAAGGCTACACATTGTGAAACTTTTTCACTGCCCAAGGAGAACTGCAGATTCAGCAAGATCTCAGCCAAAATGCCTACTACATAAATGCCTATGATAATCTTCAAAGATCTATCAAAAAAATCTCAAAATTTATACAGAAACAGAAAATTCCCGAAGTAGCCAAACTTACTAGATAATACAAACAAAACAAAACAAAACAATATAAAATATAGCAGATGGGCACCTTAGGCCTCATATGGGTCATCAGGTAAGGTAAGCAGAGACTGTATCTGACATGGACTTTCCTGCCAGCTTTTGATCACTTCCCCCTGGCAGGGCTGCCTTACCAGGCCATGGGGAAAGAGGACAAGCTCAATCCTAATGCACCTTGAAAAGCTGGGGTAGATGGGATGGGGTAGGGCTCCCCTTTTCTGAGGAATAGGGGAAAGGGGAGGACGGAAGGGTTAGCCTGGGAGGCAAGGTGGAATGTAAAGTGAATAATAAATAAATAAAGATAGTCAAAGCCAGAAAAAATCAAACAATAAAACAAGCAAAAACCAACCCATGATCCTCCTGCCTCTGCCTCCTTCAGCATAATCAAAATATATTGTATGGAATATGATATAAACCATATTCAAAATATATTGTATGTAAAAAAAAATCTATTTTCAGTAAAAGAAAAAACAACAATAAAAAAACCGGAGGTATTATCATATCTTAGTTTAGACTATTCTCTTATGAGTTACATTAAAATAGTATGACACTGATATAAATCTAGATGCAATGGAATAGAATAAATACAACTGCTCACATGTTTGTATCACAAATGTACTTTTGCTGGAAATGTAAATCATTTCATACATACGTAAACCATGGAGAGGTTCCTTAAAAAAAAAAAGTAGAGTTAGTATATATGATCCAGAAATCCTGTTACTGAGAATATGTATTATTAGTTACTTTTCTTATTGATGTTTCACCATGTCTGATAAAAGCACTTTAAGGAAAGGGGGAACTTCGATTAGCAGTTGATGTAATACATCCATTATGGCACTGAGAGTTGGAGAAACTTGAGATGTGCTAACAGGATCGTGATGAACCCATTCACGTTGTATCCACACTCAGGAAGTAAAGACATTATTGCTGGTTCTCAGCTTGCCAGGTTGGCTTCTTTTCATTTTCACTGAAAATAGATTTTTTTTAGTATAATATATTTAATTATGGTTCTCCCTTCCCAGCTCCACCCAGTTCCCGCCCACATCCCCACCCTCCCAAATCTATCCCCTCTCTTTCTCTCCCATTAGGATACAAAGAGGCATCCAAAATTAAGAAAAATAGAATTAGACAAATTTAAAAAAACAAACAGAAGAAAAAGAGCCACAGATAAAGCTCAAGAAACACATAGATGCAGAGATGCACACATTTGCACATGCAGAAATCTCATAAAAACACAAAAGGAAAAATCATAATATATGCACAAAGAACGCGTAAGGTTAAAAATAAAGCATTATGAGACAACAAACCTCCAAAAATGCCAATGCATTTATTTTAGTTTGCCCATCTCCTGATGGGCGTGGGCCCTGGCCTTAACAGTGGTTTGAATACACAGGGAGACTCTTGCAGAGAACTAATCTTTCATTTGTAAATGGTTATCAATTGGAGACAGCTGGGTTAAGGATGTGGGCTTATGTCCACCTCTCTAGTCAATGGGACCCCATCTGGCCCTGAGTGTGGTGTCACTGTGAGTTTACATTTTCATCGGTCCTTCTGTCATTAGGAAACCTCATTTCCTTGGTGTCCTCCACCTCTTCTGATTCTTATGCTTTCTGCCTCCTCCACAGGTTTCTCTGAACCCTGATTGGTAAGGGGCAATTGTTGAAGACATCCCATTTTGATGGTCTCTCACTCTCTATGCCTTGTCTAGAAGTGGGTCTCTGTATTCATTTGCATCTACCACAGCTGGAAACTTCTCTAAAGATGGCTGAGGAAGACACTGATCTGAGTATAGTAGAATGTTAGTGGAAGTCATTTCATTCCTATGTTCTTTTAGCACTCAGGTCCCTGGCCTATCTAGTTTTAGTTTCTTGGCCACCTGAGCAGTGTCGAGCATGGGTTCACCTAATGAAGTGGACCTTGAATTCAATCAGATAGTGGTTGGTTAGTCCCAAAGGCTTTGTGCCACCATTTATTTCACTACCACATCTTGGAGGGAGGTCATCATTGTAGAGTGGGGTAGCTTGGCCTTGAGGTAGATTCAGGTCTTCCTGAGAAACGGCTACAATGATTTCGATAATGGCTATGCAAGTTTGCACTCCCACCAGGAATGTGCATCCCTTACTCCAAACCCTTCACACCAGTAGCTGTCATTTGTTTTTTTGTTTTTATCTTGGCCATTGATCTTACATCCACTGGTGCAAGATAAAAGCTAAAAGTAATTTTGATTTTCATTTCCCTGATGACTAAGGAGTTGAACATTTTTTCAAGTACTTCTCACACATTTGTGTTTTATTTCTTCAGTTTATTGGGTGGTTCAAACCACATTCAGTTTGGGTCATCTCTCCTCAATAACATGTCTCTGGAAACTCCCTCAGAGATGAGCTTACAGTACAGGTGTTTCCCATTGATAATCCACTTGAGATAAAGAAAAGTTACATTTTTTTATAGTGATCTTGATTGAATTTTTAATTGTGCCCTTTTTAGTCAAATGAAAATTTGACATTTCTAACCCCCCCCAAAAAAAAGTGTTTTAGTAACTGAAGTTTTTTCTTAGTCCTAATTAAAATTTCTGTGAAACACAATAATAAATTTGTTTATTAAACTATATAATATGAAAGAAAATACACTTCTGAAAATTTGTGTTATTTGAGCAGTAGATCTACCTTTATATAATCATGTTGCAACACAGTTTTTATGAAGACATGAAGATTGCTTTTCATCTCTGCATGCATGTTGCATTGGGAGATGATTCAGGTTTGGGTTTACCCAGCCAAAGCCTGGTTGCCAGCAGGGATGACAAACTAGCAGGCATGACCATGATAATTAAAGATATTAATGGTGTTTGGATGCATTTCCTGACTCCTGTTAATTTTTATGGTTTAACTTGTCTGGGAAGAGACATAAACCTAAAGCAAGACTTGTCTCGAAGCTTTTGTTCCCATCAAACATAAAGAAGCACTATTCTTCCAAGATTTGCTCACAGAACGTACTTGGTATTTTTGTCTCTGAAGGCCATTATTGAAGTAAATACTAGGAGTGCTTATTTCTGCAGGGAAGTTGAATCCTGCTGGGATTCTAAGCCAGTGATCTCAAAATGCTAATATTTTAAGTGTTCTGAATATATTTGAGTTTCATATCCTCAAGATTCTATGTCTGTGTGGAGTATATAAAGAATTATAGGCAGTGGAGTCGTTCAGAGGCCATCTATGCTAGGCTCCTGCCTGTTTTCTGTCTGTCTTCTCCTGCTTCTGATCTATCACACCTACCTTTCTGAATAAAGACTAATCATCTTCCCTCGGGTCTGCCTTCTTGTTTAGCTTTTCAGTTATACAGATTTTAGTTTATCCTATACTACATGTCTAATAATCACTTATGAGTGAGTATATACCATGTGTGTCTTTCTGTTTCTGGGTTACTTCACTCAAGATGATAGTTTCTAGGTCCCACCATTTGCCTGCAAATTTCATGATGTCCTTGTTTTTAATAGCTGGGTAGTATTCCATTGTGTAACTGTACCATGATTACTGTATCTATCCCTCCATTGAGGAACATCTAAGTTGTTCCCAGCTTCTGGCTATTAGTAAATAGAGCTGCTACAAACATGGTTGAGCAAATGTCCTTGTTGTGTAGTTGAGCATATTTTGGATATATGCATAAGAGTGGTATAGCTGGATCTTGAGGTAAGCACTATCCTAATTTTCGAAGAAAGTGCCAGATTGATTTCCAAAATGGTTTTACAAGTTTACATTCACACCAGCAATGGAAGAGGCTTCCCTTTTCTACACATCCTCTTCAGCATGTGTTGTCACTTGAGACTATACTGATCAAGGAATCAAAGCACAGGCTGAGACTCATAGCCAAACTTTAGTCAGAATGCATAGAATTTTATGAAAGAAGGGGGAGACAGAAAGACCTGGAGGGGACAGGAGTTCCAAAAGGAGACCAACAGAGCCCAAACAATAACTGGGTCCTGGGGGTCCTGCAGAGACTAATACCCCAACCAAGGACCGTGTGTGGAAAGGACCTAAAGTCTATGTAGCCTATAGACTCAGTCTCCAAGTGGGTTCCCTAGTTAGGGGAGCAGGGGCTGTCTCTGACAAGAACTCAGTGGCAGGCTCTCTGATCACCTCCCACTGAGGAGGAGAGGTGTGCAGCCTTGCCAGGCCATAGAGGAAGACAATGCAGCCAGTTGTGATAAGACCTGATAGGCTACGGTCAAATAGAAGGGGAGGAGGTCCTCCCCTATTAGTGGACTAGGGGAGAAACTTAGGGGGAGAAGAAGAAGAGAGGGTAGGATTGGGAGGAGATGAGGATGGGGGCCATAGCCAGGCTACAAAGTGAATAAATTTTAATAAATAATAATAATTAATAAAAATGCAAAAAATAAAATTAAAAAAGAATTACAGGCAGGATCTATTTCAGTATATTCCTAATAAATGTGAATTTTAATATATCAACATATGTGGGCCTGGCATCAGTAAAGAAAATTATGTATAAAACTAAGATTGCTATTTCATGATTTAAAGTTTTTATTATCAACAAAGTACTAATATAGAAAAGTTATGAAATCTTCCATCAATAGGCATGTCATAGTTCTGCAGACATAGAAGTTAAAGTATCATCATGCCCTTTTAGGTAATTTTTTTGTTTTACCATTGGTCTTGAATTCTCTACCTAATAGACAATGAATGTGATTAATGGTATTTCCTTAACATTAACATCCCTCTAGTTCAATTTTACCTTGATAATTAATGGCCATAGCAATAAACATGGTAGTTCTTCTTCATTTCCTGCTTTATATACGCCATCACTTTCAAATGGTTTAGCTTGAGTTTTCAGTAACAAATGGAGCTATGTTCATGCATTCAGGGCACATACAGGTAATGTAGGTTCCAGCAGCCCTTTATGGAAAACAAATATCAGTACTCAGGTGCCGTGAAACTTCATTTCATCTCTCTGAAACCTGCTCTTCTTACTAATCATGTGAGCACATTTGACTCACCACGTGCTAAATGGTGGTCAATAACATCTTTCATCTGCCTGAGATACACAGCAAGTGGCTCTCTCTTGGAGCCTTAGCTGAAATACCATGGAAAAGACGGAAGATGCCACTATATTTTCGAGTCAATATTTGTTTGTTTGTGTGTTTTGTTTTGTTTTGTTTTGCTGTGTTGTGGATTTCTCGTACACACTACCTGGGAAATATGATAACAGAAGCCACCACGAAAGGATGGATGTAGAAGATAAAGATCAATGTTGGCAGCCTTGTTCTTTTTTTCGTAGGAACCCAAATTATTTAACCAACTGTATTTGGAGTTATATCAATTATAGTAATCTTCATTACCTTGGTTAAGTTTTTTAGCAGTAACCAAAACTTGATTAATTTCACAATTAATTTTAAAACTGATGTACATTAATTGGTATTAAATAAAGTAAACATGAATAAATTTCACTAATATAAAAATTATGTTTTTGAGAATTACACAACTTTTATACAATGAACACTTTTCATAATAATATATAATGAACAAATTGAACAAAGATCAAGAAAATTAAAGGCTTTGGTTAATGAAAACTTTAATCCTTTCTTTTCAATATTTACATTAAAACCATAATAACTTTTGTATACCTCAAAGTAATGCAAAATAGAAAACATAGTAATATATTGAGAATGTGTATCCATAATATTTTATTTGTTTTCAGATTAATTTTTTGAAGACTGAAGTGGAAAGAAAGAGCAAAATGATCCGAGACTTACAGAATGAGGTAATTTTCATGTTACAAAAAAATTGTACATTAATCAAAGAATACACAGAAAAATATCACATAGGAATCTACCAGAAGTTCGGAGAATTTTAATTCTGAGTTGAGCTTCAGTTACATACTAACGGAGAGGAAAAATGATGCTAAGAGTTCCTACCTCATAGCTGCAATGAGCTCAGGAAATAGAAAGGATTTCATTTAGTTGATTTTATATTTCAGGATAATTGAAAACTACCTCTAGGTTTGAATATTAAAGCTGATTTTTATGTTCTCATTCTCTACATGCAGAGAAGATCCTGTTAAAGATTATCATCATGATGTTTTGAATGATAAGAATGATGAGAAATGATACATGTGGATATTTTCTTTTTAAACAAGCAGGTTTAAGCTTCTTAAAAGGAGTCTTTGAGTTAAGCAGTCAACAAGAGATCTAAATGCCAATGAACACTGCTATAGAGTAAACCCTAGTAAATTAAATGAAAGCCCGTTTCAGTTCGACTTTGTATAGATGTGGCTGTAAATCTCTCAAAGGTAATCATTCCATTTTCTTGCCTCAGTAAACATAGTGCTGTGGAGGGGTGAGGGAGTGCTTCAGGTCACAGTCCCTAATGGATTCCCACACTGTGTGTAGACAAATAGGTTGTAAGTTTTGCCTCACGCATTACCTGAATGTAAGATGTGATTGGGATATTTTAATAACATTTCTTCACGATATTCTAACTTTAACGTTATTCCTGGTCCCTTGCCTCCCCTGGGTTGGCTTCCGAACAGCCCACTATTATGCATAATTTGCACTTAGCATTTAAAGCATACTATGAATCATCCACATACATCCCTAGAGCTACTGGGGAAAGTTCCAGTGACCAAGCAACTCAGTGTGGCAGAACTTAGTTTCCTCAAAGATCTGGAGGCAACATGTCAGAAATGAAATCAGTGTAGCTCTGGCAGGTCTGCCTGAAGGTTTGGGACATAATCCTTCCCTGTTCTCTCCTAGCATTTGCTGCCTCTCTGCCTTCCACAACATTGTCTGACTTGGTATAGTAGCAGTCCAGTTCTTGCTTGTGTTTTCATGGGGGCTAGCCTCTGTGTCTATGCTCTTTATATACCATACCCTTTGAGTATAAAAATGCATTGTTTAGCTTTAATACCCACTCTACTCTGTTATGACATTGATTTGTTACAATTACATGTGCAAAAATCCTACTTCTAAATTAGTTTACATTTTGAGTTTACAAGTGGATGTGAATACAGGATTTGTAGTCTTCAAACCATTTTACTTGACTTAGTATTTTGGTATTTCTTGATAAAAGAAGCTTAGCAAGTTTTAATAGGTAAGGATCAGAAATATTATTGACTGTAAGTCTAGGTATCTTTGGAAAGAAACAGGAATTTGAAATTAGGGCTGTTCACCAACCACCAGAAAATAATGCTTTACTTCTTATAGGTAAAATGATTTCTAGTTATTCAATCATGTGAAAAAGTGGTATTTCTGATGGTTTGTTGTTGTTGGGTGAAAATAAAGCAAGTAACCAAACTAGAAAAGAATTTGTTTTACTCTCTGAATCAAGACTGGAAGTATCCAATGTAAGAGGCTCTTCAGTAAAGGCATGTGATTTAAATGGTCAATGTGTAATACACAGAAAAATAAATCTGAAAACTGTCTCTATCACATACAGCTACAGCAAAGACCTTACCATTCAATAAGGGTATAGTATTTTGACTTGGCAGAGGTAAAGAGAGGATGTTCTTTCTCTCAGGGGAGTTTATGGTTTGCCTTAGACACCTCGTTGTGAGCAACTAATTCCGCTATGTAAATTATTACTGAAAATGATGAGATACTCACATTTGCGCACTCTTAGAATGCGAGTATCTCATCCTCTATTCTGTATTCACAGACATCATCCATACCCTTGTGTGTTCCTCTACAAAGCAAACAAAAGTCCCAGCCATCCTATTCACATCCCCACCACATAAACATGGAAGAATGAGTATTTTCTTGTCGTGTTCTAACAGAAATCTCCAAGATTTTACATTTCTGACATGCCTGCAGCAATCAGTATAGCCAGAAAAATGGATAGTTTAGTTAGTCGTGTCTTATTCACATTTTTGTCCTTAGGTTGTGTAGGGTTCATTCAACCTAAACCAAATAGATTTCCCTTGATAAAAGAGGGTTCATTATAGAAGATAACAGAGTTATAAGAAGAAAATGTATCTAGAAAAACATTGACACCTCTGTTACTGCCTGACTTTAAAATTCCTTTCCATGGTAAACTCCCGACCACAGAAAGTAACTCATACTTTAGTAATTTGTGATCTCCAGTCAAGCAGAATATACTGAAGCACTGTGTTCTAGTTAGTATTGCTTCCTCATTTAGAATTCCCCTTCATTCTAAATACGTTATGAGTCTGTACTCTTCCTGTTTCTTTCATATATTTGTAATCTCTACTTCAATGGTGGCGGAGAACATCTTCTGACATAACACTAGACAATCACCTCCACCTTTGTTTTTTAAAAGGATGGAGAGCTGCTCTCACTTTAATCTCCTAAGTTCCATTACTCCCTCGCACTTGTACTCTTTTCTGTTACCCTTCTCCCCAGCTCTGTGCATCCCAGAACCAGCGCCATCCCTGCTAAAAGGACCCATGCATGTAGCTTTTGTGTCTCAGCTTGTCATGGTTTTACCCTCTTAATGGAACCTCAGTTACTCAAGCACACAGACTAAATATGGCAGAGTTAAGAGGTTACAAATTAATAGAGATTTAAGAAAATGAAATTTATGAAAATGTCCATTCCAGAAAATCTAAGAAGCTAAAAGGAATGCTTCATACATAACAGAGGACAGATGAATAAACTCCATCTGTGAAACATTAGAGAAAGAAGGTAAAAGATTACAAATACACAAATAACACTCAGAGCACCTGTAATGAAAACTCAGTGTCCCAAAGAGGTCATTATTTAAATATCATAAAAATTATTTTTTACTATACCTAAATAAAAATCCATGAAGCCCCAATTTAAGACAACGTGTAGCCTCATAAAATTCATGCATAACAGAAAGCCTTGCATCTCACTTTTTGACTCTCCATAGTAATTAATGTTTCTGGGTATTATTATGTAGCCATTGATCTACTTGGTCATTCTCATTCTCTACTTTTCAATGGTAAATGGAACATTGTGTAAAATCTACCTATTAATATATCTTACTGTAGTGCATTTATATTAAAAACACAAACATTGATTGGTTTTAAACTACAAAAGTAAAGACTAATTTTTCATCATTATATCCTCCATGCGTTTTCTGGACCATGTTAAACATTTGATAACTCTTTGTTGAGTAATAATAAATATTCCTTAACTAGACTGTATTTTTCATAATTTGAGAGGAATGGGCTACTTTCAATAGCTCATAATAATAAAATTATGAAATTATGAGGACTATTTTTCATGGTTTCCATATGCATATATATTATATACATATAAGTAAATAAATAGTAAATTCTATAAAATAAATAATAAATTTCAAATATATAGAGTAACTCAGAATCATGAATATTCAGAGAAGTATGCATATTTATCAGTGCTGCTAAATTTTACTCCTGTCTTCTGCTTATAGCAAAGAGAGGCAGATCTTATATTCAGTTAGAGATATACTTCATTGAAAAGGCAAAAAATAGATAAATAAATAACAGAAAATAAAAATGAAGAAAGAGAAGAAAGGAGAAAATAAAGAGGAAAACATAAAGAAGGAAAAAAAAAAGCTTGATGTGGGTTGAGAATCAAGAAATTGAATTCCTCTGACGATTTATTTTTAATTGTGTGTGGTCTGTGTAGGGGGGTAAGTATGTAGGTATGTGCATGTGTGTGTATGTGTGTGTGTGTTTGTACATGTGGGGGGGTTATGTGGGGGTTGTGAAATCTGTCTCCATGACTAAGAAAAGCCACTAAGGCCAAACGTGTGTCAGGGATGTCCCTGCATGGAAGCTCAGAGAGGCTATTGTGTAAAGCTGTGAAAGTGAAGCCTGGATATTGTTGATTACCACATGATGTTGGATATGCCAGAGTCATGAGATACCTGCCCAGGAAGGCAGCTGACAGAGTGTAGACCCAGCCCAAGAGAAAGAAGCGTGTTGCAGTCAGTGAAGCTGAAAGGAGTTGGAAATCTAAAGAGCATTTTGATATCAGACATAGTGATACAGAGACTGGAGTTTGCCCAGCTATTTTCAGTCTTGCTTTGGTCCAGGGTTTCTTTACTATTCTCCCTTTCCTCACTTTTGAAATGATAGTGTACATTCTGTGCCACTGTATGTTGGAAGTATATGATCTGCTTTTTGATTTTGATTTTGCCAGGGGTTACAGTTGAGATTGCCTTGAATGTCAGAAAAGGCTTTGAACTTTGTACTTTTAAACGGGGACTTTTGAAGATGGACTGAACACATTTCTGCATTAAAATATGGTTACTAGCCCGTGAAGCTCCATGAGTGAAATATAGTGTTTTTTGTTGTTGTTGTTGTTGTTGTTGGGTTTTGTTTTTTGTTTTTTGTTTTTTATTTTAATTTTTCTTTTTCTTTTTAGTTACATTTTGTTAACTCTGTGTCCCAGCTGTATCCCGCTCCCTTATTCCCTCCCCAACCCCACACTCCCTCCCTGGTCTCCTCCCTGTCCCTTTCCAAGTCCACTGATAGGGGAGGACCCCCTCCCCTTTCATTTGACCCTGTTTTATCAGGTATCTTCAGGGCTGGCTGCAAAGTCCTCCTCTGTGGCCTAACAGGACTGCTCCTCCCCTGGGGAGTGGGGGGGGTCAAAAAGCCTGCCCTTGAGATCCTGTTAGAAATAGTCCTTGTTCCCCTTACTTTGGAAAACTACTTGGTTACTGAGCTACCACAGGCCACATCCGAGCAGAAGTTCTATGTTATATCCATAGATGGTCCTTGGTTGACTGACACTCAACCAATATAGTGGTTTTAATGGCCCCTATAGGTTCATATATTTGAAGGCTTGGTCATCAGAGAGTGACACTACCAGAAAGGGATTAGGGGGTATGATATTGTTGTAGTAGGTGTGATGTTGTTGGAGGAGTGTAGGTTTCTGCAGGTGGGCTTTAAGGTTACAAAACTCCACGCCAGGCATGGTGTCACGCTCTCTGTTTGTGCTGCCTGTGGTCTGAATGTAGAACTCTCAGCTACTCCTCCAAAACTGTCTGCATTCATGCTTCCATGTTCCCACCATGATGATGATGAACTAAGTCTCTGAAACCGCAAGTAAGTCCCCATTAAATCCTCTCCTTTATAAGAGTTGCCATGGTCATGGTGTATCTTCACAGCAATAGAACACTGACTGAGACACAAATTTTAGTTACTTCATAAGTAGCAGCAGAAAATCAGTAGGTAGGGATGGGTTTGACATAACAACCAAGCTGTTGTTAGCATGAATAATTTAAGTGTGCTGTATGGGGCTGGTATCTGATGCTTCCTGGGGAGTCTACTCCAATTCACTCCAGGTAGACAGGACGAGAACTGGGCAAAGAAATGATTCTATTCAAATCCAGCTTGTAGAATCAATGATTATTTCTAGGTTGTTTACATGACCAGAAGGGTGGAGATGTTCATAAGAGAAATTGTGACTCAGGCAGAATCATCATTCCACAAGCCCAATTTAACATCAGTAAGGACTCACAACAGCCAGGATTCCGTGTCCAATTTAGGCAAAGCTCCACTGAGTTTTCCTCTTCTTAGGGAATCACAGCCTGTATGCTGCACACAAGATCATGGCATAGAACTTATACTTTCCAGTTGAGATTTCTATGACCTTCCTGAATCTCCTGACCCTTCTTTTCCTTGGTAATTCAGTGTAGAAAAAAAAGAAAAAAAAGAGCCACAAAACAATGGCAGATTCTGTGTACTCATTAATTGTGAGACTGAGCTGAAATGTTAGCAAGCATACCATATCTTCAGGACAAAACTTAAAGATTTTGGTACAATACCCGTGCATTTGTCACAGTTCTCCCTAGCCTTGGGCACAAAACTATATGTGGAGGAAATAAGAAAAATGATTCCCCAAGCCCTGTCTGAATTACTTGCCTAGTGTGCAGGGCTGGGGTGGGGGACTAACAAAGCCAGAAAACTATCACAGTAGTAGAATGATGTGGAATAAGGTTCGCATGCTTTATTCCTTGACCACACGCAAAACAATGCTGAACAGTGAATTTGTTCATGACTTGTGATAAAATACCCAAGTGGTCAACACTCCTTTATTTCTCCTTGTTATTCAGAGTTCAGAGCCACAGCTCATGATTCAGTGTGATGCAGTCAGGGAGAATCTTCCGGGCTCAGTCTTCCTACCCTGCTTTGTAAATGTTTCCAATCTTTGAGCTCTGCCAGACACTGAAACACTCTTTCTGTTCCCTGATGTTCCTTTCCTTTCCCTCCTTCTGTCAGAATAGTTTTAATTTGATCATAATTTGGTCTGTTAACAGGGTAAATATAGATTTATGTCAACCTCAGAGAAATTTAAACATGTTTTGACATCTAAACTATTTTATTGTTATGTTTGATAGTTATAATACACAGACACACACACAGAGACACACAGGCTTATAGACACAAACACACGCAATGGATGAAACAAGTTTCTTTACCAGTTCCTGGCCTCTGAGGAGCAAA